>NC_092330.1:23684151-23987181 GCF_036785885.1 Coffea arabica
CATGGCGGGTGCGATCATACCAGCACTAATGCACCGGATCCCATCAGAACTTCGAAGTTAAGCGTGCTTGCGCGACAGTAGTACTAGGATGGGTGACCCTAGGCCGGTCAACGGGTCGGGTCTACACCCGGATCCGGATCGGATCCCTGAAATTTTTGCGGGTATGGGTAGGGATTTAATTCCGTTATCCGGATCCGGATCCGTTTTTTCAAACAAAAAAACGGGTCGGATACGGAATATAGTATTCCGACCCGTATTAGACCCGGATCCGGATATAAATGATTTAATAATTTATAAAAAATATATATTATCAATATAATTTGATTAGGATGATGTATTTGAGTAAAATCAATTTGATTTATTTTCTTATTTGGTTTTTTCTTTGCATTAGCTAGAAATTTGTTTACAAATATATCTTTTTCTCTTTTTTGTTAGAAATTATAAATTTTGGCAAATTTGTTCGGGTAGACCCGACCTGGATCCGAGACTCGCCGGGTCCGGATCCGGAACACCGAATAAAAGACCCGTCGGGTAAACGGGTCGGATCCGGGTCCGGGTCCGGAATAATGAATTCCGGCCCGGACCCGGCCCGTTGACACCCCTAGGTGACCCCCTGGGAAATCCTCGTGTTGCACCCCTCCCTTTTTTGTTTCGAAATCCAAATTTCCCCTTCGTTCTTTATGCTGTAGTAATTTAGCTCCGTCGGAACGATTGCTTTATATTTTGCTTCTCATCGAAGCATGAAGGCGGATCTGAAGGCGCGAGACAAGTCAGGAACGGTACGGCTGGATCGAAGCCCGGATCGTCGGTCAAAGTTGTCGGCGCAAATGTATAAGCGCAAGCGTGAAGGATCAATTTCAGGATAATTGAGAGTTGCGCGACGAGGGAAAAAAAAATGGTGCAAATCAACAAGAAAAAAATGTAAAAGTAAATAAATAAAAGGATGAGGGGAAATTCTTGAATTGACGCTTAAAATGAATTCGGGTCCAGAAAAGCCACACTGCTTCACAGGACGGGGCAGTTTAAAAGAATAAAGCGAAAGGAACATGGCGGGTGCGATCATACCAGCACTAATGCACCGGATCCCATCAGAACTCTGAAGTTAAGCGTGCTTGGGCGAGAGTAGTACTAGGATGGGTGACCCCCTGGGAAGTCCTCGTGTTGCACCCCTCCCTTTTTTGTTTCGAAATCCAAATTTCCCCTTCGTTCTTTATGCTGTAGTAATTTAGCTCCGTCGGAACGATTGCTTTAAATTTTGCTTCTCATCGAAGCATGAAGGCGGATCTGAAGGCGCGAGACAAGTCAGGAACGGTACGGCTGGATCGAAGCCCGGATCGTCGGTCAAAGTTGTCGGCGCAAATGTATAAGCGCAAGCGTGAAGGATCAATTTCAGGATAATTGAGACTTGTTCGACGAGGGAAAAAAAAGGTGCAAAGCAACAAGAAAAAAATATAAAAGTAAATAAATAAAAGGATGAGAGGAAATTCATGAATTGACGCTTAGAATGAATTCGGGTCCAGAAAAGCCAAACTGCTTCACAGGACGTGACAGTTTAAAAGAATAAAGCGAAAGGAACATGGCGGGTGCGATCATACCAGCACTAATGCACCGGATCCCATCAGAACTTCGAAGTTAAGCGTGCTTGGGCGACAGTAGTACTAGGATGGGTGATCCTAGGCCGGTCAACGGGTCGGGTCTACACCCGGATCCGGATCGGATCCCTGAAATTTTTGCGTGTATGGGTAGGGATTTAATTCCGTTATCCGGATCCGGATCCGTTTTTTCAAACAAAAAAACGGGTCGGATACGGAATATAGTATTCCGACCCGTATTAGACCCGGATCCGGATATAAATGATTTAATAATTTATAAAAAATATATATTATCAATATAATTTGATTAGGATGATGTATTTGAGTAAAATCAATTTGATTTATTTTCTTATTTGGTTTTTTCTTTGCATTAGCTAGAAATTTGTTTACAAATATATCTTTTTCTCTTTTTTGTTAGAAATTATAAATTTTGGCAAATTTGTTCGGGTAGACCCGACCCGGATCCGAGACTCGCCGGGTCCGGATCCGGAACACCGAATAAAAGACCCGTCGGGTAAACGGGTCGGATCCGGGTCCGGGTCCGGAATAATGAATTCCGGCCCGGACCCGGCCCGTTGACACCCCTAGGTGACCCCCTGGGAAATCCTCGTGTTGCACCCCTCCCTTTTTTGTTTCGAAATCCAAATTTCCCCTTCGTTCTTTATGCTGTAGTAATTTAGCTCCGTCGGAACGATTGCTTTATATTTTGCTTCTCATCGAAGCATGAAGGCGGATCTGAAGGCGCGAGACAAGTCAGGAACGGTACGGCTGGATCGAAGCCCGGATCGTCGGTCAAAGTTGTCGGCGCAAATGTATAAGCGCAAGCGTGAAGGATCAATTTCAGGATAATTGAGAGTTGCGCGACGAGGGAAAAAAAAATGGTGCAAATCAACAAGAAAAAAATGTAAAAGTAAATAAATAAAAGGATGAGGGGAAATTCTTGAATTGACGCTTAGAATGAATTCGGGTCCAGAAAAGCCACACTGCTTCACAGGACGGGGCAGTTTAAAAGAATAAAGCGAAAGGAACATGGCGGGTGCGATCATACCAGCACTAATGCACCGGATCCCATCAGAACTCCGAAGTTAAGCGTGCTTGGGCGAGAGTAGTACTAGGATGGGTGACCCCCTGGGAAGTCCTCGTGTTGCACCCCTCCCTTTTTTGTTTCGAAATCCAAATTTCCCCTTCGTTCTTTATGCTGTAGTAATTTAGCTCCGTCGGAACGATTGCTTTATATTTTGCTTCTCATCGAAGCATGAAGGCGGATCTGAAGGCGCGAGACAAGTCAGGAACGGTACGGCTGGATCGAAGCCCGGATCGTCGGTCAAAGTTGTCGGCGCAAATGTATAAGCGCAAGCGTGAAGGATCAATTTCAGGATAATTCAGACTTGTTCGACGAGGGAAAAAAAAGGTGCAAAGCAACAAGAAAAAAATAAAAGTAAATAAATAAAAGGATGAGAGGAAATTCATGAATTGACGCTTAGAATGAATTCGGGTCCAGAAAAGCCAAACTGCTTCACAGGACGTGACAGTTTAAAAGAATAAAGCGAAAGGAACATGGCGGGTGCGATCATACCAGCACTAATGCACCGGATCCCATCAGAACTTCGAAGTTAAGCGTGCTTGGGCGACAGTAGTACTAGGATGGGTGACCCTAGGCCGGTCAACGGGTCGGGTCTACACCCGGATCCGGATCGGATCCCTGAAATTTTTGCGGGTATGGGTAGGGATTTAATTCCGTTATCCGGATCCGGATCCGTTTTTTCAAACAAAAAAACGGGTCGGATACGGAATATAGTATTCCGACCCGTATTAGACCCGGATCCGGATATAAATGATTTAATAATTTATAAAAAATATATATTATCAATATAATTTGATTAGGATGATGTATTTGAGTAAAATCAATTTGATTTATTTTCTTATTTGGTTTTTTCTTTGCATTAGCTAGAAATTTGTTTACAAATATATCTTTTTCTCTTTTTTGTTAGAAATTATAAATTTTGGCAAATTTGTTCGGGTAGACCCGACCCGGATCCGAGACTCGCCGGGTCCGGATCCGGAACACCGAATAAAAGACCCGTCGGGTAAACGGGTCGGATCCGGGTCCGGGTCCGGAATAATGAATTCCGGCCCGGACCCGGCCCGTTGACACCCCTAGGTGACCCCCTGGGAAATCCTCGTGTTGCACCCCTCCCTTTTTTGTTTCGAAATCCAAATTTCCCCTTCGTTCTTTATGCTGTAGTAATTTAGTTCCGTCGGAACGATTGCTTTATATTTTGCTTCTCATCGAAGCATGAAGGCGGATCTGAAGGCGCGAGGCAAGTCAGGAACGGTACGGCTGGATCGAAGCCCGGATCGTCGGTCAAAGTTGTCGGCGCAAATGTATAAGCGCAAGCGTGAAGGATCAATTTCAGGATAATTGAGAGTTGCGCGACGAGGGAAAAAAAATGGTGCAAATCAACAAGAAAAAAATGTAAAAGTAAATAAATAAAAGGATGAGAGGAAATTCATGAATTGACGCTTAGAATGAATTCGGGTCCAGAAAAGCCAAACTACTTCACAGGACGTGGCAGTTTAAAAGAATAAAGCGAAAGGAACATGGCGGGTGCGATCATACCAGCACTAATGCACCGGATCCCATCAGAACTCCGAAGTTAAGCGTGCTTGGGCGAGAGTAGTACTAGGATGGGTGACCCCCTGGGAAGTCCTCGTGTTGCACCCCTCCCTTTTTTGTTTCGAAATCCAAATTTCCCCTTCGTTCTTTATGCTGTAGTAATTTAGCTCCGTCGGAACGATTGCTTTATATTTTGCTTCTCATCGAAGCATGAAGGCGGATCTGAAGGCGCGAGACAAGTCAGGAACGGTACGGCTGGATCGAAGCCCGGATCGTCGGTCAAAGTTGTCGGCGCAAATGTATAAGCGCAAGCGTGAAGGATCAATTTCAGGATAATTGAGAGTTGTTCGACGAGGGAAAAAAAAGGTGCAAAGCAACAAGAAAAAAATATAAAAGTAAATAAATAAAAGGATGAGAGGAAATTCATGAATTGACGCTTAGAATGAATTCGGGTCCAGAAAAGCCAAACTGCTTCACAGGACGTGACAGTTTAAAAGAATAAAGCGAAAGGAACATGGCGGGTGCGATCATACCAGCACTAATGCACCGGATCCCATCAGAACTTCGAAGTTAAGCGTGCTTGGGCGACAGTAGTACCAGGATGGGTGACCCTAGGCCGGTCAACGGGTCGGGTCTACACCCGGATCCGGATCGGATCCCTGAAATTTTTGCGGGTATGGGTAGGGATTTAATTCCGTTATCCGGATCCGGATCCGTTTTTTCAAACAAAAAAACGGGTCGGATACGGAATATAGTATTCCGACCCGTATTAGACCCGGATCCGGATATAAATGATTTAATAATTTATAAAAAATATATATTATCAATATAATTTGATTAGGATGATGTATTTGAGTAAAATCAATTTGATTTATTTTCTTATTTGGTTTTTTCTTTGCATTAGCTAGAAATTTGTTTACAAATATATCTTTTTCTCTTTTTTGTTAGAAATTATAAATTTTGGCAAATTTGTTCGGGTAGACCCGACCCGGATCCGAGACTCGCCGGGTCCGGATCCGGAACACAGAATAAAAGACCCGTCGGGTAAACGGGTCGGATCCGGGTCCGGGTCCGGAATAATGAATTCCGGCCCGGACCCGGCCCGTTGACACCCCTAGGTGACCCCCTGGGAAATCCTCGTGTTGCACCCCTCCCTTTTTTGTTTCGAAATCCAAATTTCCCCTTCGTTCTTTATGCTGTAGTAATTTAGCTCCGTCGGAACGATTGCTTTATATTTTGCTTCTCATCGAAGCATGAAGGCGGATCTGAAGGCGCGAGACAAGTCAGGAACGGTACGGCTGGAGCGAAGCCAGGATCGTCGGTCAAAGTTGTCGGCGCAAATGTATAAGCGCAAGCGTGAAGGATCAATTTCAGGATAATTGAGAGTTGCGCGACGAGGGAAAAAAAATGGTGCAAATCAACAAGAAAAAAATGTAAAAGTAAATAAATAAAAGGATGAGGGGAAATTCTTGAATTGACGCTTAAAATGAATTCGGGTCCAGAAAAGCCACACTGCTTCACAGGACGGGGCAGTTTAAAAGAATAAAGCGAAAGGAACATGGCGGGTGCGATCATACCAGCACTAATGCACCGGATCCCATCAGAACTCTGAAGTTAAGCGTGCTTGGGCGAGAGTAGTACTAGGATGGGTGACCCCCTGGGAAGTCCTCTTGTTGCACCCCTCCCTTTTTTGTTTCGAAATCCAAATTTCCCCTTCGTTCTTTATGCTGTAGTAATTTAGCTCCGTCGGAACGATTGCTTTATATTTTGCTTCTCATCGAAGCATGAAGGCGGATCTGAAGGCGCGAGACAAGTTAGGAACGGTACGGCTGGATCGAAGCCCGGATCGTCGGTCAAAGTTGTCGGCGCAAATGTATAAGCGCAAGCGTGAAGGATCAATTTCAGGATAATTGAGAGTTGTTCGACGAGGGAAAAAAAAGGTGCAAAGCAACAAGAAAAAAATATAAAAGTAAATAAATAAAAGGATGAGAGGAAATTCATGAATTGACGCTTAGAATGAATTCGGGTCCAGAAAAGCCAAACTGCTTCACAGGACGTGACAGTTTAAAAGAATAAAGCGAAAGGAACATGGCGGGTGCGATCATACCAGCACTAATGCACCGGATCCCATCAGAACTTCGAAGTTAAGCGTGCTTGCGCGACAGTAGTACTAGGATGGGTGACCCTAGGCCGGTCAACGGGTCGGGTCTACACCCGGATCCGGATCGGATCCCTGAAATTTTTGCGGGTATGGGTAGGGATTTAATTCCGTTATCCGGATCCGGATCCGTTTTTTCAAACAAAAAAACGGGTCGGATACGGAATATAGTATTCCGACCCGTATTAGACCCGGATCCGGATATAAATGATTTAATAATTTATAAAAAATATATATTATCAATATAATTTGATTAGGATGATGTATTTGAGTAAAATCAATTTGATTTATTTTCTTATTTGGTTTTTTCTTTGCATTAGCTAGAAATTTGTTTACAAATATATCTTTTTCTCTTTTTTGTTAGAAATTATAAATTTTGGCAAATTTGTTCGGGTAGACCCGACCTGGATCCGAGACTCGCCGGGTCCGGATCCGGAACACCGAATAAAAGACCCGTCGGGTAAACGGGTCGGATCCGGGTCCGGGTCCGGAATAATGAATTCCGGCCCGGACCCGGCCCGTTGACACCCCTAGGTGACCCCCTGGGAAATCCTCGTGTTGCACCCCTCCCTTTTTTGTTTCGAAATCCAAATTTCCCCTTCGTTCTTTATGCTGTAGTAATTTAGCTCCGTCGGAACGATTGCTTTATATTTTGCTTCTCATCGAAGCATGAAGGCGGATCTGAAGGCGCGAGACAAGTCAGGAACGGTACGGCTGGATCGAAGCCCGGATCGTCGGTCAAAGTTGTCGGCGCAAATGTATAAGCGCAAGCGTGAAGGATCAATTTCAGGATAATTGAGAGTTGCGCGACGAGGGAAAAAAAAATGGTGCAAATCAACAAGAAAAAAATGTAAAAGTAAATAAATAAAAGGATGAGGGGAAATTCTTGAATTGACGCTTAAAATGAATTCGGGTCCAGAAAAGCCACACTGCTTCACAGGACGGGGCAGTTTAAAAGAATAAAGCGAAAGGAACATGGCGGGTGCGATCATACCAGCACTAATGCACCGGATCCCATCAGAACTCTGAAGTTAAGCGTGCTTGGGCGAGAGTAGTACTAGGATGGGTGACCCCCTGGGAAGTCCTCGTGTTGCACCCCTCCCTTTTTTGTTTCGAAATCCAAATTTCCCCTTCGTTCTTTATGCTGTAGTAATTTAGCTCCGTCGGAACGATTGCTTTAAATTTTGCTTCTCATCGAAGCATGAAGGCGGATCTGAAGGCGCGAGACAAGTCAGGAACGGTACGGCTGGATCGAAGCCCGGATCGTCGGTCAAAGTTGTCGGCGCAAATGTATAAGCGCAAGCGTGAAGGATCAATTTCAGGATAATTGAGACTTGTTCGACGAGGGAAAAAAAAGGTGCAAAGCAACAAGAAAAAAATATAAAAGTAAATAAATAAAAGGATGAGAGGAAATTCATGAATTGACGCTTAGAATGAATTCGGGTCCAGAAAAGCCAAACTGCTTCACAGGACGTGACAGTTTAAAAGAATAAAGCGAAAGGAACATGGCGGGTGCGATCATACCAGCACTAATGCACCGGATCCCATCAGAACTTCGAAGTTAAGCGTGCTTGGGCGACAGTAGTACTAGGATGGGTGATCCTAGGCCGGTCAACGGGTCGGGTCTACACCCGGATCCGGATCGGATCCCTGAAATTTTTGCGTGTATGGGTAGGGATTTAATTCCGTTATCCGGATCCGGATCCGTTTTTTCAAACAAAAAAACGGGTCGGATACGGAATATAGTATTCCGACCCGTATTAGACCCGGATCCGGATATAAATGATTTAATAATTTATAAAAAATATATATTATCAATATAATTTGATTAGGATGATGTATTTGAGTAAAATCAATTTGATTTATTTTCTTATTTGGTTTTTTCTTTGCATTAGCTAGAAATTTGTTTACAAATATATCTTTTTCTCTTTTTTGTTAGAAATTATAAATTTTGGCAAATTTGTTCGGGTAGACCCGACCCGGATCCGAGACTCGCCGGGTCCGGATCCGGAACACCGAATAAAAGACCCGTCGGGTAAACGGGTCGGATCCGGGTCCGGGTCCGGAATAATGAATTCCGGCCCGGACCCGGCCCGTTGACACCCCTAGGTGACCCCCTGGGAAATCCTCGTGTTGCACCCCTCCCTTTTTTGTTTCGAAATCCAAATTTCCCCTTCGTTCTTTATGCTGTAGTAATTTAGCTCCGTCGGAACGATTGCTTTATATTTTGCTTCTCATCGAAGCATGAAGGCGGATCTGAAGGCGCGAGACAAGTCAGGAACGGTACGGCTGGATCGAAGCCCGGATCGTCGGTCAAAGTTGTCGGCGCAAATGTATAAGCGCAAGCGTGAAGGATCAATTTCAGGATAATTGAGAGTTGCGCGACGAGGGAAAAAAAAATGGTGCAAATCAACAAGAAAAAAATGTAAAAGTAAATAAATAAAAGGATGAGGGGAAATTCTTGAATTGACGCTTAGAATGAATTCGGGTCCAGAAAAGCCACACTGCTTCACAGGACGGGGCAGTTTAAAAGAATAAAGCGAAAGGAACATGGCGGGTGCGATCATACCAGCACTAATGCACCGGATCCCATCAGAACTCCGAAGTTAAGCGTGCTTGGGCGAGAGTAGTACTAGGATGGGTGACCCCCTGGGAAGTCCTCGTGTTGCACCCCTCCCTTTTTTGTTTCGAAATCCAAATTTCCCCTTCGTTCTTTATGCTGTAGTAATTTAGCTCCGTCGGAACGATTGCTTTATATTTTGCTTCTCATCGAAGCATGAAGGCGGATCTGAAGGCGCGAGACAAGTCAGGAACGGTACGGCTGGATCGAAGCCCGGATCGTCGGTCAAAGTTGTCGGCGCAAATGTATAAGCGCAAGCGTGAAGGATCAATTTCAGGATAATTCAGACTTGTTCGACGAGGGAAAAAAAAGGTGCAAAGCAACAAGAAAAAAATAAAAGTAAATAAATAAAAGGATGAGAGGAAATTCATGAATTGACGCTTAGAATGAATTCGGGTCCAGAAAAGCCAAACTGCTTCACAGGACGTGACAGTTTAAAAGAATAAAGCGAAAGGAACATGGCGGGTGCGATCATACCAGCACTAATGCACCGGATCCCATCAGAACTTCGAAGTTAAGCGTGCTTGGGCGACAGTAGTACTAGGATGGGTGACCCTAGGCCGGTCAACGGGTCGGGTCTACACCCGGATCCGGATCGGATCCCTGAAATTTTTGCGGGTATGGGTAGGGATTTAATTCCGTTATCCGGATCCGGATCCGTTTTTTCAAACAAAAAAACGGGTCGGATACGGAATATAGTATTCCGACCCGTATTAGACCCGGATCCGGATATAAATGATTTAATAATTTATAAAAAATATATATTATCAATATAATTTGATTAGGATGATGTATTTGAGTAAAATCAATTTGATTTATTTTCTTATTTGGTTTTTTCTTTGCATTAGCTAGAAATTTGTTTACAAATATATCTTTTTCTCTTTTTTGTTAGAAATTATAAATTTTGGCAAATTTGTTCGGGTAGACCCGACCCGGATCCGAGACTCGCCGGGTCCGGATCCGGAACACCGAATAAAAGACCCGTCGGGTAAACGGGTCGGATCCGGGTCCGGGTCCGGAATAATGAATTCCGGCCCGGACCCGGCCCGTTGACACCCCTAGGTGACCCCCTGGGAAATCCTCGTGTTGCACCCCTCCCTTTTTTGTTTCGAAATCCAAATTTCCCCTTCGTTCTTTATGCTGTAGTAATTTAGTTCCGTCGGAACGATTGCTTTATATTTTGCTTCTCATCGAAGCATGAAGGCGGATCTGAAGGCGCGAGGCAAGTCAGGAACGGTACGGCTGGATCGAAGCCCGGATCGTCGGTCAAAGTTGTCGGCGCAAATGTATAAGCGCAAGCGTGAAGGATCAATTTCAGGATAATTGAGAGTTGCGCGACGAGGGAAAAAAAATGGTGCAAATCAACAAGAAAAAAATGTAAAAGTAAATAAATAAAAGGATGAGAGGAAATTCATGAATTGACGCTTAGAATGAATTCGGGTCCAGAAAAGCCAAACTACTTCACAGGACGTGGCAGTTTAAAAGAATAAAGCGAAAGGAACATGGCGGGTGCGATCATACCAGCACTAATGCACCGGATCCCATCAGAACTCCGAAGTTAAGCGTGCTTGGGCGAGAGTAGTACTAGGATGGGTGACCCCCTGGGAAGTCCTCGTGTTGCACCCCTCCCTTTTTTGTTTCGAAATCCAAATTTCCCCTTCGTTCTTTATGCTGTAGTAATTTAGCTCCGTCGGAACGATTGCTTTATATTTTGCTTCTCATCGAAGCATGAAGGCGGATCTGAAGGCGCGAGACAAGTCAGGAACGGTACGGCTGGATCGAAGCCCGGATCGTCGGTCAAAGTTGTCGGCGCAAATGTATAAGCGCAAGCGTGAAGGATCAATTTCAGGATAATTGAGAGTTGTTCGACGAGGGAAAAAAAAGGTGCAAAGCAACAAGAAAAAAATATAAAAGTAAATAAATAAAAGGATGAGAGGAAATTCATGAATTGACGCTTAGAATGAATTCGGGTCCAGAAAAGCCAAACTGCTTCACAGGACGTGACAGTTTAAAAGAATAAAGCGAAAGGAACATGGCGGGTGCGATCATACCAGCACTAATGCACCGGATCCCATCAGAACTTCGAAGTTAAGCGTGCTTGGGCGACAGTAGTACCAGGATGGGTGACCCTAGGCCGGTCAACGGGTCGGGTCTACACCCGGATCCGGATCGGATCCCTGAAATTTTTGCGGGTATGGGTAGGGATTTAATTCCGTTATCCGGATCCGGATCCGTTTTTTCAAACAAAAAAACGGGTCGGATACGGAATATAGTATTCCGACCCGTATTAGACCCGGATCCGGATATAAATGATTTAATAATTTATAAAAAATATATATTATCAATATAATTTGATTAGGATGATGTATTTGAGTAAAATCAATTTGATTTATTTTCTTATTTGGTTTTTTCTTTGCATTAGCTAGAAATTTGTTTACAAATATATCTTTTTCTCTTTTTTGTTAGAAATTATAAATTTTGGCAAATTTGTTCGGGTAGACCCGACCCGGATCCGAGACTCGCCGGGTCCGGATCCGGAACACAGAATAAAAGACCCGTCGGGTAAACGGGTCGGATCCGGGTCCGGGTCCGGAATAATGAATTCCGGCCCGGACCCGGCCCGTTGACACCCCTAGGTGACCCCCTGGGAAATCCTCGTGTTGCACCCCTCCCTTTTTTGTTTCGAAATCCAAATTTCCCCTTCGTTCTTTATGCTGTAGTAATTTAGCTCCGTCGGAACGATTGCTTTATATTTTGCTTCTCATCGAAGCATGAAGGCGGATCTGAAGGCGCGAGACAAGTCAGGAACGGTACGGCTGGATCGAAGCCCGGATCGTCGGTCAAAGTTGTCGGCGCAAATGTATAAGCGCAAGCGTGAAGGATCAATTTCAGGATAATTGAGAGTTGCGCGACGAGGGAAAAAAAAATGGTGCAAATCAACAAGAAAAAAATGTAAAAGTAAATAAATAAAAGGATGAGGGGAAATTCTTGAATTGACGCTTAAAATGAATTCGGGTCCAGAAAAGCCACACTGCTTCACAAGACGGGGCAGTTTAAAAGAATAAAGCGAAAGGAACATGGCGGGTGCGATCATACCAGCACTAATGCACCGGATCCCATCAGAACTCCGAAGTTAAGCGTGCTTGGGCGAGAGTAGTACTAGGATGGGTGACCCCCTGGGAAGTCCTCTTGTTGCACCCCTCCCTTTTTTGTTTCGAAATCCAAATTTCCCCTTCGTTCTTTATGCTGTAGTAATTTAGCTCCGTCGGAACGATTGCTTTATATTTTGCTTCTCATCGAAGCATGAAGGCGGATCTGAAGGCGCGAGACAAGTCAGGAACGGTACGGCTGGATCGAAGCCCGGATCGTCGGTCAAAGTTGTCGGCGCAAATGTATAAGCGCAAGCGTGAAGGATCAATTTCAGGATAATTGAGAGTTGTTCGACGAGGGAAAAAAAAGGTGCAAAGCAACAAGAAAAAAATATAAAAGTAAATAAATAAAAGGATGAGAGGAAATTCATGAATTGACGCTTAGAATGAATTCGGGTCCAGAAAAGCCAAACTGCTTCACAGGACGTGACAGTTTAAAAGAATAAAGCGAAAGGAACATGGCGGGTGCGATCATACCAGCACTAATGCACCGGATCCCATCAGAACTTCGAAGTTAAGCGTGCTTGGGCGACAGTAGTACTAGGATGGGTGATCCTAGGCCGGTCAACGGGTCGGGTCTACACCCGGATCCGGATCGGATCCCTGAAATTTTTGCGGGTATGGGTAGGGATTTAATTCCGTTATCCGGAT
This sequence comes from Coffea arabica, assembly GCF_036785885.1. Taxonomy (NCBI): domain Eukaryota; kingdom Viridiplantae; phylum Streptophyta; class Magnoliopsida; order Gentianales; family Rubiaceae; genus Coffea; species Coffea arabica. The sequence continues at coordinate 23,696,939 of NC_092330.1, forward strand.
CCGGATCCGTTTTTTCAAACAAAAAAACGGGTCGGATACGGAATATAGTATTCCGACCCGTATTAGACCCGGATCCGGATATAAATGATTTAATAATTTATAAAAAATATATATTATCAATATAATTTGATTAGGATGATGTATTTGAGTAAAATCAATTTGATTTATTTTCTTATTTGGTTTTTTCTTTGCATTAGCTAGAAATTTGTTTACAAATATATCTTATTCTCTTTTTTGTTAGAAATTATAAATTTTGGCAAATTTGATCGGGTAGACCCGACCCGGATCCGAGACTCGCCGGGTCCGGATCCGGAACACCGAATAAAAGACCCGTCGGGTAAACGGGTCGGATCCGGGTCCGGGTCCTGAATAATGAATTCCGGCCCGGACCCGGCCCGTTGACACCCCTAGGTGACCCCCTGGGAAATCCTCGTGTTGCACCCCTCCCTTTTTTGTTTCGAAATCCAAATTTCCCCTTCGTTCTTTATGCTGTAGTAATTTAGCTCCGTCGGAACGATTGCTTTATATTTTGCTTCTCATCGAAGCATGAAGGCGGATCTGAAGGCGCGAGACAAGTCAGGAACGGTACGGCTGGAGCGAAGCCAGGATCGTCGGTCAAAGTTGTCGGCGCAAATGTATAAGCGCAAGCGTGAAGGATCAATTTCAGGATAATTGAGAGTTGCGCGACGAGGGAAAAAAAATGGTGCAAATCAACAAGAAAAAAATGTAAAAGTAAATAAATAAAAGGATGAGGGGAAATTCTTGAATTGACGCTTAAAATGAATTCGGGTCCAGAAAAGCCACACTGCTTCATTGGACGGGGCAGTTTAAAAGAATAAAGCGAAAGGAACATGGCGGGTGCGATCATACCAGCACTAATGCACCGGATCCCATCAGAACTCCGAAGTTAAGCGTGCTTGGGCGAGAGTAGTACTAGGATGGGTGACCCCCTGGGAAGTCCTCTTGTTGCACCCCTCCCTTTTTTGTTTCGAAATCCAAATTTCCCCTTCGTTCTTTATGCTGTAGTAATTTAGCTCCGACGGAACGATTGCTTTATATTTTGCTTCTCATCGAAGCATGAAGGCGGATCTGAAGGCGCGAGACAAGTCAGGAACGGTACGGCTGGATCGAAACCCGGATCGTCGGTCAAAGTTGTCGGCGCAAATGTATAAGCGCAAGCGTGAAGGATCAATTTCAGGATAATCGAGAGTTGTTCGACGAGGGAAAAAAAAGGTGCAAAGCAACAAGAAAAAAATATAAAAGTAAATAAATAAAAGGATGAGAGGAAATTCATGAATTGACGCTTAGAATGAATTCGGGTCCAAAAAAGCCAAACTGCTTCACAGGACGTGGCAGTTTAAAAGAATAAAGCGAAAGGAACATGGCGGGTGCGATCATACCAGCACTAATGCACCGGATCCCATCAGAACTTCGAAGTTAAGCGTGCTTGGGCGACAGTAGTACCAGGATGGGTGACCCTAGGCCGGTCAACGGGTCGGGTCTACACCCGGATCCGGATCGGATCCCTGAAATTTTTGCGGGTATGGGTAGGGATTTAATTCCGTTATCCGGATCCGGATCCGTTTTTTCAAACAAAAAAACGGGTCGGATACGGAATATAGTATTCCGACCCGTATTAGACCCGGATCCGGATATAAATGATTTAATAATTTATAAAAAATATATATTATCAATATAATTTGATTAGGATGATGTATTTGAGTAAAATCAATTTGATTTATTTTCTTATTTGGTTTTTTCTTTGCATTAGCTAGAAATTTGTTTACAAATATATCTTTTTCTCTTTTTTGTTAGAAATTATAAATTTTGGCAAATTTGTTCGGGTAGACCCGACCCGGATCCGAGACTCGCCGGGTCCGGATCCGGAACACCGAATAAAAGACCCGTCGGGTAAACGGGTCGGATCCGGGTCCGGGTCCGGAATAATGAATTCCGGCCCGGACCCGGCCCGTTGACACCCCTAGGTGACCCCCTGGGAAATCCTCGTGTTGCACCCCTCCCTTTTTTGTTTCGAAATCCAAATTTCCCCTTCGTTCTTTATGCTGTAGTAATTTAGCTCCGTCGGAACGATTGCTTTATATTTTGCTTCTCATCGAAGCATGAAGGCGGATCTGAAGGCGCGAGACAAGTCAGGAACGGTACGGCTGGATCGAAGCCCGGATCGTCGGTCAAAGTTGTCGGCGCAAATGTATAAGCGCAAGCGTGAAGGATCAATTTCAGGATAATTGAGAGTTGCGCGACGAGGGAAAAAAAAATGGTGCAAATCAACAAGAAAAAAATGTAAAAGTAAATAAATAAAAGGATGAGGGGAAATTCTTGAATTGACGCTTAGAATGAATTCGGGTCCAGAAAAGCCACACTGCTTCACAGGACGGGGCAGTTTAAAAGAATAAAGCGAAAGGAACATGGCGGGTGCGATCATACCAGCACTAATGCACCGGATCCCATCAGAACTCCGAAGTTAAGCGTGCTTGGGCGAGAGTAGTACTAGGATGGGTGACCCCCTGGGAAGTCCTCGTGTTGCACCCCTCCCTTTTTTGTTTCGAAATCCAAATTTCCCCTTCGTTCTTTATGCTGTAGTAATTTAGCTCCGTCGGAACGATTGCTTTATATTTTGCTTCTCATCGAAGCATGAAGGCGGATCTGAAGGCGCGAGACAAGTCAGGAACGGTACGGCTGGATCGAAACCCGGATCGTCGGTCAAAGTTGTCGGCGCAAATGTATAAGCGCAAGCTTGAAGGATCAATTTCAGGATAATTGAGAGTTGTTCGACGAGAGAAAAAAAAGGTGCAAAGCAACAAGAAAAAAATATAAAAGTAAATAAATAAAAGGATGAGAGGAAATTCATGAATTGACGCTTAGAATGAATTCGGGTCCAAAAAAGCCAAACTGCTTCACAGGACGTGGCAGTTTAAAAGAATAAAGCGAAAGGAACATGGCGGGTGCGATCATACCAGCACTAATGCACCGGATCCCATCAGAACTTCGAAGTTAAGCGTGCTTGGGCGACAGTAGTACTAGGATGGGTGACCCTAGGCCGGTCAACGGGTCGGGTCTACACCCGGATCCGGATCGGATCCCTGAAATTTTTGCGGGTATGGGTAGGGATTTAATTCCGTTATCCGGATCCGGATCCGTTTTTTCAAACAAAAAAACGGGTCGGATACGGAATATAGTATTCCGACCCGTATTAGACCCGGATCCGGATATAAATGATTTAATAATTTATAAAAAATATATATTATCAATATAATTTGATTAGGATGATGTATTTGAGTAAAATCAATTTGATTTATTTTCTTATTTGGTTTTTTCTTTGCATTAGCTAGAAATTTGTTTACAAATATATCTTTTTCTCTTTTTTGTTAGAAATTATAAATTTTGGCAAATTTGTTCGGGTAGACCCGACCCGGATCCGAGACTCGCCGGGTCCGGATCCGGAACACCGAATAAAAGACCCGTCGGGTAAACGGGTCGGATCCGGGTCCGGGTCCGGAATAATGAATTCCGGCCCGGACCCCGGCCCGTTGACACCCCTAGGTGACCCCCTGGGAAATCCTCGTGTTGCACCCCTCCCTTTTTTGTTTCGAAATCCAAATTTCCCCTTCGTTCTTTATGCTGTAGTAATTTAGCTCCGTCGGAACGATTGCTTTATTTTTTGCTTCTCATCGAAGCATGAAGGCGGATCTGAAGGCGCGAGACAAGTCAAGAACGGTACGGCTGGATCGAAGCCCGGATCGTCGGTCAAAGTTGTCGGCGCAAATGTATAAGCGCAAGCGTGAAGGATCAATTTCAGGATAATTGAGAGTTGCGCGACGAGGGAAAAAAAAATGGTGCAAATCAACAAGAAAAAAATGTAAAAGTAAATAAATAAAAGGATGAGGGGAAATTCTTGAATTGACGCTTAGAATGAATTCGGGTCCAGAAAAGCCACACTGCTTCACAGGACGGGGCAGTTTAAAAGAATAAAGCGAAAGGAACATGGCGAGTGCGATCATACCAGCACTAATGCACCGGATCCCATCAGAACTCCGAAGTTAAGCGTGCTTGGGCGAGAGTAGTACTAGGATGGGTGACCCCCTGGGAAGTCCTCGTGTTGCACCCCTCCCTTTTTTGTTTCGAAATCCAAATTTCCCCTTCGTTCTTTATGCTGTAGTAATTTAGCTCCGTCGGAACGATTGCTTTATATTTTGCTTCTCATCGAAGCATGAAGGCGGATCTGAAGGCGCGAGACAAGTCAGGAACGGTACGGCTGGATCGAAGCCCGGATCGTCGGTCAAAGTTGTCGGCGCAAATGTATAAGCGCAAGCGTGAAGGATCAATTTCAGGATAATTGAGACTTGTTCGACGAGGGAAAAAAAAGGTGCAAAGCAACAAGAAAAAAATATAAAAGTAAATAAATAAAAGGATGAGAGGAAATTCATGAATTGACTCTTAGAATGAATTCGGGTCCAGAAAAGCCAAACTGCTTCACAGGACGTGACAGTTTAAAAGAATAAAGCGAAAGGAACATGGCGGGTGCGATCATACCAGCACTAATGCACCGGATCCCATCAGAACTTCGAAGTTAAGCGTGCTTGGGCGACAGTAGTACTAGGATGGGTGATCCTAGGCCGGTCAACGGGTCGGGTTTACACCCGGATCCGGATCGGATCCCTGAAATTTTTGCGGGTATGGGTAGGGATTTAATTCCGTTATCCGGATCCGGATCCGTTTTTTCAAACAAAAAAAAGGGTCGGATACGGAATATAGTATTCCGACCCGTATTAGACCCGGATCCGGATATAAATGATTTAATAATTTATAAAAAATATATATTATCAATATAATTTGATTAGGATGATGTATTTGAGTAAAATCAATTTGATTTATTTTCTTATTTGGTTTTTTCTTTGCATTAGCTAGAAATTTGTTTACAAATATATCTTATTCTCTTTTTTGTTAGAAATTATAAATTTTGGCAAATTTGATCGGGTAGACCCGACCCGGATCCGAGACTCGCCGGGTCCGGATCCGGAACACCGAATAAAAGACCCGTCGGGTAAACGGGTCGGATCCGGGTCCGGGTCCGAAATAATGAATTCCGACCCGGACCCGGCCCGTTGACACCCCTAGGTGACCCCCTGGGAAATCCTCGTGTTGCACCCCTCCCTTTTTTGTTTCGAAATCCAAATTTCCCCTTCGTTCTTTATGCTGTAGTAATTTAGCTCCGTCGGAACGATTGCTTTATATTTTGCTTCTCATCGAAGCATGAAGGCGGATCTGAAGGCGCGAGACAAGTCAGGAACGGTACGGCTGGAGCGAAGCCCGGATCGTCGGTCAAAGTTGTCGGCGCAAATGTATAAGCGCAAGCGTGAAGGATCAATTTCAGGATAATTGAGAGTTGCGCGACGAGGGAAAAAAAATGGTGCAAATCAACAAGAAAAAAATGTAAAAGTAAATAAATAAAAGGATGAGGGGAAATTCTTGAATTGACGCTTAAAATGAATTCGGGTCCAGAAAAGCCACACTGCTTCACAGGACGGGGCAGTTTAAAAGAATAAAGCGAAATGAACATGGCGGGTGCGATCATACCAGCACTAATGCACCGGATCCCATCAGAACTCCGAAGTTAAGCGTGCTTGGGCGAGAGTAGTACTAGGATGGGTGACCCCCTGGGAAGTCCTCTTGTTGCACCCCTCCCTTTTTTGTTTCGAAATCCAAATTTCCCCTTCGTTCTTTATGCTGTAGTAATTTAGCTCCGTCGGAACGATTGCTTTATATTTTGCTTCTCATCGAAGCATGAAGGCGGATCTGAAGGCGCGAGACAAGTCAGGAACGGTACGGCTGGATCGAAGCCCGGATCGTCGGTCAAAGTTGTCGGCGCAAATGTATAAGCGCAAGCGTGAAGGATCAATTTCAGGATAATTGAGAGTTGTTCGACGAGGGAAAAAAAAGGTGCAAAGCAACAAGAAAAAAATATAAAAGTAAATAAATAAAAGGATGAGAGGAAATTCATGAATTGACGCTTAGAATGAATTCGGGTCCAGAAAAGCCAAACTGCTTCACAGGACGTGACAGTTTAAAAGAATAAAGCGAAAGGAACATGGCGGGTGCGATCATACCAGCACTAATGCACCGGATCCCATCAGAACTTCGAAGTTAAGCGTGCTTGCGCGACAGTAGTACTAGGATGGGTGACCCTACGCCGGTCAACGGGTCGGGTCTACACCCGGATCCGGATCGGATCCCTGAAATTTTTGCGGGTATGGGTAGGGATTTAATTCCGTTATCCGGATCCGGATCCGTTTTTTCAAACAAAAAAACGGGTCGGATACGGAATATAGTATTCCGACCCGTATTAGACCCGGATCCGGATATAAATGATTTAATAATTTATAAAAAATATATATTATCAATATAATTTGATTAGGATGATGTATTTGAGTAAAATCAATTTGATTTATTTTCTTATTTGGTTTTTTCTTTGCATTAGCTAGAAATTTGTTTACAAATATATCTTATTCTCTTTTTTGTTAGAAATCATAAATTTTGGCAAATTTGATCGGGTAGACCCGACCCGGATCCGAGACTCGCCGGGTCCGGATCCGAAACACCGAATAAAAGACCCGTCGGGTAAACGGGTCGGATCCGGGTCCGGGTCCGAAATAATGAATTCCGACCCGGACCCGGCCCGTTGACACCCCTAGGTGACCCCCTGGGAAATCCTCGTGTTGCACCCCTCCCTTTTTTGTTTCGAAATCCAAATTTCCCCTTCGTTCTTTATGCTGTAGTAATTTAGCTCCGTCGGAACGATTGCTTTATATTTTGCTTCTCATCGAAGCATGAAGGCGGATCTGAAGGCGCGAGACAAGTCAGGAACGGTACGGCTGGAGCGAAGCCCGGATCGTCGGTCAAAGTTGTCGGCGCAAATGTATAAGCGCAAGCGTGAAGGATCAATTTCAGGATAATTGAGAGTTGCGCGACGAGGGAAAAAAAAATGGTGCAAATCAACAAGAAAAAAATGTAAAAGTAAATAAATAAAAGGATGAGGGGAAATTCTTGAATTGACGCTTAGAATGAATTCGGGTCCAGAAAAGCCACACTGCTTCACAGGACGGGGCAGTTTAAAAGAATAAAGCGAAAGGAACATGGTGGGTGCGATCATACCAGCACTAATGCACCGGATCCCATCAGAACTCCGAAGTTAAGCGTGCTTGGGCGAGAGTAGTACTAGGATGGGTGACCCCCTGGGAAGTCCTCTTGTTGCACCCCTCCCTTTTTTGTTTCGAAATCCAAATTTCCCCTTCGTTCTTTATGCTGTAGTAATTTAGCTCCGTCGGAACGATTGCTTTATATTTTGCTTCTCATCGAAGCATGAAGGCGGATCTGAAGGCGCGAGACAAGTCAGGAACGGTACGGCTGGATCGAAGCCCGGATCGTCGGTCAAAGTTGTCGGCGCAAATGTATAAGCGCAAGCGTGAAGGATCAATTTCAGGATAATTGAGACTTGTTCGACGAGGGAAAAAAAAGGTGCAAAGCAACAAGAAAAAAATATAAAAGTAAATAAATAAAAGGATGAGAGGAAATTCATGAATTGACGCTTAGAATGAATTCGGGTCCAGAAAAGCCAAACTGCTTCACAGGACGTGACAGTTTAAAAGAATAAAGCGAAAGGAACATGGCGGGTGCGATCATACCAGCACTAATGCACCGGATCCCATCAGAACTTCGAAGTTAAGCGTGCTTGGGCGACAGTAGTACCAGGATGGGTGACCCTACGCCGGTCAACGGGTCGGGTCTACACCCGGATCCGGATCGGATCCCTGAAATTTTTGCGGGTATGGGTAGGGATTTAATTCCGTTATCCGGATCCGGATCCGTTTTTTCAAACAAAAAAACGGGTCGGATACGGAATATAGTATTCCGACCCGTATTAGACCCGGATCCGGATATAAATGATTTAATAATTTATAAAAAAAATATATTATCAATATAATTTGATTAGGATGATGTATTTGAGTAAAATCAATTTGATTTATTTTCTTATTTGGTTTTTTCTTTGCATTAGCTAGAAATTTGTTTACAAATATATCTTTTTCTCTTTTTTGTTAGAAATTATAAATTTTGGCAAATTTGTTCGGGTAGACCCGACCCGGATCCGAGACTCGCCGGGTCCGGATCCGGAACACCGAATAAAAGACCCGTCGGGTAAACGGGTCGGATCCGGGTCCGGGTCCGGAATAATGAATTCCGGCCCGGACCCGGCCCGTTGACACCCCTAGGTGACCCCCTGGGAAATCCTCGTGTTGCATCCCTCCCTTTTTTGTTTCGAAATCCAAATTTCCCCTTCGTTCTTTATGCTGTAGTAATTTAGCTCCGTCGGAACGATTGCTTTATATTTTGCTTCTCATCGAAGCATGAAGGCGGATCTGAAGGCGCGAGACAAGTCAGGAACGGTACGGCTGGAGCGAAGCCAGGATCGTCGGTCAAAGTTGTCGGCGCAAATGTATAAGCGCAAGCGTGAAGGATCAATTTCAGGATAATTGAGAGTTGCGCGACGAGGGAAAAAAAATGGTGCAAATCAACAAGAAAAAAATGTAAAAGTAAATAAATAAAAGGATGAGGGGAAATTCTTGAATTGACGCTTAAAATGAATTCGGGTCCAGAAAAGCCACACTGCTTCACAGGACGGGGCAGTTTAAAAGAATAAAGCGAAAGGAACATGGCGGGTGCGATCATACCAGCACTAATGCACCGGATCCCATCAGAACTCCGAAGTTAAGCGTGCTTGGGCGAGAGTAGTACTAGGATGGGTGACCCCCTGGGAAGTCCTCTTGTTGCACCCCTCCCTTTTTTGTTTCGAAATCCAAATTTCCCCTTCGTTCTTTATGCTGTAGTAATTTAGCTCCGTCGGAACGATTGCTTTATATTTTGCTTCTCATCGAAGCATGAAGGCGGATCTGAAGGCGCGAGACAAGTCAGGAACGGTACGGCTGGATCGAAGCCCGGATCGTCGGTCAAAGTTGTCGGCGCAAATGTATAAGCGCAAGCGTGAAGGATCAATTTCAGGATAATTGAGAGTTGTTCGACGAGGGAAAAAAAAGGTGCAAAGCAACAAGAAAAAAATATAAAAGTAAATAAATAAAAGGATGAGAGGAAATTCATGAATTGACGCTTAGAATGAATTCGGGTCCAGAAAAGCCAAACTGCTTCACAGGACGTGACAGTTTAAAAGAATAAAGCGAAAGGAACATGGCGGGTGCGATCATACCAGCACTAATGCACCGGATCCCATCAGAACTTCGAAGTTAAGCGTGCTTGCGCGACAGTAGTACTAGGATGGGTGACCCTACGCCGGTCAACGGGTCGGGTCTACACCCGGATCCGGATCGGATCCCTGAAATTTTTGCGGGTATGGGTAGGGATTTAATTCCGTTATCCGGATCCGGATCCGTTTTTTCAAACAAAAAAACGGGTCGGATACGGAATATAGTATTCCGACCCGTATTAGACCCGGATCCGGATATAAATGATTTAATAATTTATAAAAAATATATATTATCAATATAATTTGATTAGGATGATGTATTTGAGTAAAATCAATTTGATTTATTTTCTTATTTGGTTTTTTCTTTGCATTAGCTAGAAATTTGTTTACAAATATATCTTATTCTCTTTTTTGTTAGAAATCATAAATTTTGGCAAATTTGATCGGGTAGACCCGACCCGGATCCGAGACTCGCCGGGTCCGGATCCGAAACACCGAATAAAAGACCCGTCGGGTAAACGGGTCGGATCCGGGTCCGGGTCCGAAATAATGAATTCCGACCCGGACCCGGCCCGTTGACACCCCTAGGTGACCCCCTGGGAAATCCTCGTGTTGCACCCCTCCCTTTTTTGTTTCGAAATCCAAATTTCCCCTTCGTTCTTTATGCTGTAGTAATTTAGCTCCGTCGGAACGATTGCTTTATATTTTGCTTCTCATCGAAGCATGAAGGCGGATCTGAAGGCGCGAGACAAGTCAGGAACGGTACGGCTGGAGCGAAGCCCGGATCGTCGGTCAAAGTTGTCGGCGCAAATGTATAAGCGCAAGCGTGAAGGATCAATTTCAGGATAATTGAGAGTTGCGCGACGAGGGAAAAAAAAATGGTGCAAATCAACAAGAAAAAAATGTAAAAGTAAATAAATAAAAGGATGAGGGGAAATTCTTGAATTGACGCTTAGAATGAATTCGGGTCCAGAAAAGCCACACTGCTTCACAGGACGGGGCAGTTTAAAAGAATAAAGCGAAAGGAACATGGTGGGTGCGATCATACCAGCACTAATGCACCGGATCCCATCAGAACTCCGAAGTTAAGCGTGCTTGGGCGAGAGTAGTACTAGGATGGGTGACCCCCTGGGAAGTCCTCTTGTTGCACCCCTCCCTTTTTTGTTTCGAAATCCAAATTTCCCCTTCGTTCTTTATGCTGTAGTAATTTAGCTCCGTCGGAACGATTGCTTTATATTTTGCTTCTCATCGAAGCATGAAGGCGGATCTGAAGGCGCGAGACAAGTCAGGAACGGTACGGCTGGATCGAAGCCCGGATCGTCGGTCAAAGTTGTCGGCGCAAATGTATAAGCGCAAGCGTGAAGGATCAATTTCAGGATAATTGAGACTTGTTCGACGAGGGAAAAAAAAGGTGCAAAGCAACAAGAAAAAAATATAAAAGTAAATAAATAAAAGGATGAGAGGAAATTCATGAATTGACGCTTAGAATGAATTCGGGTCCAGAAAAGCCAAACTGCTTCACAGGACGTGACAGTTTAAAAGAATAAAGCGAAAGGAACATGGCGGGTGCGATCATACCAGCACTAATGCACCGGATCCCATCAGAACTTCGAAGTTAAGCGTGCTTGGGCGACAGTAGTACCAGGATGGGTGACCCTACGCCGGTCAACGGGTCGGGTCTACACCCGGATCCGGATCGGATCCCTGAAATTTTTGCGGGTATGGGTAGGGATTTAATTCCGTTATCCGGATCCGGATCCGTTTTTTCAAACAAAAAAACGGGTCGGATACGGAATATAGTATTCCGACCCGTATTAGACCCGGATCCGGATATAAATGATTTAATAATTTATAAAAAAAATATATTATCAATATAATTTGATTAGGATGATGTATTTGAGTAAAATCAATTTGATTTATTTTCTTATTTGGTTTTTTCTTTGCATTAGCTAGAAATTTGTTTACAAATATATCTTTTTCTCTTTTTTGTTAGAAATTATAAATTTTGGCAAATTTGTTCGGGTAGACCCGACCCGGATCCGAGACTCGCCGGGTCCGGATCCGGAACACCGAATAAAAGACCCGTCGGGTAAACGGGTCGGATCCGGGTCCGGGTCCGGAATAATGAATTCCGGCCCGGACCCGGCCCGTTGACACCCCTAGGTGACCCCCTGGGAAATCCTCGTGTTGCATCCCTCCCTTTTTTGTTTCGAAATCCAAATTTCCCCTTCGTTCTTTATGCTGTAGTAATTTAGCTCCGTCGGAACGATTGCTTTATATTTTGCTTCTCATCGAAGCATGAAGGCGGATCTGAAGGCGCGAGACAAGTCAGGAACGGTACGGCTGGAGCGAAGCCAGGATCGTCGGTCAAAGTTGTCGGCGCAAATGTATAAGCGCAAGCGTGAAGGATCAATTTCAGGATAATTGAGAGTTGCGCGACGAGGGAAAAAAAATGGTGCAAATCAACAAGAAAAAAATGTAAAAGTAAATAAATAAAAGGATGAGGGGAAATTCTTGAATTGACGCTTAAAATGAATTCGGGTCCAGAAAAGCCACACTGCTTCACAGGACGGGGCAGTTTAAAAGAATAAAGCGAAAGGAACATGGCGGGTGCGATCATACCAGCACTAATGCACCGGATCCCATCAGAACTCCGAAGTTAAGCGTGCTTGGGCGAGAGTAGTACTAGGATGGGTGACCCCCTGGGAAGTCCTCTTGTTGCACCCCTCCCTTTTTTGTTTCGAAATCCAAATTTCCCCTTCGTTCTTTATGCTGTAGTAATTTAGCTCCGTCGGAACGATTGCTTTATATTTTGCTTCTCATCGAAGCATGAAGGCGGATCTGAAGGCGCGAGACAAGTCAGGAACGGTACGGCTGGATCGAAGCCCGGATCGTCGGTCAAAGTTGTCGGCGCAAATGTATAAGCGCAAGCGTGAAGGATCAATTTCAGGATAATTGAGAGTTGTTCGACGAGGGAAAAAAAAGGTGCAAAGCAACAAGAAAAAAATATAAAAGTAAATAAATAAAAGGATGAGAGGAAATTCATGAATTGACGCTTAGAATGAATTCGGGTCCAGAAAAGCCAAACTGCTTCACAGGACGTGACAGTTTAAAAGAATAAAGCGAAAGGAACATGGCGGGTGCGATCATACCAGCACTAATGCACCGGATCCCATCAGAACTTCGAAGTTAAGCGTGCTTGGGCGACAGTAGTACCAGGATGGGTGACCCTAGGCCGGTCAACGGGTCGGGTCTACACCCGGATCCGGATCGGATCCCTGAAATTTTTGCGGGTATGGGTAGGGATTTAATTCCGTTATCCGGATCCGGATCCGTTTTTTCAAACAAAAAAACGGGTCGGATACGGAATATAGTATTCCGACCCGTATTAGACCCGGATCCGGATATAAATGATTTAATAATTTATAAAAAATATATATTATCAATATAATTTGATTAGGATGATGTATTTGAGTAAAATCAATTTGATTTATTTTCTTATTTGGTTTTTTCTTTGCATTAGCTAGAAATTTGTTTACAAATATATCTTTTTCTCTTTTTTGTTAGAAATTATAAATTTTGGCAAATTTGTTCGGGTAGACCCGACCCGGATCCGAGACTCGCCGGGTCCGGATCCGGAACACCGAATAAAAGACCCGTCGGGTAAACGGGTCGGATCCGGGTCCGGGTCCGGAATAATGAATTCCGGCCCGGACCCGGCCCGTTGACACCCCTAGGTGACCCCCTGGGAAATCCTCGTGTTGCATCCCTCCCTTTTTTGTTTCGAAATCCAAATTTCCCCTTCGTTCTTTATGCTGTAGTAATTTAGCTCCGTCGGAACGATTGCTTTATATTTTGCTTCTCATCGAAGCATGAAGGCGGATCTGAAGGCGCGAGACAAGTCAGGAACGGTACGGCTGGATCGAATCCCGGATCGTCGGTCAAAGTTGTCGGCGCAAATGTATAAGCGCAAGCGTGAAGGATCAATTTCAGGATAATTGAGAGTTGCGCGACGAGGGAAAAAAAATGGTGCAAATCAACAAGAAAAAAATGTAAAAGTAAATAAATAAAAGGATGAGGGGAAATTCTTGAATTGACGCTTAAAATGAATTCGGGTCCAGAAAAGCCACACTGCTTCACAGGACGGGGCAGTTTAAAAGAATAAAGCGAAAGGAACATGGCGGGTGCGATCATACCAGCACTAATGCACCGGATCCCATCAGAACTCCGAAGTTAAGCGTGCTTGGGCGAGAGTAGTACTAGGATGGGTGACCCCCTGGGAAGTCCTCGTGTTGCACCCCTCCCTTTTTTGTTTCGAAATCCAAATTTCCCCTTCGTTCTTTATGCTGTAGTAATTTAGCTCCGTCGGAACGATTGCTTTATATTTTGCTTCTCATCGAAGCATGAAGGCGGATCTGAAGGCGCGAGACAAGTCAGGAACGGTACGGCTGGATCGAAGCCCGGATCGTCGGTCAAAGTTGTCGGCGCAAATGTATAAGCGCAAGCGTGAAGGATCAATTTCAGGATAATTGAGAGTTGTTCGACGAGGGAAAAAAAAGGTGCAAAGCAACAAGAAAAAAATATAAAAGTAAATAAATAAAAGGATGAGAGGAAATTCATGAATTGACGCTTAGAATGAATTCGGGTCCAGAAAAGCCAAACTGCTTCACAGGACGTGACAGTTTAAAAGAATAAAGCGAAAGGAACATGGCGGGTGCGATCATACCAGCACTAATGCACCGGATCCCATCAGAACTTCGAAGTTAAGCGTGCTTGGGCGACAGTAGTACCAGGATGGGTGACCCTAGGCCGGTCAACGGGTCGGGTCTACACCCGGATCCGGATCGGATCCCCGAAATTTTTGCGGGTATGGGTAGGGATTTAATTCCGTTATCCGGATCCGGATCCGTTTTTTCAAACAAAAAAACGGGTCGGATACGGAATATAGTATTCCGACCCATTTAAGACCCGGATCCGGATATAAATGATTTAATAATTTATAAAAAAAATATATTATCAATATAATTTGATTAGGATGATGTATTTGAGTAAAATCAATTTGATTTATTTTCTTATTTGGTTTTTTCTTTGCATTAGCTAGAAATTTGTTTACAAATATATCTTTTTCTCTTTTTTGTTAGAAATTATAAATTTTGGCAAATTTGTTCGGGTAGACCCGACCCGGATCCGAGACTCGCCGGGTCCGGATCCGGAACACCGAATAAAAGACCCGTCGGGTAAACGGGTCGGATCCGGGTCCGGGTCCGGAATAATGAATTCCGGACCGGACCCGGCCCGTTGACACCCCTAGGTGACCCCCTGGGAAATCCTCGTGTTGCATCCCTCCCTTTTTTGTTTCGAAATCCAAATTTCCCCTTCGTTCTTTATGCTGTAGTAATTTAGCTCCGTCGGAACGATTGCTTTATATTTTGCTTCTCATCGAAGCATGAAGGCGGATCTGAAGGCGCGAGACAAGTCAGGAACGGTACGGCTGGAGCGAAGCCAGGATCGTCGGTCAAAGTTGTCGGCGCAAATGTATAAGCGCAAGCGTGAAGGATCAATTTCAGGATAATTGAGAGTTGCGCGACGAGGGAAAAAAAATGGTGCAAATCAACAAGAAAAAAATGTAAAAGTAAATAAATAAAAGGATGAGGGGAAATTCTTGAATTGACGCTTAAAATGAATTCGGGTCCAGAAAAGCCACACTGCTTCACAGGACGGGGCAGTTTAAAAGAATAAAGCGAAAGGAACATGGCGGGTGCGATCATACCAGCACTAATGCACCGGATCCCATCAGAACTCCGAAGTTAAGCGTGCTTGGGCGAGAGTAGTACTAGGATGGGTGACCCCCTGGGAAGTCCTCGTGTTGCACCCCTCCCTTTTTTGTTTCGAAATCCAAATTTCCCCTTCGTTCTTTATGCTGTAGTAATTTAGCTCCGCCGGAACGATTGCTTTATATTTTGCTTCTCATCGAAGCATGAAGGCGGATCTGAAGGCGCGAGACAAGTCAGGAACGGTACGGCTGGATCGAAGCCCGGATCGTCGGTCAAAGTTGTCGGCGCAAATGTATAAGCGCAAGCGTGAAGGATCAATTTCAGGATAATTGAGAGTTGTTCGACGAGGGAAAAAAAAGGTGCAAAGCAACAAGAAAAAAATATAAAAGTAAATAAATAAAAGGATGAGAGGAAATTCATGAATTGACGCTTAGAATGAATTCGGGTCCAGAAAAGCCAAACTGCTTCACAGGACGTGACAGTTTAAAAGAATAAAGCGAAAGGAACATGGCGGGTGCGATCATACCAGCACTAATGCACCGGATCCCATCAGAACTTCGAAGTTAAGCGTGCTTGGGCGACAGTAGTACCAGGATGGGTGACCCTAGGCCGGTCAACGGGTCGGGTCTACACCCGGATCCGGATCGGATCCCTGAAATTTTTGCGGGTATGGGTAGGGATTTAATTCCGTTATCCGGATCCGGATCCGTTTTTTCAAACAAAAAAACGGGTCGGATACGGAATATAGTATTCCGACCCGTATTAGACCCGGATCCGGATATAAATGATTTAATAATTTATAAAAAATATATATTATCAATATAATTTGATTAGGATGATGTATTTGAGTAAAATCAATTTGATTTATTTTCTTATTTGGTTTTTTCTTTGCATTAGCTAGAAATTTGTTTACAAATATATCTTTTTCTCTTTTTTGTTAGAAATTATAAATTTTGGCAAATTTGTTCGGGTAGACCCGACCCGGATCCGAGACTCGCCGGGTCCGGATCCGGAACACCGAATAAAAGACCCGTCGGGTAAACGGGTCGGATCCGGGTCCGGGTCCGAAATAATGAATTCCGACCCGGACCCGGCCCGTTGACACCCCTAGGTGACCCCCTGGGAAATCCTCGTGTTGCACCCCTCCCTTTTTTGTTTCGAAATCCAAATTTCCCCTTCGTTCTTTATGCTGTAGTAATTTAGCTCCGTCGGAACGATTGCTTTATATTTTGCTTCTCATCGAAGCATGAAGGCGGATCTGAAGGCGCGAGACAAGTCAGGAACGGTACGGCTGGAGCGAAGCCCGGATCGTCGGTCAAAGTTGTCGGCGCAAATGTATAAGCGCAAGCGTGAAGGATCAATTTCAGGATAATTGAGAGTTGCGCGACGAGGGAAAAAAAAATGGTGCAAATCAACAAGAAAAAAATGTAAAAGTAAATAAATAAAAGGATGAGGGGAAATTCTTGAATTGACGCTTAGAATGAATTCGGGTCCAGAAAAGCCACACTGCTTCACAGGACGGGGCAGTTTAAAAGAATAAAGCGAAAGGAACATGGCGGGTGCGATCATACCAGCACTAATGCACCGGATCCCATCAGAACTCCGAAGTTAAGCGTGCTTGGGCGAGAGTAGTACTAGGATGGGTGACCCCCTGGGAAGTCCTCTTGTTGCACCCCTCCCTTTTTTGTTTCGAAATCCAAATTTCCCCTTCGTTCTTTATGCTGTAGTAATTTAGCTCCGTCGGAACGATTGCTTTATATTTTGCTTCTCATCGAAGCATGAAGGCGGATCTGAAGGCGCGAGACAAGTCAGGAACGGTACGGCTGGATCGAAGCCCGGATCGTCGGTCAAAGTTGTCGGCGCAAATGTATAAGCGCAAGCGTGAAGGATCAATTTCAGGATAATTGAGAGTTGTTCGACGAGGGAAAAAAAAGGTGCAAAGCAACAAGAAAAAAATATAAAAGTAAATAAATAAAAGGATGAGAGGAAATTCATGAATTGACGCTTAGAATGAATTCGGGTCCAGAAAAGCCAAACTGCTTCACAGGACGTGACAGTTTAAAAGAATAAAGCGAAAGGAACATGGCGGGTGCGATCATACCAGCACTAATGCACCGGATCCCATCAGAACTTCGAAGTTAAGCGTGCTTGGGCGACAGTAGTACCAGGATGGGTGACCCTAGGCCGGTCAACGGGTCGGGTCTACACCCGGATCCGGATCGGATCCCTGAAATTTTTGCGGGTATGGGTAGGGATTTAATTCCGTTATCCGGATCCGGATCCGTTTTTTCAAACAAAAAAACGGGTCGGATACGGAATATAGTATTCCGACCCGTATTAGACCCGGATCCGGATATAAATGATTTAATAATTTATAAAAAAAATATATTATCAATATAATTTGATTAGGATGATGTATTTGAGTAAAATCAATTTGATTTATTTTCTTATTTGGTTTTTTCTTTGCATTAGCTAGAAATTTGTTTACAAATATATCTTTTTCTCTTTTTTGTTAGAAATTATAAATTTTGGCAAATTTGTTCGGGTAGACCCGACCCGGATCCGAGACTCGCCGGGTCCGGATCCGGAACACCGAATAAAAGACCCGTCGGGTAAACGGGTCGGATCCGGGTCCGGGTCCGGAATAATGAATTCCGGCCCGGACCCGGCCCGTTGACACCCCTAGGTGACCCCCTGGGAAATCCTCGTGTTGCATCCCTCCCTTTTTTGTTTCGAAATCCAAATTTCCCCTTCGTTCTTTATGCTGTAGTAATTTAGCTCCGTCGGAACGATTGCTTTATATTTTGCTTCTCATCGAAGCATGAAGGCGGATCTGAAGGCGCGAGACAAGTCAGGAACGGTACGGCTGGAGCGAAGCCAGGATCGTCGGTCAAAGTTGTCGGCGCAAATGTATAAGCGCAAGCGTGAAGGATCAATTTCAGGATAATTGAGAGTTGCGCGACGAGGGAAAAAAAATGGTGCAAATCAACAAGAAAAAAATGTAAAAGTAAATAAATAAAAGGATGAGGGGAAATTCTTGAATTGACGCTTAAAATGAATTCGGGTCCAGAAAAGCCACACTGCTTCACAGGACGGGGCAGTTTAAAAGAATAAAGCGAAAGGAACATGGCGGGTGCGATCATACCAGCACTAATGCACCGGATCCCATCAGAACTCCGAAGTTAAGCGTGCTTGGGCGAGAGTAGTACTAGGATGGGTGACCCCCTGGGAAGTCCTCTTGTTGCACCCCTCCCTTTTTTGTTTCGAAATCCAAATTTCCCCTTCGTTCTTTATGCTGTAGTAATTTAGCTCCGTCGGAACGATTGCTTTATATTTTGCTTCTCATCGAAGCATGAAGGCGGATCTGAAGGCGCGAGACAAGTCAGGAACGGTACGGCTGGATCGAAGCCCGGATCGTCGGTCAAAGTTGTCGGCGCAAATGTATAAGCGCAAGCGTGAAGGATCAATTTCAGGATAATTGAGAGTTGTTCGACGAGGGAAAAAAAAGGTGCAAAGCAACAAGAAAAAAATATAAAAGTAAATAAATAAAAGGATGAGAGGAAATTCATGAATTGACGCTTAGAATGAATTCGGGTCCAGAAAAGCCAAACTGCTTCACAGGACGTGACAGTTTAAAAGAATAAAGCGAAAGGAACATGGCGGGTGCGATCATACCAGCACTAATGCACCGGATCCCATCAGAACTTCGAAGTTAAGCGTGCTTGGGCGACAGTAGTACCAGGATGGGTGACCCTAGGCCGGTCAACGGGTCGGGTCTACACCCGGATCCGGATCGGATCCCTGAAATTTTTGCGGGTATGGGTAGGGATTTAATTCCGTTATCCGGATCCGGATCCGTTTTTTCAAACAAAAAAACGGGTCGGATACGGAATATAGTATTCCGACCCGTATTAGACCCGGATCCGGATATAAATGATTTAATAATTTATAAAAAATATATATTATCAATATAATTTGATTAGGATGATGTATTTGAGTAAAATCAATTTGATTTATTTTCTTATTTGGTTTTTTCTTTGCATTAGCTAGAAATTTGTTTACAAATATATCTTTTTCTCTTTTTTGTTAGAAATTATAAATTTTGGCAAATTTGTTCGGGTAGACCCGACCCGGATCCGAGACTCGCCGGGTCCGGATCCGGAACACCGAATAAAAGACCCGTCGGGTAAACGGGTCGGATCCGGGTCCGGGTCCGGAATAATGAATTCCGGCCCGGACCCGGCCCGTTGACACCCCTAGGTGACCCCCTGGGAAATCCTCGTGTTGCATCCCTCCCTTTTTTGTTTCGAAATCCAAATTTCCCCTTCGTTCTTTATGCTGTAGTAATTTAGCTCCGTCGGAACGATTGCTTTATATTTTGCTTCTCATCGAAGCATGAAGGCGGATCTGAAGGCGCGAGACAAGTCAGGAACGGTACGGCTGGATCGAATCCCGGATCGTCGGTCAAAGTTGTCGGCGCAAATGTATAAGCGCAAGCGTGAAGGATCAATTTCAGGATAATTGAGAGTTGCGCGACGAGGGAAAAAAAATGGTGCAAATCAACAAGAAAAAAATGTAAAAGTAAATAAATAAAAGGATGAGGGGAAATTCTTGAATTGACGCTTAAAATGAATTCGGGTCCAGAAAAGCCACACTGCTTCACAGGACGGGGCAGTTTAAAAGAATAAAGCGAAAGGAACATGGCGGGTGCGATCATACCAGCACTAATGCACCGGATCCCATCAGAACTCCGAAGTTAAGCGTGCTTGGGCGAGAGTAGTACTAGGATGGGTGACCCCCTGGGAAGTCCTCGTGTTGCACCCCTCCCTTTTTTGTTTCGAAATCCAAATTTCCCCTTCGTTCTTTATGCTGTAGTAATTTAGCTCCGTCGGAACGATTGCTTTATATTTTGCTTCTCATCGAAGCATGAAGGCGGATCTGAAGGCGCGAGACAAGTCAGGAACGGTACGGCTGGATCGAAGCCCGGATCGTCGGTCAAAGTTGTCGGCGCAAATGTATAAGCGCAAGCGTGAAGGATCAATTTCAGGATAATTGAGAGTTGTTCGACGAGGGAAAAAAAAGGTGCAAAGCAACAAGAAAAAAATATAAAAGTAAATAAATAAAAGGATGAGAGGAAATTCATGAATTGACGCTTAGAATGAATTCGGGTCCAGAAAAGCCAAACTGCTTCACAGGACGTGACAGTTTAAAAGAATAAAGCGAAAGGAACATGGCGGGTGCGATCATACCAGCACTAATGCACCGGATCCCATCAGAACTTCGAAGTTAAGCGTGCTTGGGCGACAGTAGTACCAGGATGGGTGACCCTAGGCCGGTCAACGGGTCGGGTCTACACCCGGATCCGGATCGGATCCCCGAAATTTTTGCGGGTATGGGTAGGGATTTAATTCCGTTATCCGGATCCGGATCCGTTTTTTCAAACAAAAAAACGGGTCGGATACGGAATATAGTATTCCGACCCATTTAAGACCCGGATCCGGATATAAATGATTTAATAATTTATAAAAAAAATATATTATCAATATAATTTGATTAGGATGATGTATTTGAGTAAAATCAATTTGATTTATTTTCTTATTTGGTTTTTTCTTTGCATTAGCTAGAAATTTGTTTACAAATATATCTTTTTCTCTTTTTTGTTAGAAATTATAAATTTTGGCAAATTTGTTCGGGTAGACCCGACCCGGATCCGAGACTCGCCGGGTCCGGATCCGGAACACCGAATAAAAGACCCGTCGGGTAAACGGGTCGGATCCGGGTCCGGGTCCGGAATAATGAATTCCGGACCGGACCCGGCCCGTTGACACCCCTAGGTGACCCCCTGGGAAATCCTCGTGTTGCATCCCTCCCTTTTTTGTTTCGAAATCCAAATTTCCCCTTCGTTCTTTATGCTGTAGTAATTTAGCTCCGTCGGAACGATTGCTTTATATTTTGCTTCTCATCGAAGCATGAAGGCGGATCTGAAGGCGCGAGACAAGTCAGGAACGGTACGGCTGGAGCGAAGCCAGGATCGTCGGTCAAAGTTGTCGGCGCAAATGTATAAGCGCAAGCGTGAAGGATCAATTTCAGGATAATTGAGAGTTGCGCGACGAGGGAAAAAAAATGGTGCAAATCAACAAGAAAAAAATGTAAAAGTAAATAAATAAAAGGATGAGGGGAAATTCTTGAATTGACGCTTAAAATGAATTCGGGTCCAGAAAAGCCACACTGCTTCACAGGACGGGGCAGTTTAAAAGAATAAAGCGAAAGGAACATGGCGGGTGCGATCATACCAGCACTAATGCACCGGATCCCATCAGAACTCCGAAGTTAAGCGTGCTTGGGCGAGAGTAGTACTAGGATGGGTGACCCCCTGGGAAGTCCTCGTGTTGCACCCCTCCCTTTTTTGTTTCGAAATCCAAATTTCCCCTTCGTTCTTTATGCTGTAGTAATTTAGCTCCGCCGGAACGATTGCTTTATATTTTGCTTCTCATCGAAGCATGAAGGCGGATCTGAAGGCGCGAGACAAGTCAGGAACGGTACGGCTGGATCGAAGCCCGGATCGTCGGTCAAAGTTGTCGGCGCAAATGTATAAGCGCAAGCGTGAAGGATCAATTTCAGGATAATTGAGAGTTGTTCGACGAGGGAAAAAAAAGGTGCAAAGCAACAAGAAAAAAATATAAAAGTAAATAAATAAAAGGATGAGAGGAAATTCATGAATTGACGCTTAGAATGAATTCGGGTCCAGAAAAGCCAAACTGCTTCACAGGACGTGACAGTTTAAAAGAATAAAGCGAAAGGAACATGGCGGGTGCGATCATACCAGCACTAATGCACCGGATCCCATCAGAACTTCGAAGTTAAGCGTGCTTGGGCGACAGTAGTACCAGGATGGGTGACCCTAGGCCGGTCAACGGGTCGGGTCTACACCCGGATCCGGATCGGATCCCTGAAATTTTTGCGGGTATGGGTAGGGATTTAATTCCGTTATCCGGATCCGGATCCGTTTTTTCAAACAAAAAAACGGGTCGGATACGGAATATAGTATTCCGACCCGTATTAGACCCGGATCCGGATATAAATGATTTAATAATTTATAAAAAATATATATTATCAATATAATTTGATTAGGATGATGTATTTGAGTAAAATCAATTTGATTTATTTTCTTATTTGGTTTTTTCTTTGCATTAGCTAGAAATTTGTTTACAAATATATCTTTTTCTCTTTTTTGTTAGAAATTATAAATTTTGGCAAATTTGTTCGGGTAGACCCGACCCGGATCCGAGACTCGCCGGGTCCGGATCCGGAACACAGAATAAAAGACCCGTCGGGTAAACGGGTCGGATCCGGGTCCGGGTCCGGAATAATGAATTCCGGCCCGGACCCGGCCCGTTGACACCCCTAGGTGACCCCCTGGGAAATCCTCGTGTTGCACCCCTCCCTTTTTTGTTTCGAAATCCAAATTTCCCCTTCGTTCTTTATGCTGTAGTAATTTAGCTCCGTCGGAACGATTGCTTTATTTTTTGCTTCTCATCGAAGCATGAAGGCGGATCTGAAGGCGCGAGACAAGTCAGGAACGGTACGGCTGGATCGAAGCCCGGATCGTCGGTCAAAGTTGTCGGCGCAAATGTATAAGCGCAAGCGTGAAGGATCAATTTCAGGATAATTGAGAGTTGCGCGACGAGGGAAAAAAAAATGGTGCAAATCAACAAGAAAAAAATGTAAAAGTAAATAAATAAAAGGATGAGGGGAAATTCTTGAATTGACGCTTAGAATGAATTCGGTTCAGAAAAGCCACACTGCTTCACAGGACGGGGCAGTTTAAAAGAATAAAGCGAAAGGAACATGGCGGGTGCGATCATACCAGCACTAATGCACCGGATCCCATCAGAACTCCGAAGTTAAGCGTGCTTGGGCGAGAGTAGTACTAGGATGGGTGACCCCCTGGGAAGTCCTCGTGTTGCACCCCTCCCTTTTTTGTTTCGAAATCCAAATTTCCCCTTCGTTCTTTATGCTGTAGTAATTTAGCTCCGCCGGAACGATTGCTTTATATTTTGCTTCTCATCGAAGCATGAAGGCGGATCTGAAGGCGCGAGACAAGTCAGGAACGGTACGGCTGGATCGAAGCCCGGATCGTCGGTCAAAGTTGTCGGCGCAAATGTATAAGCGCAAGCGTGAAGGATCAATTTCAGGATAATTGAGAGTTGTTCGACGAGGGAAAAAAAAGGTGCAAAGCAACAAGAAAAAAATATAAAAGTAAATAAATAAAAGGATGAGAGGAAATTCATGAATTGACGCTTAGAATGAATTCGGGTCCAGAAAAGCCAAACTGCTTCACAGGACGTGACAGTTTAAAAGAATAAAGCGAAAGGAACATGGCGGGTGCGATCATACCAGCACTAATGCACCGGATCCCATCAGAACTTCGAAGTTAAGCGTGCTTGGGCGACAGTAGTACCAGGATGGGTGACCCTAGGCCGGTCAACGGGTCGGGTCTACACCCGGATCCGGATCGGATCCCTGAAATTTTTGCGGGTATGGGTAGGGATTTAATTCCGTTATCCGGATCCGGATCCGTTTTTTCAAACAAAAAAACGGGTCGGATACGGAATATAGTATTCCGACCCGTATTAGACCCGGATCCGGATATAAATGATTTAATAATTTATAAAAAAAATATATTATCAATATAATTTGATTAGGATGATGTATTTGAGTAAAATCAATTTGATTTATTTTCTTATTTGGTTTTTTCTTTGCATTAGCTAGAAATTTGTTTACAAATATATCTTTTTCTCTTTTTTGTTAGAAATTATAAATTTTGGCAAATTTGTTCGGGTAGACCCGACCCGGATCCGAGACTCGCCGGGTCCGGATCCGGAACACCGAATAAAAGACCCGTCGGGTAAACGGGTCGGATCCGGGTCCGGGTCCGGAATAATGAATTCCGGACCGGACCCGGCCCGTTGACACCCCTAGGTGACCCCCTGGGAAATCCTCGTGTTGCATCCCTCCCTTTTTTGTTTCGAAATCCAAATTTCCCCTTCGTTCTTTATGCTGTAGTAATTTAGCTCCGTCGGAACGATTGCTTTATATTTTGCTTCTCATCGAAGCATGAAGGCGGATCTGAAGGCGCGAGACAAGTCAGGAACGGTACGGCTGGAGCGAAGCCAGGATCGTCGGTCAAAGTTGTCGGCGCAAATGTATAAGCGCAAGCGTGAAGGATCAATTTCAGGATAATTGAGAGTTGCGCGACGAGGGAAAAAAAATGGTGCAAATCAACAAGAAAAAAATGTAAAAGTAAATAAATAAAAGGATGAGGGGAAATTCTTGAATTGACGCTTAAAATGAATTCGGGTCCAGAAAAGCCACACTGCTTCACAGGACGGGGCAGTTTAAAAGAATAAAGCGAAAGGAACATGGCGGGTGCGATCATACCAGCACTAATGCACCGGATCCCATCAGAACTCCGAAGTTAAGCGTGCTTGGGCGAGAGTAGTACTAGGATGGGTGACCCCCTGGGAAGTCCTCTTGTTGCACCCCTCCCTTTTTTGTTTCGAAATCCAAATTTCCCCTTCGTTCTTTATGCTGTAGTAATTTAGCTCCGTCGGAACGATTGCTTTATATTTTGCTTCTCATCGAAGCATGAAGGCGGATCTGAAGGCGCGAGACAAGTCAGGAACGGTACGGCTGGATCGAAGCCCGGATCGTCGGTCAAAGTTGTCGGCGCAAATGTATAAGCGCAAGCGTGAAGGATCAATTTCAGGATAATTGAGAGTTGTTCGACGAGGGAAAAAAAAGGTGCAAAGCAACAAGAAAAAAATATAAAAGTAAATAAATAAAAGGATGAGAGGAAATTCATGAATTGACGCTTAGAATGAATTCGGGTCCAGAAAAGCCAAACTGCTTCACAGGACGTGACAGTTTAAAAGAATAAAGCGAAAGGAACATGGCGGGTGCGATCATACCAGCACTAATGCACCGGATCCCATCAGAACTTCGAAGTTAAGCGTGCTTGGGCGACAGTAGTACCAGGATGGGTGACCCTAGGCCGGTCAACGGGTCGGGTCTACACCCGGATCCGGATCGGATCCCTGAAATTTTTGCGGGTATGGGTAGGGATTTAATTCCGTTATCCGGATCCGGATCCGTTTTTTCAAACAAAAAAACGGGTCGGATACGGAATATAGTATTCCGACCCGTATTAGACCCGGATCCGGATATAAATGATTTAATAATTTATAAAAAATATATATTATCAATATAATTTGATTAGGATGATGTATTTGAGTAAAATCAATTTGATTTATTTTCTTATTTGATTTTTTCTTTGCATTAGCTAGAAATTTGTTTACAAATATATCTTTTTCTCTTTTTTGTTAGAAATTATAAATTTTGGCAAATTTGTTCGGGTAGACCCGACCCGGATCCGAGACTCGCCGGGTCCGGATCCGGAACACCGAATAAAAGACCCGTCGGGTAAACGGGTCGGATCCTGGTCCGGGTCCGGAATAAAGAATTCCGGCCCGGACCCGGCCCGTTGACACCCCTAGGTGACCCCCTGGGAAATCCTCGTGTTGCATCCCTCCCTTTTTTGTTTCGAAATCCAAATTTCCCCTTCGTTCTTTATGCTGTAGTAATTTAGCTCCGTCGGAACGATTGCTTTATATTTTGCTTCTCATCGAAGCATGAAGGCGGATCTGAAGGCGCGAGACAAGTCAGGAACGGTACGGCTGGAGCGAAGCCAGGATCGTCGGTCAAAGTTGTCGGCGCAAATGTATAAGCGCAAGCGTGAAGGATCAATTTCAGGATAATTGAGAGTTGCGCGACGAGGGAAAAAAAATGGTGCAAATCAACAAGAAAAAAATGTAAAAGTAAATAAATAAAAGGATGAGGGGAAATTCTTGAATTGACGCTTAAAATGAATTCGGGTCCAGAAAAGCCACACTGCTTCACAGGACGGGGCAGTTTAAAAGAATAAAGCGAAAGGAACATGGCGGGTGCGATCATACCAGCACTAATGCACCGGATCCCATCAGAACTCCGAAGTTAAGCGTGCTTGGGCGAGAGTAGTACTAGGATGGGTGACCCCCTGGGAAGTCCTCTTGTTGCACCCCTCCCTTTTTTGTTTCGAAATCCAAATTTCCCCTTCGTTCTTTATGCTGTAGTAATTTAGCTCCGTCGGAACGATTGCTTTATATTTTGCTTCTCATCGAAGCATGAAGGCGGATCTGAAGGCGCGAGACAAGTCAGGAACGGTACGGCTGGATCGAAGCCCGGATCGTCGGTCAAAGTTGTCGGCGCAAATGTATAAGCGCAAGCGTGAAGGATCAATTTCAGGATAATTGAGAGTTGTTCGACGAGGGAAAAAAAAGGTGCAAAGCAACAAGAAAAAAATATAAAAGTAAATAAATAAAAGGATGAGAGGAAATTCATGAATTGACGCTTAGAATGAATTCGGGTCCAGAAAAGCCAAACTGCTTCACAGGACGTGACAGTTTAAAAGAATAAAGCGAGAGGAACATGGCGGGTGCGATCATACCAGCACTAATGCACCGGATCCCATCAGAACTTCGAAGTTAAGCGTGCTTGGGCGACAGTAGTACCAGGATGGGTGACCCTAGGCCGGTCAACGGGTCGGGTCTACACCCGGATCCGGATCGGATCCCTGAAATTTTTGCGGGTATGGGTAGGGATTTAATTCCGTTATCCGGATCCGGATCCGTTTTTTCAAACAAAAAAACGGGTCGGATACGGAATATAGTATTCCGACCCGTATTAGACCCGGATCCGGATATAAATGATTTAATAATTTATAAAAAAAATATATTATCAATATAATTTGATTAGGATGATGTATTTGAGTAAAATCAATTTGATTTATTTTCTTATTTGGTTTTTTCTTTGCATTAGCTAGAAATTTGTTTACAAATATATCTTTTTCTCTTTTTTGTTAGAAATTATAAATTTTGGCAAATTTGTTCGGGTAGACCCGACCCGGATCCGAGACTCGCCGGGTCCGGATCCGGAACACCGAATAAAAGACCCGTCGGGTAAACGGGTCGGATCCGGGTCCGGGTCCGAAATAATGAATTCCGACCCGGACCCGGCCCGTTGACACCCCTAGGTGACCCCCTGGGAAATCCTCGTGTTGCACCCCTCCCTTTTTTGTTTCGAAATCCAAATTTCCCCTTCGTTCTTTATGCTGTAGTAATTTAGCTCCGTCGGAACGATTGCTTTATATTTTGCTTCTCATCGAAGCATGAAGGCGGATCTGAAGGCGCGAGACAAGTCAGGAACGGTACGGCTGGAGCGAAGCCCGGATCGTCGGTCAAAGTTGTCGGCGCAAATGTATAAGCGCAAGCGTGAAGGATCAATTTCAGGATAATTGAGAGTTGCGCGACGAGGGAAAAAAAATGGTGCAAATCAACAAGAAAAAAATGTAAAAGTAAATAAATAAAAGGATGAGGGGAAATTCTTGAATTGACGCTTAAAATGAATTCGGGTCCAGAAAAGCCACACTGCTTCACAGGACGGGGCAGTTTAAAAGAATAAAGCGAAATGAACATGGCGGGTGCGATCATACCAGCACTAATGCACCGGATCCCATCAGAACTCCGAAGTTAAGCGTGCTTGGGCGAGAGTAGTACTAGGATGGGTGACCCCCTGGGAAGTTCTCTTGTTGCACCCCTCCCTTTTTTGTTTCGAAATCCAAATTTCCCCTTCGTTCTTTATGCTGTAGTAATTTAGCTCCGTCGGAACGATTGCTTTATATTTTGCTTCTCATCGAAGCATGAAGGCGGATCTGAAGGCGCGAGACAAGTCAGGAACGGTACGGCTGGATCGAAGCCCGGATCGTCGGTCAAAGTTGTCGGCGCAAATGTATAAGCGCAAGCGTGAAGGATCAATTTCAGGATAATTGAGAGTTGTTCGACGAGGGAAAAAAAAGGTGCAAAGCAACAAGAAAAAAATATAAAAGTAAATAAATAAAAGGATGAGAGGAAATTCATGAATTGACGCTTAGAATGAATTCGGGTCCAGAAAAGCCAAACTGCTTCACAGGACGTGACAGTTTAAAAGAATAAAGCGAAAGGAACATGGCGGGTGCGATCATACCAGCACTAATGCACCGGATCCCATCAGAACTTCGAAGTTAAGCGTGCTTGCGCGACAGTAGTACTAGGATGGGTGACCCTACGCCGGTCAACGGGTCGGGTCTACACCCGGATCCGGATCGGATCCCTGAAATTTTTGCGGGTATGGGTAGGGATTTAATTCCGTTATCCGGATCCGGATCCGTTTTTTCAAACAAAAAAACGGGTCGGATACGGAATATAGTATTCCGACCCGTATTAGACCCGGATCCGGATATAAATGATTTAATAATTTATAAAAAATATATATTATCAATATAATTTGATTAGGATGATGTATTTGAGTAAAATCAATTTGATTTATTTTCTTATTTGGTTTTTTCTTTGCATTAGCTAGAAATTTGTTTACAAATATATCTTTTTCTCTTTTTTGTTAGAAATCATAAATTTTGGCAAATTTGTTCGGGTAGACCCGACCCGGATCCGAGACTCGCCGGGTCCGGATCCGGAACACCGAATAAAAGACCCGTCGGGTAAACGGGTCGGATCCGGGTCCGGGTCCGAAATAATGAATTCCGACCCGGACCCGGCCCGTTGACACCCCTAGGTGACCCCCTGGGAAATCCTCGTGTTGCACCCCTCCCTTTTTTGTTTCGAAATCCAAATTTCCCCTTCGTTCTTTATGCTGTAGTAATTTAGCTCCGTCGGAACGATTGCTTTATATTTTGCTTCTCATCGAAGCATGAAGGCGGATCTGAAGGCGCGAGACAAGTCAGGAACGGTACGGCTGGAGCGAAGCCCGGATCGTCGGTCAAAGTTGTCGGCGCAAATGTATAAGCGCAAGCGTGAAGGATCAATTTCAGGATAATTGAGAGTTGCGCGACGAGGGAAAAAAAAATGGTGCAAATCAACAAGAAAAAAATGTAAAAGTAAATAAATAAAAGGATGAGGGGAAATTCTTGAATTGACGCTTAGAATGAATTCGGGTCCAGAAAAGCCACACTGCTTCACAGGACGGGGCAGTTTAAAAGAATAAAGCGAAAGGAACATGGCGGGTGCGATCATACCAGCACTAATGCACCGGATCCCATCAGAACTCCGAAGTTAAGCGTGCTTGGGCGAGAGTAGTACTAGGATGGGTGACCCCCTGGGAAGTCCTCTTGTTGCACCCCTCCCTTTTTTGTTTCGAAATCCAAATTTCCCCTTCGTTCTTTATGCTGTAGTAATTTAGCTCCGTCGGAACGATTGCTTTATATTTTGCTTCTCATCGAAGCATGAAGGCGGATCTGAAGGCGCGAGACAAGTCAGGAACGGTACGGCTGGATCGAAGCCCGGATCGTCGGTCAAAGTTGTCGGCGCAAATGTATAAGCGCAAGCGTGAAGGATCAATTTCAGGATAATTGAGAGTTGTTCGACGAGGGAAAAAAAAGGTGCAAAGCAACAAGAAAAAAATATAAAAGTAAATAAATAAAAGGATGAGAGGAAATTCATGAATTGACGCTTAGAATGAATTCGGGTCCAGAAAAGCCAAACTGCTTCACAGGACGTGACAGTTTAAAAGAATAAAGCGAAAGGAACATGGCGGGTGCGATCATACCAGCACTAATGCACCGGATCCCATCAGAACTTCGAAGTTAAGCGTGCTTGGGCGACAGTAGTACCAGGATGGGTGACCCTAGGCCGGTCAACGGGTCGGGTCTACACCCGGATCCGGATCGGATCCCTGAAATTTTTGCGGGTATGGGTAGGGATTTAATTCCGTTATCCGGATCCGGATCCGTTTTTTCAAACAAAAAAACGGGTCGGATACGGAATATAGT
Source organism: Coffea arabica (assembly GCF_036785885.1). Classification (NCBI taxonomy): domain Eukaryota; kingdom Viridiplantae; phylum Streptophyta; class Magnoliopsida; order Gentianales; family Rubiaceae; genus Coffea; species Coffea arabica. Next base: position 23,726,901 of record NC_092330.1, read on the forward strand.
ATTCCGACCCGTATTAGACCCGGATCCGGATATAAATGATTTAATAATTTATAAAAAAAATATATTATCAATATAATTTGATTAGGATGATGTATTTGAGTAAAATCAATTTGATTTATTTTCTTATTTGGTTTTTTCTTTGCATTAGCTAGAAATTTGTTTACAAATATATCTTTTTCTCTTTTTTGTTAGAAATTATAAATTTTGGCAAATTTGTTCGGGTAGACCCGACCCGGATCCGAGACTCGCCGGGTCCGGATCCGGAACACCGAATAAAAGACCCGTCGGGTAAACGGGTCGGATCCGGGTCCGGGTCCGGAATAATGAATTCCGGACCGGACCCGGCCCGTTGACACCCCTAGGTGACCCCCTGGGAAATCCTCGTGTTGCATCCCTCCCTTTTTTGTTTCGAAATCCAAATTTCCCCTTCGTTCTTTATGCTGTAGTAATTTAGCTCCGTCGGAACGATTGCTTTATATTTTGCTTCTCATCGAAGCATGAAGGCGGATCTGAAGGCGCGAGACAAGTCAGGAACGGTACGGCTGGAGCGAAGCCAGGATCGTCGGTCAAAGTTGTCGGCGCAAATGTATAAGCGCAAGCGTGAAGGATCAATTTCAGGATAATTGAGAGTTGCGCGACGAGGGAAAAAAAATGGTGCAAATCAACAAGAAAAAAATGTAAAAGTAAATAAATAAAAGGATGAGGGGAAATTCTTGAATTGACGCTTAAAATGAATTCGGGTCCAGAAAAGCCACACTGCTTCACAGGACGGGGCAGTTTAAAAGAATAAAGCGAAAGGAACATGGCGGGTGCGATCATACCAGCACTAATGCACCGGATCCCATCAGAACTCCGAAGTTAAGCGTGCTTGGGCGAGAGTAGTACTAGGATGGGTGACCCCCTGGGAAGTCCTCTTGTTGCACCCCTCCCTTTTTTGTTTCGAAATCCAAATTTCCCCTTCGTTCTTTATGCTGTAGTAATTTAGCTCCGTCGGAACGATTGCTTTATATTTTGCTTCTCATCGAAGCATGAAGGCGGATCTGAAGGCGCGAGACAAGTCAGGAACGGTACGGCTGGATCGAAGCCCGGATCGTCGGTCAAAGTTGTCGGCGCAAATGTATAAGCGCAAGCGTGAAGGATCAATTTCAGGATAATTGAGAGTTGTTCGACGAGGGAAAAAAAAGGTGCAAAGCAACAAGAAAAAAATATAAAAGTAAATAAATAAAAGGATGAGAGGAAATTCATGAATTGACGCTTAGAATGAATTCGGGTCCAGAAAAGCCAAACTGCTTCACAGGACGTGACAGTTTAAAAGAATAAAGCGAAAGGAACATGGCGGGTGCGATCATACCAGCACTAATGCACCGGATCCCATCAGAACTTCGAAGTTAAGCGTGCTTGGGCGACAGTAGTACCAGGATGGGTGACCCTAGGCCGGTCAACGGGTCGGGTCTACACCCGGATCCGGATCGGATCCCTGAAATTTTTGCGGGTATGGGTAGGGATTTAATTCCGTTATCCGGATCCGGATCCGTTTTTTCAAACAAAAAAACGGGTCGGATACGGAATATAGTATTCCGACCCGTATTAGACCCGGATCCGGATATAAATGATTTAATAATTTATAAAAAATATATATTATCAATATAATTTGATTAGGATGATGTATTTGAGTAAAATCAATTTGATTTATTTTCTTATTTGGTTTTTTCTTTGCATTAGCTAGAAATTTGTTTACAAATATATCTTTTTCTCTTTTTTGTTAGAAATTATAAATTTTGGCAAATTTGTTCGGGTAGACCCGACCCGGATCCGAGACTCGCCGGGTCCGGATCCGGAACACCGAATAAAAGACCCGTCGGGTAAACGGGTCGGATCCGGGTCCGGGTCCGGAATAATGAATTCCGGCCCGGACCCGGCCCGTTGACACCCCTAGGTGACCCCCTGGGAAATCCTCGTGTTGCATCCCTCCCTTTTTTGTTTCGAAATCCAAATTTCCCCTTCGTTCTTTATGCTGTAGTAATTTAGCTCCGTCGGAACGATTGCTTTATATTTTGCTTCTCATCGAAGCATGAAGGCGGATCTGAAGGCGCGAGACAAGTCAGGAACGGTACGGCTGGAGCGAAGCCAGGATCGTCGGTCAAAGTTGTCGGCGCAAATGTATAAGCGCAAGCGTGAAGGATCAATTTCAGGATAATTGAGAGTTGCGCGACGAGGGAAAAAAAATGGTGCAAATCAACAAGAAAAAAATGTAAAAGTAAATAAATAAAAGGATGAGGGGAAATTCTTGAATTGACGCTTAAAATGAATTCGGGTCCAGAAAAGCCACACTGCTTCACAGGACGGGGCAGTTTAAAAGAATAAAGCGAAAGGAACATGGCGGGTGCGATCATACCAGCACTAATGCACCGGATCCCATCAGAACTCCGAAGTTAAGCGTGCTTGGGCGAGAGTAGTACTAGGATGGGTGACCCCCTGGGAAGTCCTCGTGTTGCACCCCTCCCTTTTTTGTTTCGAAATCCAAATTTCCCCTTCGTTCTTTATGCTGTAGTAATTTAGCTCCGTCGGAACGATTGCTTTATATTTTGCTTCTCATCGAAGCATGAAGGCGGATCTGAAGGCGCGAGACAAGTCAGGAACGGTACGGCTGGATCGAAGCCCGGATCGTCGGTCAAAGTTGTCGGCGCAAATGTATAAGCGCAAGCGTGAAGGATCAATTTCAGGATAATTGAGAGTTGTTCGACGAGGGAAAAAAAAGGTGCAAAGCAACAAGAAAAAAATATAAAAGTAAATAAATAAAAGGATGAGAGGAAATTCATGAATTGACGCTTAGAATGAATTCGGGTCCAGAAAAGCCAAACTGCTTCACAGGACGTGACAGTTTAAAAGAATAAAGCGAAAGGAACATGGCGGGTGCGATCATACCAGCACTAATGCACCGGATCCCATCAGAACTTCGAAGTTAAGCGTGCTTGGGCGACAGTAGTACCAGGATGGGTGACCCTAGGCCGGTCAACGGGTCGGGTCTACACCCGGATCCGGATCGGATCCCTGAAATTTTTGCGGGTATGGGTAGGGATTTAATTCCGTTATCCGGATCCGGATCCGTTTTTTCAAACAAAAAAACGGGTCGGATACGGAATATAGTATTCCGACCCGTATTAGACCCGGATCCGGATATAAATGATTTAATAATTTATAAAAAAAATATATTATCAATATAATTTGATTAGGATGATGTATTTGAGTAAAATCAATTTGATTTATTTTCTTATTTGGTTTTTTCTTTGCATTAGCTAGAAATTTGTTTACAAATATATCTTTTTCTCTTTTTTGTTAGAAATTATAAATTTTGGCAAATTTGTTCGGGTAGACCCGACCCGGATCCGAGACTCGCCGGGTCCGGATCCGGAACACCGAATAAAAGACCCGTCGGGTAAACGGGTCGGATCCGGGTCCGGGTCCGGAATAATGAATTCCGGCCCGGACCCGGCCCGTTGACACCCCTAGGTGACCCCCTGGGAAATCCTCGTGTTGCATCCCTCCCTTTTTTGTTTCGAAATCCAAATTTCCCCTTCGTTCTTTATGCTGTAGTAATTTAGCTCCGTCGGAACGATTGCTTTATATTTTGCTTCTCATCGAAGCATGAAGGCGGATCTGAAGGCGCGAGACAAGTCAGGAACGGTACGGCTGGATCGAAGCCCGGATCGTCGGTCAAAGTTGTCGGCGCAAATGTATAAGCGCAAGCGTGAAGGATCAATTTCAGGATAATTGAGAGTTGCGCGACGAGGGAAAAAAAATGGTGCAAATCAACAAGAAAAAAATGTAAAAGTAAATAAATAAAAGGATGAGCGGAAATTCTTGAATTGACGCTTAAAATGAATTCGGGTCCAGAAAAGCCACACTGCTTCACAGGACGGGGCAGTTTAAAAGAATAAAGCGAAAGGAACATGGCGGGTGCGATCATACCAGCACTAATGCACCGGATCCCATCAGAACTCCGAAGTTAAGCGTGCTTGGGCGAGAGTAGTACTAGGATGGGTGACCCCCTGGGAAGTCCTCGTGTTGCACCCCTCCCTTTTTTGTTTCGAAATCCAAATTTCCCCTTCGTTCTTTATGCTGTAGTAATTTAGCTCCGTCGGAACGATTGCTTTATATTTTGCTTCTCATCGAAGCATGAAGGCGGATCTGAAGGCGCGAGACAAGTCAGGAACGGTACGGCTGGATCGAAGCCCGGATCGTCGGTCAAAGTTGTCGGCGCAAATGTATAAGCGCAAGCGTGAAGGATCAATTTCAGGATAATTGAGAGTTGTTCGACGAGGGAAAAAAAAGGTGCAAAGCAACAAGAAAAAAATATAAAAGTAAATAAATAAAAGGATGAGAGGAAATTCATGAATTGACGCTTAGAATGAATTCGGGTCCAGAAAAGCCAAACTGCTTCACAGGACGTGACAGTTTAAAAGAATAAAGCGAAAGGAACATGGCGGGTGCGATCATACCAGCACTAATGCACCGGATCCCATCAGAACTTCGAAGTTAAGCGTGCTTGGGCGACAGTAGTACCAGGATGGGTGACCCTAGGCCGGTCAACGGGTCGGGTCTACACCCGGATCCGGATCGGATCCCTGAAATTTTTGCGGGTATGGGTAGGGATTTAATTCCGTTATCCGGATCCGGATCCGTTTTTTCAAACAAAAAAACGGGTCGGATACGGAATATAGTATTCCGACCCGTATTAGACCCGGATCCGGATATAAATGATTTAATAATTTATAAAAAATATATATTATCAATATAATTTGATTAGGATGATGTATTTGAGTAAAATCAATTTGATTTATTTTCTTATTTGGTTTTTTCTTTGCATTAGCTAGAAATTTGTTTACAAATATATCTTTTTCTCTTTTTTGTTAGAAATTATAAATTTTGGCAAATTTGTTCGGGTAGACCCGACCCGGATCCGAGACTCGCCGGGTCCGGATCCGGAACACCGAATAAAAGACCCGTCGGGTAAACGGGTCGGATCCGGGTCCGGGTCCGGAATAATGAATTCCGGCCCGGACCCGGCCCGTTGACACCCCTAGGTGACCCCCTGGGAAATCCTCGTGTTGCATCCCTCCCTTTTTTGTTTCGAAATCCAAATTTCCCCTTCGTTCTTTATGCTGTAGTAATTTAGCTCCGTCGGAACGATTGCTTTATATTTTGCTTCTCATCGAAGCATGAAGGCGGATCTGAAGGCGCGAGACAAGTCAGGAACGGTACGGCTGGATCGAAGCCCGGATCGTCGGTCAAAGTTGTCGGCGCAAATGTATAAGCGCAAGCGTGAAGGATCAATTTCAGGATAATTGAGAGTTGCGCGACGAGGGAAAAAAAATGGTGCAAATCAACAAGAAAAAAATGTAAAAGTAAATAAATAAAAGGATGAGCGGAAATTCTTGAATTGACGCTTAAAATGAATTCGGGTCCAGAAAAGCCACACTGCTTCACAGGACGGGGCAGTTTAAAAGAATAAAGCGAAAGGAACATGGCGGGTGCGATCATACCAGCACTAATGCACCGGATCCCATCAGAACTCCGAAGTTAAGCGTGCTTGGGCGAGAGTAGTACTAGGATGGGTGACCCCCTGGGAAGTCCTCGTGTTGCACCCCTCCCTTTTTTGTTTCGAAATCCAAATTTCCCCTTCGTTCTTTATGCTGTAGTAATTTAGCTCCGTCGGAACGATTGCTTTATATTTTGCTTCTCATCGAAGCATGAAGGCGGATCTGAAGGCGCGAGACAAGTCAGGAACGGTACGGCTGGATCGAAGCCCGGATCGTCGGTCAAAGTTGTCGGCGCAAATGTATAAGCGCAAGCGTGAAGGATCAATTTCAGGATAATTGAGAGTTGTTCGACGAGGGAAAAAAAAGGTGCAAAGCAACAAGAAAAAAATATAAAAGTAAATAAATAAAAGGATGAGAGGAAATTCATGAATTGACGCTTAGAATGAATTCGGGTCCAGAAAAGCCAAACTGCTTCACAGGACGTGACAGTTTAAAAGAATAAAGCGAAAGGAACATGGCGGGTGCGATCATACCAGCACTAATGCACCGGATCCCATCAGAACTTCGAAGTTAAGCGTGCTTGGGCGACAGTAGTACCAGGATGGGTGACCCTAGGCCGGTCAACGGGTCGGGTCTACACCCGGATCCGGATCGGATCCCTGAAATTTTTGCGGGTATGGGTAGGGATTTAATTCCGTTATCCGGATCCGGATCCGTTTTTTCAAACAAAAAAACGGGTCGGATACGGAATATAGTATTCCGACCCGTATTAGACCCGGATCCGGATATAAATGATTTAATAATTTATAAAAAATATATATTATCAATATAATTTGATTAGGATGATGTATTTGAGTAAAATCAATTTGATTTATTTTCTTATTTGGTTTTTTCTTTGCATTAGCTAGAAATTTGTTTACAAATATATCTTTTTCTCTTTTTTGTTAGAAATTATAAATTTTGGCAAATTTGTTCGGGTAGACCCGACCCGGATCCGAGACTCGCCGGGTCCGGATCCGGAACACCGAATAAAAGACCCGTCGGGTAAACGGGTCGGATCCGGGTCCGGGTCCGGAATAATGAATTCCGGCCCGGACCCGGCCCGTTGACACCCCTAGGTGACCCCCTGGGAAATCCTCGTGTTGCATCCCTCCCTTTTTTGTTTCGAAATCCAAATTTCCCCTTCGTTCTTTATGCTGTAGTAATTTAGCTCCGTCGGAACGATTGCTTTATATTTTGCTTCTCATCGAAGCATGAAGGCGGATCTGAAGGCGCGAGACAAGTCAGGAACGGTACGGCTGGATCGAAGCCCGGATCGTCGGTCAAAGTTGTCGGCGCAAATGTATAAGCGCAAGCGTGAAGGATCAATTTCAGGATAATTGAGAGTTGCGCGACGAGGGAAAAAAAATGGTGCAAATCAACAAGAAAAAAATGTAAAAGTAAATAAATAAAAGGATGAGGGGAAATTCTTGAATTGACGCTTAAAATGAATTCGGGTCCAGAAAAGCCACACTGCTTCACAGGACGGGGCAGTTTAAAAGAATAAAGCGAAAGGAACATGGCGGGTGCGATCATACCAGCACTAATGCACCGGATCCCATCAGAACTCCGAAGTTAAGCGTGCTTGGGCGAGAGTAGTACTAGGATGGGTGACCCCCTGGGAAGTCCTCGTGTTGCACCCCTCCCTTTTTTGTTTCGAAATCCAAATTTCCCCTACGTTCTTTATGCTGTAGTAATTTAGCTCCGTCGGAACGATTGCTTTATATTTTGCTTCTCATCGAAGCATGAAGGCGGATCTGAAGGCGCGAGACAAGTCAGGAACGGTACGGCTGGATCGAAGCCCGGATCGTCGGTCAAAGTTGTCGGCGCAAATGTATAAGCGCAAGCGTGAAGGATCAATTTCAGGATAATTGAGAGTTGTTCGACGAGGGAAAAAAAAGGTGCAAAGCAACAAGAAAAAAATATAAAAGTAAATAAATAAAAGGATGAGAGGAAATTCATGAATTGACGCTTAGAATGAATTCGGGTCCAGAAAAGCCAAACTGCTTCACAGGACGTGACAGTTTAAAAGAATAAAGCGAAAGGAACATGGCGGGTGCGATCATACCAGCACTAATGCACCGGATCCCATCAGAACTTCGAAGTTAAGCGTGCTTGGGCGACAGTAGTACCAGGATGGGTGACCCTAGGCCGGTCAACGGGTCGGGTCTACACCCGGATCCGGATCGGATCCCTGAAATTTTTGCGGGTATGGGTAGGGATTTAATTCCGTTATCCGGATCCGGATCCGTTTTTTCAAACAAAAAAACGGGTCGGATACGGAATATAGTATTCCGACCCGTATTAGACCCGGATCCGGATATAAATGATTTAATAATTTATAAAAAATATATATTATCAATATAATTTGATTAGGATGATGTATTTGAGTAAAATCAATTTGATTTATTTTCTTATTTGGTTTTTTCTTTGCATTAGCTAGAAATTTGTTTACAAATATATCTTTTTCTCTTTTTTGTTAGAAATTATAAATTTTGGCAAATTTGTTCGGGTAGACCCGACCCGGATCCGAGACTCGCCGGGTCCGGATCCGGAACACCGAATAAAAGACCCGTCGGGTAAACGGGTCGGATCCGGGTCCGGGTCCGGAATAATGAATTCCGGCCCGGACCCGGCCCGTTGACACCCCTAGGTGACCCCCTGGGAAATCCTCGTGTTGCATCCCTCCCTTTTTTGTTTCGAAATCCAAATTTCCCCTTCGTTCTTTATGCTGTAGTAATTTAGCTCCGTCGGAACGATTGCTTTATATTTTGCTTCTCATCGAAGCATGAAGGCGGATCTGAAGGCGCGAGACAAGTCAGGAACGGTACGGCTGGATCGAAGCCCGGATCGTCGGTCAAAGTTGTCGGCGCAAATGTATAAGCGCAAGCGTGAAGGATCAATTTCAGGATAATTGAGAGTTGCGCGACGAGGGAAAAAAAATGGTGCAAATCAACAAGAAAAAAATGTAAAAGTAAATAAATAAAAGGATGAGGGGAAATTCTTGAATTGACGCTTAAAATGAATTCGGGTCCAGAAAAGCCACACTGCTTCACAGGACGGGGCAGTTTAAAAGAATAAAGCGAAAGGAACATGGCGGGTGCGATCATACCAGCACTAATGCACCGGATCCCATCAGAACTCCGAAGTTAAGCGTGCTTGGGCGAGAGTAGTACTAGGATGGGTGACCCCCTGGGAAGTCCTCGTGTTGCACCCCTCCCTTTTTTGTTTCGAAATCCAAATTTCCCCTTCGTTCTTTATGCTGTAGTAATTTAGCTCCGTCGGAACGATTGCTTTATATTTTGCTTCTCATCGAAGCATGAAGGCGGATCTGAAGGCGCGAGACAAGTCAGGAACGGTACGGCTGGATCGAAGCCCGGATCGTCGGTCAAAGTTGTCGGCGCAAATGTATAAGCGCAAGCGTGAAGGATCAATTTCAGGATAATTGAGAGTTGTTCGACGAGGGAAAAAAAAGGTGCAAAGCAACAAGAAAAAAATATAAAAGTAAATAAATAAAAGGATGAGAGGAAATTCATGAATTGACGCTTAGAATGAATTCGGGTCCAGAAAAGCCAAACTGCTTCACAGGACGTGACAGTTTAAAAGAATAAAGCGAAAGGAACATGGCGGGTGCGATCATACCAGCACTAATGCACCGGATCCCATCAGAACTTCGAAGTTAAGCGTGCTTGGGCGACAGTAGTACCAGGATGGGTGACCCTAGGCCGGTCAACGGGTCGGGTCTACACCCGGATCCGGATCGGATCCCTGAAATTTTTGCGGGTATGGGTAGGGATTTAATTCCGTTATCCGGATCCGGATCCGTTTTTTCAAACAAAAAAACGGGTCGGATACGGAATATAGTATTCCGACCCGTATTAGACCCGGATCCGGATATAAATGATTTAATAATTTATAAAAAATATATATTATCAATATAATTTGATTAGGATGATGTATTTGAGTAAAATCAATTTGATTTATTTTCTTATTTGGTTTTTTCTTTGCATTAGCTAGAAATTTGTTTACAAATATATCTTTTTCTCTTTTTTGTTAGAAATTATAAATTTTGGCAAATTTGTTCGGGTAGACCCGACCCGGATCCGAGACTCGCCGGGTCCGGATCCGGAACACCGAATAAAAGACCCGTCGGGTAAACGGGTCGGATCCGGGTCCGGGTCCGGAATAATGAATTCCGGCCCGGACCCGGCCCGTTGACACCCCTAGGTGACCCCCTGGGAAATCCTCGTGTTGCATCCCTCCCTTTTTTGTTTCGAAATCCAAATTTCCCCTTCGTTCTTTATGCTGTAGTAATTTAGCTCCGTCGGAACGATTGCTTTATATTTTGCTTCTCATCGAAGCATGAAGGCGGATCTGAAGGCGCGAGACAAGTCAGGAACGGTACGGCTGGATCGAAGCCCGGATCGTCGGTCAAAGTTGTCGGCGCAAATGTATAAGCGCAAGCGTGAAGGATCAATTTCAGGATAATTGAGAGTTGCGCGACGAGGGAAAAAAAATGGTGCAAATCAACAAGAAAAAAATGTAAAAGTAAATAAATAAAAGGATGAGGGGAAATTCTTGAATTGACGCTTAAAATGAATTCGGGTCCAGAAAAGCCACACTGCTTCACAGGACGGGGCAGTTTAAAAGAATAAAGCGAAAGGAACATGGCGGGTGCGATCATACCAGCACTAATGCACCGGATCCCATCAGAACTCCGAAGTTAAGCGTGCTTGGGCGAGAGTAGTACTAGGATGGGTGACCCCCTGGGAAGTCCTCGTGTTGCACCCCTCCCTTTTTTGTTTCGAAATCCAAATTTCCCCTACGTTCTTTATGCTGTAGTAATTTAGCTCCGTCGGAACGATTGCTTTATATTTTGCTTCTCATCGAAGCATGAAGGCGGATCTGAAGGCGCGAGACAAGTCAGGAACGGTACGGCTGGATCGAAGCCCGGATCGTCGGTCAAAGTTGTCGGCGCAAATGTATAAGCGCAAGCGTGAAGGATCAATTTCAGGATAATTGAGAGTTGTTCGACGAGGGAAAAAAAAGGTGCAAAGCAACAAGAAAAAAATATAAAAGTAAATAAATAAAAGGATGAGAGGAAATTCATGAATTGACGCTTAGAATGAATTCGGGTCCAGAAAAGCCAAACTGCTTCACAGGACGTGACAGTTTAAAAGAATAAAGCGAAAGGAACATGGCGGGTGCGATCATACCAGCACTAATGCACCGGATCCCATCAGAACTTCGAAGTTAAGCGTGCTTGGGCGACAGTAGTACCAGGATGGGTGACCCTAGGCCGGTCAACGGGTCGGGTCTACACCCGGATCCGGATCGGATCCCTGAAATTTTTGCGGGTATGGGTAGGGATTTAATTCCGTTATCCGGATCCGGATCCGTTTTTTCAAACAAAAAAACGGGTCGGATACGGAATATAGTATTCCGACCCGTATTAGACCCGGATCCGGATATAAATGATTTAATAATTTATAAAAAATATATATTATCAATATAATTTGATTAGGATGATGTATTTGAGTAAAATCAATTTGATTTATTTTCTTATTTGGTTTTTTCTTTGCATTAGCTAGAAATTTGTTTACAAATATATCTTTTTCTCTTTTTTGTTAGAAATTATAAATTTTGGCAAATTTGTTCGGGTAGACCCGACCCGGATCCGAGACTCGCCGGGTCCGGATCCGGAACACCGAATAAAAGACCCGTCGGGTAAACGGGTCGGATCCGGGTCCGGGTCCGGAATAATGAATTCCGGCCCGGACCCGGCCCGTTGACACCCCTAGGTGACCCCCTGGGAAATCCTCGTGTTGCACCCCTCCCTTTTTTGTTTCGAAATCCAAATTTCCCCTTCGTTCTTTATGCTGTAGTAATTTAGCTCCGTCGGAACGATTGCTTTATATTTTGCTTCTCATCGAAGCATGAAGGCGGATCTGAAGGCGCGAGACAAGTCAGGAACGGTACGGCTGGAGCGAAGCCAGGATCGTCGGTCAAAGTTGTCGGCGCAAATGTATAAGCGCAAGCGTGAAGGATCAATTTCAGGATAATTGAGAGTTGCGCGACGAGGGAAAAAAAATGGTGCAAATCAACAAGAAAAAAATGTAAAAGTAAATAAATAAAAGGATGAGGGGAAATTCTTGAATTGACGCTTAAAATGAATTCGGGTCCAGAAAAGCCACACTGCTTCACAGGACGGGGCAGTTTAAAAGAATAAAGCGAAAGGAACATGGCGGGTGCGATCATACCAGCACTAATGCACCGGATCCCATCAGAACTCCGAAGTTAAGCGTGCTTGGGCGAGAGTAGTACTAGGATGGGTGACCCCCTGGGAAGTCCTCTTGTTGCACCCCTCCCTTTTTTGTTTCGAAATCCAAATTTCCCCTTCGTTCTTTATGCTGTAGTAATTTAGCTCCGTCGGAACGATTGCTTTATATTTTGCTTCTCATCGAAGCATGAAGGCGGATCTGAAGGCGCGAGACAAGTCAGGAACGGTACGGCTGGATCGAAGCCCGGATCGTCGGTCAAAGTTGTCGGCGCAAATGTATAAGCGCAAGCGTGAAGGATCAATTTCAGGATAATTGAGAGTTGTTCGACGAGGGAAAAAAAAGGTGCAAAGCAACAAGAAAAAAATATAAAAGTAAATAAATAAAAGGATGAGAGGAAATTCATGAATTGACGCTTAGAATGAATTCGGGTCCAGAAAAGCCAAACTGCTTCACAGGACGTGACAGTTTAAAAGAATAAAGCGAAAGGAACATGGCGGGTGCGATCATACCAGCACTAATGCACCGGATCCCATCAGAACTTCGAAGTTAAGCGTGCTTGGGCGACAGTAGTACCAGGATGGGTGACCCTAGGCCGGTCAACGGGTCGGGTCTACACCCGGATCCGGATCGGATCCCTGAAATTTTTGCGGGTATGGGTAGGGATTTAATTCCGTTATCCGGATCCGGATCCGTTTTTTCAAACAAAAAAACGGGTCGGATACGGAATATAGTATTCCGACCCGTATTAGACCCGGATCCGGATATAAATGATTTAATAATTTATAAAAAATATATATTATCAATATAATTTGATTAGGATGATGTATTTGAGTAAAATCAATTTGATTTATTTTCTTATTTGGTTTTTTCTTTGCATTAGCTAGAAATTTGTTTACAAATATATCTTTTTCTCTTTTTTGTTAGAAATTATAAATTTTGGCAAATTTGTTCGGGTAGACCCGACCCGGATCCGAGACTCGCCGGGTCCGGATCCGGAACACCGAATAAAAGACCCGTCGGGTAAACGGGTCGGATCCGGGTCCGGGTCCGGAATAATGAATTCCGGCCCGGACCCGGCCCGTTGACACCCCTAGGTGACCCCCTGGGAAATCCTCGTGTTGCATCCCTCCCTTTTTTGTTTCGAAATCCAAATTTCCCCTTCGTTCTTTATGCTGTAGTAATTTAGCTCCGTCGGAACGATTGCTTTATATTTTGCTTCTCATCGAAGCATGAAGGCGGATCTGAAGGCGCGAGACAAGTCAGGAACGGTACGGCTGGATCGAAGCCCGGATCGTCGGTCAAAGTTGTCGGCGCAAATGTATAAGCGCAAGCGTGAAGGATCAATTTCAGGATAATTGAGAGTTGCGCGACGAGGGAAAAAAAATGGTGCAAATCAACAAGAAAAAAATGTAAAAGTAAATAAATAAAAGGATGAGGGGAAATTCTTGAATTGACGCTTAAAATGAATTCGGGTCCAGAAAAGCCACACTGCTTCACAGGACGGGGCAGTTTAAAAGAATAAAGCGAAAGGAACATGGCGGGTGCGATCATACCAGCACTAATGCACCGGATCCCATCAGAACTCCGAAGTTAAGCGTGCTTGGGCGAGAGTAGTACTAGGATGGGTGACCCCCTGGGAAGTCCTCGTGTTGCACCCCTCCCTTTTTTGTTTCGAAATCCAAATTTCCCCTACGTTCTTTATGCTGTAGTAATTTAGCTCCGTCGGAACGATTGCTTTATATTTTGCTTCTCATCGAAGCATGAAGGCGGATCTGAAGGCGCGAGACAAGTCAGGAACGGTACGGCTGGATCGAAGCCCGGATCGTCGGTCAAAGTTGTCGGCGCAAATGTATAAGCGCAAGCGTGAAGGATCAATTTCAGGATAATTGAGAGTTGTTCGACGAGGGAAAAAAAAGGTGCAAAGCAACAAGAAAAAAATATAAAAGTAAATAAATAAAAGGATGAGAGGAAATTCATGAATTGACGCTTAGAATGAATTCGGGTCCAGAAAAGCCAAACTGCTTCACAGGACGTGACAGTTTAAAAGAATAAAGCGAAAGGAACATGGCGGGTGCGATCATACCAGCACTAATGCACCGGATCCCATCAGAACTTCGAAGTTAAGCGTGCTTGGGCGACAGTAGTACCAGGATGGGTGACCCTAGGCCGGTCAACGGGTCGGGTCTACACCCGGATCCGGATCGGATCCCTGAAATTTTTGCGGGTATGGGTAGGGATTTAATTCCGTTATCCGGATCCGGATCCGTTTTTTCAAACAAAAAAACGGGTCGGATACGGAATATAGTATTCCGACCCGTATTAGACCCGGATCCGGATATAAATGATTTAATAATTTATAAAAAATATATATTATCAATATAATTTGATTAGGATGATGTATTTGAGTAAAATCAATTTGATTTATTTTCTTATTTGGTTTTTTCTTTGCATTAGCTAGAAATTTGTTTACAAATATATCTTTTTCTCTTTTTTGTTAGAAATTATAAATTTTGGCAAATTTGTTCGGGTAGACCCGACCCGGATCCGAGACTCGCCGGGTCCGGATCCGGAACACCGAATAAAAGACCCGTCGGGTAAACGGGTCGGATCCGGGTCCGGGTCCGGAATAATGAATTCCGGCCCGGACCCGGCCCGTTGACACCCCTAGGTGACCCCCTGGGAAATCCTCGTGTTGCACCCCTCCCTTTTTTGTTTCGAAATCCAAATTTCCCCTTCGTTCTTTATGCTGTAGTAATTTAGCTCCGTCGGAACGATTGCTTTATATTTTGCTTCTCATCGAAGCATGAAGGCGGATCTGAAGGCGCGAGACAAGTCAGGAACGGTACGGCTGGAGCGAAGCCAGGATCGTCGGTCAAAGTTGTCGGCGCAAATGTATAAGCGCAAGCGTGAAGGATCAATTTCAGGATAATTGAGAGTTGCGCGACGAGGGAAAAAAAATGGTGCAAATCAACAAGAAAAAAATGTAAAAGTAAATAAATAAAAGGATGAGGGGAAATTCTTGAATTGACGCTTAAAATGAATTCGGGTCCAGAAAAGCCACACTGCTTCACAGGACGGGGCAGTTTAAAAGAATAAAGCGAAAGGAACATGGCGGGTGCGATCATACCAGCACTAATGCACCGGATCCCATCAGAACTCCGAAGTTAAGCGTGCTTGGGCGAGAGTAGTACTAGGATGGGTGACCCCCTGGGAAGTCCTCTTGTTGCACCCCTCCCTTTTTTGTTTCGAAATCCAAATTTCCCCTTCGTTCTTTATGCTGTAGTAATTTAGCTCCGTCGGAACGATTGCTTTATATTTTGCTTCTCATCGAAGCATGAAGGCGGATCTGAAGGCGCGAGACAAGTCAGGAACGGTACGGCTGGATCGAAGCCCGGATCGTCGGTCAAAGTTGTCGGCGCAAATGTATAAGCGCAAGCGTGAAGGATCAATTTCAGGATAATTGAGAGTTGTTCGACGAGGGAAAAAAAAGGTGCAAAGCAACAAGAAAAAAATATAAAAGTAAATAAATAAAAGGATGAGAGGAAATTCATGAATTGACGCTTAGAATGAATTCGGGTCCAGAAAAGCCAAACTGCTTCACAGGACGTGACAGTTTAAAAGAATAAAGCGAAAGGAACATGGCGGGTGCGATCATACCAGCACTAATGCACCGGATCCCATCAGAACTTCGAAGTTAAGCGTGCTTGGGCGACAGTAGTACCAGGATGGGTGACCCTAGGCCGGTCAACGGGTCGGGTCTACACCCGGATCCGGATCGGATCCCTGAAATTTTTGCGGGTATGGGTAGGGATTTAATTCCGTTATCCGGATCCGGATCCGTTTTTTCAAACAAAAAAACGGGTCGGATACGGAATATAGTATTCCGACCCGTATTAGACCCGGATCCGGATATAAATGATTTAATAATTTATAAAAAATATATATTATCAATATAATTTGATTAGGATGATGTATTTGAGTAAAATCAATTTGATTTATTTTCTTATTTGGTTTTTTCTTTGCATTAGCTAGAAATTTGTTTACAAATATATCTTTTTCTCTTTTTTGTTAGAAATTATAAATTTTGGCAAATTTGTTCGGGTAGACCCGACCCGGATCCGAGACTCGCCGGGTCCGGATCCGGAACACAGAATAAAAGACCCGTCGGGTAAACGGGTCGGATCCGGGTCCGGGTCCGGAATAATGAATTCCGGCCCGGACCCGGCCCGTTGACACCCCTAGGTGACCCCCTGGGAAGTCCTCGTGTTGCACCCCTCCCTTTTTTGTTTCGAAATCCAAATTTCCCCTTCGTTCTTTATGCTGTAGTAATTTAGCTCCGCCGGAACGATTGCTTTATATTTTGCTTCTCATCGAAGCATGAAGGCGGATCTGAAGGCGCGAGACAAGTCAGGAACGGTACGGCTGGATCGAAGCCCGGATCGTCGGTCAAAGTTGTCGGCGCAAATGTATAAGCGCAAGCGTGAAGGATCAATTTCAGGATAATTGAGAGTTGTTCGACGAGGGAAAAAAATGGTGCAAAGCAACAAGAAAAAAATATAAAAGTAAATAAATAAAAGGATGAGAGGAAATTCATGAATTGACGCTTAGAATGAATTCGGGTCCAGAAAAGCCAAACTGCTTCACAGGACGTGACAGTTTAAAAGAATAAAGCGAAAGGAACATGGCGGGTGCGATCATACTAGCACTAATGCACCGGATCCCATCAGAACTTCGAAGTTAAGCGTGCTTGGGCGACAGTAGTACCAGGATGGGTGACCCTAGGCCGGTCAACGGGTCGGGTCTACACCCGGATCCGGATCGGATCCCTGAAATTTTTGCGGGTATGGGTAGGGATTTAATTCCGTTATCCGGATCCGGATCCGTTTTTTCAAACAAAAAAACGGGTCGGATACGGAATATAGTATTCCGACCCGTATTAGACCCGGATCCGGATATAAATGATTTAATAATTTATAAAACATATATATTATCAATATAATTTGATTAGGATGATGTATTTGAGTAAAATCAATTTGATTTATTTTCTTATTTGGTTTTTTCTTTGCATTAGCTAGAAATTTGTTTACAAATATATCTTTTTCTCTTTTTTGTTAGAAATTATAAATTTTGGCAAATTTGTTCGGGTAGACCCGACCCGGATCCGAGACTCGCCGGGTCCGGATCCGGAACACAGAATAAAAGACCCGTCGGGTAAACGGGTCGGATCCGGGTCCGGGTCCGGAATAATGAATTCCGGCCCGGACCCGGCCCGTTGACACCCCTAGGTGACCCCCTGGGAAATCCTCGTGTTGCACCCCTCCCTTTTTTGTTTCGAAATCCAAATTTCCCCTTCGTTCTTTATGCTGTAGTAATTTAGCTCCGTCGGAACGATTGCTTTATTTTTTGCTTCTCATCGAAGCATGAAGGCGGATCTGAAGGCGCGAGACAAGTCAGGAACGGTACGGCTGGAGCGAAGCCCGGATCGTCGGTCAAAGTTGTCGGCGCAAATGTATAAGCGCAAGCGTGAAGGATCAATTTCAGGATAATTGAGAGTTGCGCGACGAGGGAAAAAAAAATGGTGCAAATCAACAAGAAAAAAATGTAAAAGTAAATAAATAAAAGGATGAGGGGAAATTCTTGAATTGACGCTTAGAATGAATTCGGGTCCAGAAAAGCCACACTGCTTCACAGGACGGGGCAGTTTAAAAGAATAAAGCGAAAGGAACATGGCGGGTGCGATCATACCAGCACTAATGCACCGGATCCCATCAGAACTCCGAAGTTAAGCGTGCTTGGGCGAGAGTAGTACTAGGATGGGTGACCCCCTGGGAAGTCCTCGTGTTGCACCCCTCCCTTTTTTGTTTCGAAATCCAAATTTCCCCTTCGTTCTTTATGCTGTAGTAATTTAGCTCCGTCGGAACGATTGCTTTATATTTTGCTTCTCATCGAAGCGTGAAGGCGGATCTGAAGGCGCGAGACAAGTCAGGAACGGTACGGCTGGATCGAAACCCGGATCGTCGGTCAAAGTTGTCGGCGTAAATGTATAAGCGCAAGCTTGAAGGATCAATTTCAGGATAATTGAGAGTTGTTCGACGAGAGAAAAAAAAGGTGCAAAGCAACAAGAAAAAAATATAAAAGTAAATAAATAAAAGGATGAGAGGAAATTCATGAATTGACGCTTAGAATGAATTCGGGTCCAAAAAAGCCAAACTGCTTCACAGGACGTGGCAGTTTAAAAGAATAAAGCGAAAGGAACATGGCGGGTGCGATCATACCAGCACTAATGCACCGGATCCCATCAGAACTTCGAAGTTAAGCGTGCTTGGGCGACAGTAGTACTAGGATGGGTGACCCTAGGCCGGTCAACGGGTCGGGTCTACACCCGGATCCGGATCGGATCCCTGAAATTTTTGCGGGTATGGGTAGGGATTTAATTCCGTTATCCGGATCCGGATCCGTTTTTTCAAACAAAAAAACGGGTCGGATACGGAATATAGTATTCCGACCCGTATTAGACCCGGATCCGGATATAAATGATTTAATAATTTATAAAGAATATATATTATCAATATAATTTGATTAGGATGATGTATTTGAGTAAAATCAATTTGATTTATTTTCTTATTTGGTTTTTTCTTTGCATTAGTTAGAAATTTGTTTACAAATATATCTTTTTCTCTTTTTTGTTAGAAATTATAAATTTTGGCAAATTTGTTCGGGTAGACCCGACCCGGATCCGAGACTCGCCGGGTCCGGATCCGGAACACCGAATAAAAGACCCGTCGGGTAAACGGGTCGGATCCGGGTCCGGGTCCGGAATAATGAATTCCGGCCCGGACCCCGGCCCGTTGACACCCCTAGGTGACCCCCTGGGAAATCCTCGTGTTGCACCCCTCCCTTTTTTGTTTCGAAATCCAAATTTCCCCTTCGTTCTTTATGCTGTAGTAATTTAGCTCCGTCGGAACGATTGCTTTATTTTTTGCTTCTCATCGAAGCATGAAGGCGGATCTGAAGGCGCGAGACAAGTCAGGAACGGTACGGCTGGATCGAAGCCCGGATCGTCGGTCAAAGTTGTCGGCGCAAATGTATAAGCGCAAGCGTGAAGGATCAATTTCAGGATAATTGAGAGTTGCGCGACGAGGGAAAAAAAAATGGTGCAAATCAACAAGAAAAAAATGTAAAAGTAAATAAATAAAAGGATGAGGGGAAATTCTTGAATTGACGCTTAGAATGAATTCGGGTCCAGAAAAGCCACACTGCTTCACAGGACGGGGCAGTTTAAAAGAATAAAGCGAAAGGAACATGGCGGGTGCGATCATACCAGCACTAATGCACCGGATCCCATCAGAACTCCGAAGTTAAGCGTGCTTGGGCGAGAGTAGTACTAGGATGGGTGACCCCCTGGGAAGTCCTCGTGTTGCACCCCTCCCTTTTTTGTTTCGAAATCCAAATTTCCCCTTCGTTCTTTATGCTGTAGTAATTTAGCTCCGTCGGAACGATTGCTTTATATTTTGCTTCTCATCGAAGCATGAAAGCGGATCTGAAGGCGCGAGACAAGTCAGGAACGGTACGGCTGGATCGAAGCCCGGATCGTCGGTCAAAGTTGTCGGCGCAAATGTATAAGCGCAAGCGTGAAGGATCAATTTCAGGATAATTGAGACTTGTTCGACGAGGGAAAAAAAAGGTGCAAAGCAACAAGAAAAAAATATAAAAGTAAATAAATAAAAGGATGAGAGGAAATTCATGAATTGACTCTTAGAATGAATTCGGGTCCAGAAAAGCCAAACTGTTTCACAGGACGTGACAGTTTAAAAGAATAAAGCGAAAGGAACATGGCGGGTGCGATCATACCAGCACTAATGCACCGGATCCCATCAGAACTTCGAAGTTAAGCGTGCTTGGGCGACAGTAGTACTAGGATGGGTGATCCTAGGCCGGTCAACGGGTCGGGTTTACACCCGGATCCGGATCGGATCCCTGAAATTTTTGCGGGTTTGGGTAGGGATTTAATTCCGTTATCCGGATCCGGATCCGTTTTTTCAAACAAAAAAAAGGGTCGGATACGGAATATAGTATTCCGACCCGTATTAGACCCGGATCCGGATATAAATGATTTAATAATTTATAAAAAATATATATTATCAATATAATTTGATTAGGATGATGTATTTGAGTAAAATCAATTTGATTTATTTTCTTATTTGGTTTTTTCTTTGCATTAGCTAGAAATTTGTTTACAAATATATCTTATTCTCTTTTTTGTTAGAAATTATAAATTTTGGCAAATTTGATCGGGTAGACCCGACCCGGATCCGAGACTCGCCGGGTCCGGATCCGGAACACCGAATAAAAGACCCGTCGGGTAAACGGGTCGGATCCGGGTCCGGGTCCGAAATAATGAATTCCGACCCGGACCCGGCCCGTTGACACCCCTAGGTGACCCCCTGGGAAATCCTCGTGTTGCACCCCTCCCTTTTTTGTTTCGAAATCCAAATTTCCCCTTCGTTCTTTATGCTGTAGTAATTTAGCTCCGTCGGAACGATTGCTTTATATTTTGCTTCTCATCGAAGCATGAAGGCGGATCTGAAGGCGCGAGACAAGTCAGGAACGGTACGGCTGGAGCGAAGCCCGGATCGTCGGTCAAAGTTGTCGGCGCAAATGTATAAGCGCAAGCGTGAAGGATCAATTTCAGGATAATTGAGAGTTGCGCGACGAGGGAAAAAAAATGGTGCAAATCAACAAGAAAAAAATGTAAAAGTAAATAAATAAAAGGATGAGGGGAAATTCTTGAATTGACGCTTAAAATGAATTCGGGTCCAGAAAAGCCACACTGCTTCACAGGACGGGGCAGTTTAAAAGAATAAAGCGAAATGAACATGGCGGGTGCGATCATACCAGCACTAATGCACCGGATCCCATCAGAACTCCGAAGTTAAGCGTGCTTGGGCGAGAGTAGTACTAGGATGGGTGACCCCCTGGGAAGTCCTCTTGTTGCACCCCTCCCTTTTTTGTTTCGAAATCCAAATTTCCCCTTCGTTCTTTATGCTGTAGTAATTTAGCTCCGTCGGAACGATTGCTTTATATTTTGCTTCTCATCGAAGCATGAAGGCGGATCTGAAAGCGCGAGACAAGTCAGGAACGGTACGGCTGGATCGAAGCCCGGATCGTCGGTCAAAGTTGTCGGCGCAAATGTATAAGCGCAAGCGTGAAGGATCAATTTCAGGATAATTGAGAGTTGTTCGACGAGGGAAAAAAAAGGTGCAAAGCAACAAGAAAAAAATATAAAAGTAAATAAATAAAAGGATGAGAGGAAATTCATGAATTGACGCTTAGAATGAATTCGGGTCCAGAAAAGCCAAACTGCTTCACAGGACGTGACAGTTTAAAAGAATAAAGCGAAAGGAACATGGCGGGTGCGATCATACCAGCACTAATGCACCGGATCCCATCAGAACTTCGAAGTTAAGCGTGCTTGCGCGACAGTAGTACTAGGATGGGTGACCCTACGCCGGTCAACGGGTCGGGTCTACACCCGGATCCGGATCGGATCCCTGAAATTTTTGCGGGTATGGGTAGGGATTTAATTCCGTTATCCGGATCCGGATCCGTTTTTTCAAACAAAAAAACGGGTCGGATACGGAATATAGTATTCCGACCCGTATTAGACCCGGATCCGGATATAAATGATTTAATAATTTATAAAAAATATATATTATCAATATAATTTGATTAGGATGATGTATTTGAGTAAAATCAATTTGATTTATTTTCTTATTTGGTTTTTTCTTTGCATTAGCTAGAAATTTGTTTACAAATATATCTTATTCTCTTTTTTGTTAGAAATCATAAATTTTGGCAAATTTGATCGGGTAGACCCGACCCGGATCCGAGACTCGCCGGGTCCGGATCCGAAACACCGAATAAAAGACCCGTCGGGTAAACGGGTCGGATCCGGGTCCGGGTCCGAAATAATGAATTCCGACCCGGACCCGGCCCGTTGACACCCCTAGGTGACCCCCTGGGAAATCCTCGTGTTGCACCCCTCCCTTTTTTGTTTCGAAATCCAAATTTCCCCTTCGTTCTTTATGCTGTAGTAATTTAGCTCCGTCGGAACGATTGCTTTATATTTTGCTTCTCATCGAAGCATGAAGGCGGATCTGAAGGCGCGAGACAAGTCAGGAACGGTACGGCTGGAGCGAAGCCCGGATCGTCGGTCAAAGTTGTCGGCGCAAATGTATAAGCGCAAGCGTGAAGGATCAATTTCAGGATAATTGAGAGTTGCGCGACGAGGGAAAAAAAAATGGTGCAAATCAACAAGAAAAAAATGTAAAAGTAAATAAATAAAAGGATGAGGGGAAATTCTTGAATTGACGCTTAGAATGAATTCGGGTCCAGAAAAGCCACACTGCTTCACAGGACGGGGCAGTTTAAAAGAATAAAGCGAAAGGAACATGGCGGGTGCGATCATACCAGCACTAATGCACCGGATCCCATCAGAACTCCGAAGTTAAGCGTGCTTGGGCGAGAGTAGTACTAGGATGGGTGACCCCCTGGGAAGTCCTCTTGTTGCACCCCTCCCTTTTTTGTTTCGAAATCCAAATTTCCCCTTCGTTCTTTATGCTGTAGTAATTTAGCTCCGTCGGAACGATTGCTTTATATTTTGCTTCTCATCGAAGCATGAAGGCGGATCTGAAGGCGCGAGACAAGTCAGGAACGGTACGGCTGGATCGAAGCCCGGATCGTCGGTCAAAGTTGTCGGCGCAAATGTATAAGCGCAAGCGTGAAGGATCAATTTCAGGATAATTGAGAGTTGTTCGACGAGGGAAAAAAAAGGTGCAAAGCAACAAGAAAAAAATATAAAAGTAAATAAATAAAAGGATGAGAGGAAATTCATGAATTGACGCTTAGAATGAATTCGGGTCCAGAAAAGCCAAACTGCTTCACAGGACGTGACAGTTTAAAAGAATAAAGCGAAAGGAACATGGCGGGTGCGATCATACCAGCACTAATGCACCGGATCCCATCAGAACTTCGAAGTTAAGCGTGCTTGGGCGACAGTAGTACCAGGATGGGTGACCCTAGGCCGGTCAACGGGTCGGGTCTACACCCGGATCCGGATCGGATCCCTGAAATTTTTGCGGGTATGGGTAGGGATTTAATTCCGTTATCCGGATCCGGATCCGTTTTTTCAAACAAAAAAACGGGTCGGATACGGAATATAGTATTCCGACCCGTATTAGACCCGGATCCGGATATAAATGATTTAATAATTTATAAAAAAAATATATTATCAATATAATTTGATTAGGATGATGTATTTGAGTAAAATCAATTTGATTTATTTTCTTATTTGGTTTTTTCTTTGCATTAGCTAGAAATTTGTTTACAAATATATCTTTTTCTCTTTTTTGTTAGAAATTATAAATTTTGGCAAATTTGTTCGGGTAGACCCGACCCGGATCCGAGACTCGCCGGGTCCGGATCCGGAACACCGAATAAAAGACCCGTCGGGTAAACGGGTCGGATCCGGGTCCGGGTCCGGAATAATGAATTCCGGCCCGGACCCGGCCCGTTGACACCCCTAGGTGACCCCCTGGGAAATCCTCGTGTTGCATCCCTCCCTTTTTTGTTTCGAAATCCAAATTTCCCCTTCGTTCTTTATGCTGTAGTAATTTAGCTCCGTCGGAACGATTGCTTTATATTTTGCTTCTCATCGAAGCATGAAGGCGGATCTGAAGGCGCGAGACAAGTCAGGAACGGTACGGCTGGAGCGAAGCCAGGATCGTCGGTCAAAGTTGTCGGCGCAAATGTATAAGCGCAAGCGTGAAGGATCAATTTCAGGATAATTGAGAGTTGCGCGACGAGGGAAAAAAAATGGTGCAAATCAACAAGAAAAAAATGTAAAAGTAAATAAATAAAAGGATGAGGGGAAATTCTTGAATTGACGCTTAAAATGAATTCGGGTCCAGAAAAGCCACACTGCTTCACAGGACGGGGCAGTTTAAAAGAATAAAGCGAAAGGAACATGGCGGGTGCGATCATACCAGCACTAATGCACCGGATCCCATCAGAACTCCGAAGTTAAGCGTGCTTGGGCGAGAGTAGTACTAGGATGGGTGACCCCCTGGGAAGTCCTCTTGTTGCACCCCTCCCTTTTTTGTTTCGAAATCCAAATTTCCCCTTCGTTCTTTATGCTGTAGTAATTTAGCTCCGTCGGAACGATTGCTTTATATTTTGCTTCTCATCGAAGCATGAAGGCGGATCTGAAGGCGCGAGACAAGTCAGGAACGGTACGGCTGGATCGAAGCCCGGATCGTCGGTCAAAGTTGTCGGCGCAAATGTATAAGCGCAAGCGTGAAGGATCAATTTCAGGATAATTGAGAGTTGTTCGACGAGGGAAAAAAAAGGTGCAAAGCAACAAGAAAAAAATATAAAAGTAAATAAATAAAAGGATGAGAGGAAATTCATGAATTGACGCTTAGAATGAATTCGGGTCCAGAAAAGCCAAACTGCTTCACAGGACGTGACAGTTTAAAAGAATAAAGCGAAAGGAACATGGCGGGTGCGATCATACCAGCACTAATGCACCGGATCCCATCAGAACTTCGAAGTTAAGCGTGCTTGGGCGACAGTAGTACCAGGATGGGTGACCCTAGGCCGGTCAACGGGTCGGGTCTACACCCGGATCCGGATCGGATCCCTGAAATTTTTGCGGGTATGGGTAGGGATTTAATTCCGTTATCCGGATCCGGATCCGTTTTTTCAAACAAAAAAACGGGTCGGATACGGAATATAGTATTCCGACCCGTATTAGACCCGGATCCGGATATAAATGATTTAATAATTTATAAAAAATATATATTATCAATATAATTTGATTAGGATGATGTATTTGAGTAAAATCAATTTGATTTATTTTCTTATTTGGTTTTTTCTTTGCATTAGCTAGAAATTTGTTTACAAATATATCTTTTTCTCTTTTTTGTTAGAAATTATAAATTTTGGCAAATTTGTTCGGGTAGACCCGACCCGGATCCGAGACTCGCCGGGTCCGGATCCGGAACACCGAATAAAAGACCCGTCGGGTAAACGGGTCGGATCCTGGTCCGGGTCCGGAATAAAGAATTCCGGCCCGGACCCGGCCCGTTGACCCCCCTAGGTGACCCCTTGGGAAATCCTCGTGTTGCACCCCTCCCTTTTTTGTTTCGAAATCCAAATTTCCCCTTCGTTCTTTATGCTGTAGTAATTTAGCTCCGTCGGAACGATTGCTTTATATTTTGCTTCTCATCGAAGCATGAAGGCGGATCTGAAGGCGCGAGACAAGTCAGGAACGGTACGGCTGGATCGAAGCCCGGATCGTCGGTCAAAGTTGTCGGCGCAAATGTATAAGCGCAAGCGTGAAGGATCAATTTCAGGATAATTGAGAGTTGCGCGACGAGGGAAAAAAAATGGTGCAAATCAACAAGAAAAAAATGTAAAAGTAAATAAATAAAAGGATGAGGGGAAATTCTTGAATTGACGCTTAAAATGAATTCGGGTCCAGAAAAGCCACACTGCTTCACAGGACGGGGCAGTTTAAAAGAATAAAGCGAAAGGAACATGGCGGGTGCGATCATACCAGCACTAATGCACCGGATCCCATCAGAACTCCGAAGTTAAGCGTGCTTGGGCGAGAGTAGTACTAGGATGGGTGACCCCCTGGGAAGTCCTCGTGTTGCACCCCTCCCTTTTTTGTTTCGAAATCCAAATTTCCCCTTCGTTCTTTATGCTGTAGTAATTTAGCTCCGCCGGAACGATTGCTTTATATTTTGCTTCTCATCGAAGCATGAAGGCGGATCTGAAGGCGCGAGACAAGTCAGGAACGGTACGGCTGGATCGAAGCCCGGATCGTCGGTAAAGTTGTCGGCGCAAATGTATAAGCGCAAGCGTGAAGGATCAATTTCAGGATAATTGAGAGTTGTTCGACGAGGGAAAAAAAAGGTGCAAAGCAACAAGAAAAAAATATAAAAGTAAATAAATAAAAGGATGAGAGGAAATTCATGAATTGACGCTTAGAATGAATTCGGGTCCAGAAAAGCCAAACTGCTTCACAGGACGTGACAGTTTAAAAGAATAAAGCGAAAGGAACATGGCGGGTGCGATCATACCAGCACTAATGCACCGGATCCCATCAGAACTTCGAAGTTAAGCGTGCTTGGGCGACAGTAGTACCAGGATGGGTGACCCTAGGCCGGTCAACGGGTCGGGTCTACACCCGGATCCGGATCGGATCCCTGAAATTTTTGCGGGTATGGGTAGGGATTTAATTCCGTTATCCGGATCCGGATCCGTTTTTTCAAACAAAAAAACGGGTCGGATACGGAATATAGTATTCCGACCCGTATTAGACCCGGATCCGGATATAAATGATTTAATAATTTATAAAAAATATATATTATCAATATAATTTGATTAGGATGATGTATTTGAGTAAAATCAATTTGATTTATTTTCTTATTTGGTTTTTTCTTTGCATTAGCTAGAAATTTGTTTACAAATATATCTTTTTCTCTTTTTTGTTAGAAATTATAAATTTTGGCAAATTTGTTCGGGTAGACCCGACCCGGATCCGAGACTCGCCGGGTCCGGATCCGGAACACAGAATAAAAGACCCGTCGGGTAAACGGGTCGGATCCGGGTCCGGGTCCGGAATAATGAATTCCGGCCCGGACCCGGCCCGTTGACACCCCTAGGTGACCCCCTGGGAAATCCTCGTGTTGCACCCCTCCCTTTTTTGTTTCGAAATCCAAATTTCCCCTTCGTTCTTTATGCTGTAGTAATTTAGCTCCGTCGGAACGATTGCTTTATATTTTGCTTCTCATCGAAGCATGAAGGCGGATCTGAAGGCGCGAGACAAGTCAGGAACGGTACGGCTGGATCGAAGCCCGGATCGTCGGTCAAAGTTGTCGGCGCAAATGTATAAGCGCAAGCGTGAAGGATCAATTTCAGGATAATTGAGAGTTGCGCGACGAGGGAAAAAAAAATGGTGCAAATCAACAAGAAAAAAATGTAAAAGTAAATAAATAAAAGGATGAGGGGAAATTCTTGAATTGACGCTTAGAATGAATTCGGGTCCAGAAAAGCCACACTGCTTCACAGGACGGGGCAGTTTAAAAGAATAAAGCGAAAGGAACATGGCGGGTGCGATCATACCAGCACTAATGCACCGGATCCCATCAGAACTCCGAAGTTAAGCGTGCTTGGGCGAGAGTAGTACTAGGATGGGTGACCCCCTGGGAAGTCCTCGTGTTGCACCCCTCCCTTTTTTGTTTCGAAATCCAAATTTCCCCTTCGTTCTTTATGCTGTAGTAATTTAGCTCCGTCGGAACGATTGCTTTATATTTTGCTTCTCATCGAAGCATGAAGGCGGATCTGAAGGCGCGAGACAAGTCAGGAACGGTACGGCTGGATCGAAACCCGGATCGTCGGTCAAAGTTGTCGGCGCAAATGTATAAGCGCAAGCTTGAAGGATCAATTTCAGGATAATTGAGAGTTGTTCGACGAGAGAAAAAAAAGGTGCAAAGCAACAAGAAAAAAATATAAAAGTAAATAAATAAAAGGATGAGAGGAAATTCATGAATTGACGCTTAGAATGAATTCGGGTCCAAAAAAGCCAAACTGCTTCACAGGACGTGGCAGTTTAAAAGAATAAAGCGAAAGGAACATGGCGGGTGCGATCATACCAGCACTAATGCACCGGATCCCATCAGAACTTCGAAGTTAAGCGTGCTTGGGCGACAGTAGTACTAGGATGGGTGACCCTAGGCCGGTCAACGGGTCGGGTCTACACCCGGATCCGGATCGGATCCCTGAAATTTTTGCGGGTATGGGTAGGGATTTAATTCCGTTATCCGGATCCGGATCCGTTTTTTCAAACAAAAAAACGGGTCGGATACGGAATATAGTATTCCGACCCGTATTAGACCCGGATCCGGATATAAATGATTTAATAATTTATAAAGAATATATATTATCAATATAATTTGATTAGGATGATGTATTTGAGTAAAATCAATTTGATTTATTTTCTTATTTGGTTTTTTCTTTGCATTAGCTAGAAATTTGTTTACAAATATATCTTTTTCTCTTTTTTGTTAGAAATTATAAATTTTGGCAAATTTGTTCGGGTAGACCCGACCCGGATCCGAGACTCGCCGGGTCCGGATCCGGAACACCGAATAAAAGACCCGTCGGGTAAACGGGTCGGATCCGGGTCCGGGTCCGGAATAATGAATTCCGGCCCGGACCCCGGCCCGTTGACACCCCTAGGTGACCCCCTGGGAAATCCTCGTGTTGCACCCCTCCCTTTTTTGTTTCGAAATCCAAATTTCCCCTTCGTTCTTTATGCTGTAGTAATTTAGCTCCGCCGGAACGATTGCTTTATATTTTGCTTCTCATCGAAGCATGAAGGCGGATCTGAAGGCGCGAGACAAGTCAGGAACGGTACGGCTGGATCGAAGCCCGGATCGTCGGTAAAGTTGTCGGCGCAAATGTATAAGCGCAAGCGTGAAGGATCAATTTCAGGATAATTGAGAGTTGTTCGACGAGGGAAAAAAAAGGTGCAAAGCAACAAGAAAAAAATATAAAAGTAAATAAATAAAAGGATGAGAGGAAATTCATGAATTGACGCTTAGAATGAATTCGGGTCCAGAAAAGCCAAACTGCTTCACAGGACGTGACAGTTTAAAAGAATAAAGCGAAAGGAACATGGCGGGTGCGATCATACCAGCACTAATGCACCGGATCCCATCAGAACTTCGAAGTTAAGCGTGCTTGGGCGACAGTAGTACCAGGATGGGTGACCCTAGGCCGGTCAACGGGTCGGGTCTACACCCGGATCCGGATCGGATCCCTGAAATTTTTGCGGGTATGGGTAGGGATTTAATTCCGTTATCCGGATCCGGATCCGTTTTTTCAAACAAAAAAACGGGTCGGATACGGAATATAGTATTCCGACCCGTATTAGACCCGGATCCGGATATAAATGATTTAATAATTTATAAAAAATATATATTATCAATATAATTTGATTAGGATGATGTATTTGAGTAAAATCAATTTGATTTATTTTCTTATTTGGTTTTTTCTTTGCATTAGCTAGAAATTTGTTTACAAATATATCTTTTTCTCTTTTTTGTTAGAAATTATAAATTTTGGCAAATTTGTTCGGGTAGACCCGACCCGGATCCGAGACTCGCCGGGTCCGGATCCGGAACACCGAATAAAAGACCCGTCGGGTAAACGGGTCGGATCCTGGTCCGGGTCCGGAATAAAGAATTCCGGCCCGGACCCGGCCCGTTGACACCCCTAGGTGACCCCCTGGGAAATCCTCGTGTTGCACCCCTCCCTTTTTTGTTTCGAAATCCAAATTTCCCCTTCGTTCTTTATGCTGTAGTAATTTAGCTCCGTCGGAACGATTGCTTTATATTTTGCTTCTCATCGAAGCATGAAGGCGGATCTGAAGGCGCGAGACAAGTCAGGAACGGTACGGCTGGATCGAAGCCCGGATCGTCGGTCAAAGTTGTCGGCGCAAATGTATAAGCGCAAGCGTGAAGGATCAATTTCAGGATAATTGAGAGTTGCGCGACGAGGGAAAAAAAATGGTGCAAATCAACAAGAAAAAAATGTAAAAGTAAATAAATAAAAGGATGAGGGGAAATTCTTGAATTGACGCTTAAAATGAATTCGGGTCCAGAAAAGCCACACTGCTTCACAGGACGGGGCAGTTTAAAAGAATAAAGCGAAAGGAACATGGCGGGTGCGATCATACCAGCACTAATGCACCGGATCCCATCAGAACTCCGAAGTTAAGCGTGCTTGGGCGAGAGTAGTACTAGGATGGGTGACCCCCTGGGAAGTCCTCGTGTTGCACCCCTCCCTTTTTTGTTTCGAAATCCAAATTTCCCCTTCGTTCTTTATGCTGTAGTAATTTAGCTCCGCCGGAACGATTGCTTTATATTTTGCTTCTCATCGAAGCATGAAGGCGGATCTGAAGGCGCGAGACAAGTCAGGAACGGTACGGCTGGATCGAAGCCCGGATCGTCGGTAAAGTTGTCGGCGCAAATGTATAAGCGCAAGCGTGAAGGATCAATTTCAGGATAATTGAGAGTTGTTCGACGAGGGAAAAAAAAGGTGCAAAGCAACAAGAAAAAAATATAAAAGTAAATAAATAAAAGGATGAGAGGAAATTCATGAATTGACGCTTAGAATGAATTCGGGTCCAGAAAAGCCAAACTGCTTCACAGGACGTGACAGTTTAAAAGAATAAAGCGAAAGGAACATGGCGGGTGCGATCATACCAGCACTAATGCACCGGATCCCATCAGAACTTCGAAGTTAAGCGTGCTTGGGCGACAGTAGTACCAGGATGGGTGACCCTAGGCCGGTCAACGGGTCGGGTCTACACCCGGATCCGGATCGGATCCCTGAAATTTTTGCGGGTATGGGTAGGGATTTAATTCCGTTATCCGGATCCGGATCCGTTTTTTCAAACAAAAAAACGGGTCGGATACGGAATATAGTATTCCGACCCGTATTAGACCCGGATCCGGATATAAATGATTTAATAATTTATAAAAAATATATATTATCAATATAATTTGATTAGGATGATGTATTTGAGTAAAATCAATTTGATTTATTTTCTTATTTGGTTTTTTCTTTGCATTAGCTAGAAATTTGTTTACAAATATATCTTTTTCTCTTTTTTGTTAGAAATTATAAATTTTGGCAAATTTGTTCGGGTAGACCCGACCCGGATCCGAGACTCGCCGGGTCCGGATCCGGAACACAGAATAAAAGACCCGTCGGGTAAACGGGTCGGATCCGGGTCCGGGTCCGGAATAATGAATTCCGGCCCGGACCCGGCCCGTTGACACCCCTAGGTGACCCCCTGGGAAATCCTCGTGTTGCACCCCTCCCTTTTTTGTTTCGAAATCCAAATTTCCCCTTCGTTCTTTATGCTGTAGTAATTTAGCTCCGTCGGAACGATTGCTTTATATTTTGCTTCTCATCGAAGCATGAAGGCGGATCTGAAGGCGCGAGACAAGTCAGGAACGGTACGGCTGGATCGAAGCCCGGATCGTCGGTCAAAGTTGTCGGCGCAAATGTATAAGCGCAAGCGTGAAGGATCAATTTCAGGATAATTGAGAGTTGCGCGACGAGGGAAAAAAAAATGGTGCAAATCAACAAGAAAAAAATGTAAAAGTAAATAAATAAAAGGATGAGGGGAAATTTTTGAATTGACGCTTAGAATGAATTCGGGTCCAGAAAAGCCACACTGCTTCACAGGACGGGGCAGTTTAAAAGAATAAAGCGAAAGGAACATGGCGGGTGCGATCATACCAGCACTAATGCACCGGATCCCATCAGAACTCCGAAGTTAAGCGTGCTTGGGCGAGAGTAGTACTAGGATGGGTGACCCCCTGGGAAGTCCTCGTGTTGCACCCCTCCCTTTTTTGTTTCGAAATCCAAATTTCCCCTTCGTTCTTTATGCTGTAGTAATTTAGCTCCGTCGGAACGATTGCTTTATATTTTGCTTCTCATCGAAGCATGAAGGCGGATCTGAAGGCGCGAGACAAGTCAGGAACGGTACGGCTGGATCGAAACCCGGATCGTCGGTCAAAGTTGTCGGCGCAAATGTATAAGCGCAAGCTTGAAGGATCAATTTCAGGATAATTGAGAGTTGTTCGACGAGAGAAAAAAAAGGTGCAAAGCAACAAGAAAAAAATATAAAAGTAAATAAATAAAAGGATGAGAGGAAATTCATGAATTGACGCTTAGAATGAATTCGGGTCCAAAAAAGCCAAACTGCTTCACAGGACGTGGCAGTTTAAAAGAATAAAGCGAAAGGAACATGGCGGGTGCGATCATACCAGCACTAATGCACCGGATCCCATCAGAACTTCGAAGTTAAGCGTGCTTGGGCGACAGTAGTACTAGGATGGGTGACCCTAGGCCGGTCAACGGGTCGGGTCTACACCCGGATCCGGATCGGATCCCTGAAATTTTTGCGGGTATGGGTAGGGATTTAATTCCGTTATCCGGATCCGGATCCGTTTTTTCAAACAAAAAAACGGGTCGGATACGGAATATAGTATTCCGACCCGTATTAGACCCGGATCCGGATATAAATGATTTAATAATTTATAAAGAATATATATTATCAATATAATTTGATTAGGATGATGTATTTGAGTAAAATCAATTTGATTTATTTTCTTATTTGGTTTTTTCTTTGCATTAGCTAGAAATTTGTTTACAAATATATCTTTTTCTCTTTTTTGTTAGAAATTATAAATTTTGGCAAATTTGTTCGGGTAGACCCGACCCGGATCCGAGACTCGCCGGGTCCGGATCCGGAACACCGAATAAAAGACCCGTCGGGTAAACGGGTCGGATCCGGGTCCGGGTCCGGAATAATGAATTCCGGCCCGGACCCCGGCCCGTTGACACCCCTAGGTGACCCCCTGGGAAATCCTCGTGTTGCACCCCTCCCTTTTTTGTTTCGAAATCCAAATTTCCCCTTCGTTCTTTATGCTGTAGTAATTTAGCTCCGTCGGAACGATTGCTTTATTTTTTGCTTCTCATCGAAGCATGAAGGCGGATCTGAAGGCGCGAGACAAGTCAGGAACGGTACGGCTGGATCGAAGCCCGGATCGTCGGTCAAAGTTGTCGGCGCAAATGTATAAGCGCAAGCGTGAAGGATCAATTTCAGGATAATTGAGAGTTGCGCGACGAGGGAAAAAAAATGGTGCAAATCAACAAGAAAAAAATGTAAAAGTAAATAAATAAAAGGATGAGGGGAAATTCTTGAATTGACGCTTAAAATGAATTCGGGTCCAGAAAAGCCACACTGCTTCACAGGACGGGGCAGTTTAAAAGAATAAAGCGAAAGGAACATGGCGGGTGCGATCATACCAGCACTAATGCACCGGATCCCATCAGAACTCCGAAGTTAAGCGTGCTTGGGCGAGAGTAGTACTAGGATGGGTGACCCCCTGGGAAGTCCTCGTGTTGCACCCCTCCCTTTTTTGTTTCGAAATCCAAATTTCCCCTTCGTTCTTTATGCTGTAGTAATTTAGCTCCGCCGGAACGATTGCTTTATATTTTGCTTCTCATCGAAGCATGAAGGCGGATCTGAAGGCGCGAGACAAGTCAGGAACGGTACGGCTGGATCGAAGCCCGGATCGTCGGTAAAGTTGTCGGCGCAAATGTATAAGCGCAAGCGTGAAGGATCAATTTCAGGATAATTGAGAGTTGTTCGACGAGGGAAAAAAAAGGTGCAAAGCAACAAGAAAAAAATATAAAAGTAAATAAATAAAAGGATGAGAGGAAATTCATGAATTGACGCTTAGAATGAATTCGGGTCCAGAAAAGCCAAACTGCTTCACAGGACGTGACAGTTTAAAAGAATAAAGCGAAAGGAACATGGCGGGTGCGATCATACCAGCACTAATGCACCGGATCCCATCAGAACTTCGAAGTTAAGCGTGCTTGGGCGACAGTAGTACCAGGATGGGTGACCCTAGGCCGGTCAACGGGTCGGGTCTACACCCGGATCCGGATCGGATCCCTGAAATTTTTGCGGGTATGGGTAGGGATTTAATTCCGTTATCCGGATCCGGATCCGTTTTTTCAAACAAAAAAACGGGTCGGATACGGAATATAGTATTCCGACCCGTATTAGACCCGGATCCGGATATAAATGATTTAATAATTTATAAAAAATATATATTATCAATATAATTTGATTAGGATGATGTATTTGAGTAAAATCAATTTGATTTATTTTCTTATTTGGTTTTTTCTTTGCATTAGCTAGAAATTTGTTTACAAATATATCTTTTTCTCTTTTTTGTTAGAAATTATAAATTTTGGCAAATTTGTTCGGGTAGACCCGACCCGGATCCGAGACTCGCCGGGTCCGGATCCGGAACACAGAATAAAAGACCCGTCGGGTAAACGGGTCGGATCCGGGTCCGGGTCCGGAATAATGAATTCCGGCCCGGACCCGGCCCGTTGACACCCCTAGGTGACCCCCTGGGAAATCCTCGTGTTGCACCCCTCCCTTTTTTGTTTCGAAATCCAAATTTCCCCTTCGTTCTTTATGCTGTAGTAATTTAGCTCCGTCGGAACGATTGCTTTATATTTTGCTTCTCATCGAAGCATGAAGGCGGATCTGAAGGCGCGAGACAAGTCAGGAACGGTACGGCTGGATCGAAGCCCGGATCGTCGGTCAAAGTTGTCGGCGCAAATGTATAAGCGCAAGCGTGAAGGATCAATTTCAGGATAATTGAGAGTTGCGCGACGAGGGAAAAAAAAATGGTGCAAATCAACAAGAAAAAAATGTAAAAGTAAATAAATAAAAGGATGAGGGGAAATTCTTGAATTGACGCTTAGAATGAATTCGGGTCCAGAAAAGCCACACTGCTTCACAGGACGGGGCAGTTTAAAAGAATAAAGCGAAAGGAACATGGCGGGTGCGATCATACCAGCACTAATGCACCGGATCCCATCAGAACTCCGAAGTTAAGCGTGCTTGGGCGAGAGTAGTACTAGGATGGGTGACCCCCTGGGAAGTCCTCGTGTTGCACCCCTCCCTTTTTTGTTTCGAAATCCAAATTTCCCCTTCGTTCTTTATGCTGTAGTAATTTAGCTCCGTCGGAACGATTGCTTTATATTTTGCTTCTCATCGAAGCATGAAGGCGGATCTGAAGGCGCGAGACAAGTCAGGAACGGTACGGCTGGATCGAAACCCGGATCGTCGGTCAAAGTTGTCGGCGCAAATGTATAAGCGCAAGCTTGAAGGATCAATTTCAGGATAATTGAGAGTTGTTCGACGAGAGAAAAAAAAGGTGCAAAGCAACAAGAAAAAAATATAAAAGTAAATAAATAAAAGGATGAGAGGAAATTCATGAATTGACGCTTAGAATGAATTCGGGTCCAAAAAAGCCAAACTGCTTCACAGGACGTGGCAGTTTAAAAGAATAAAGCGAAAGGAACATGGCGGGTGCGATCATACCAGCACTAATGCACCGGATCCCATCAGAACTTCGAAGTTAAGCGTGCTTGGGCGACAGTAGTACTAGGATGGGTGACCCTAGGCCGGTCAACGGGTCGGGTCTACACCCGGATCCGGATCGGATCCCTGAAATTTTTGCGGGTATGGGTAGGGATTTAATTCCGTTATCCGGATCCGGATCCGTTTTTTCAAACAAAAAAACGGGTCGGATACGGAATATAGTATTCCGACCCGTATTAGACCCGGATCCGGATATAAATGATTTAATAATTTATAAAGAATATATATTATCAATATAATTTGATTAGGATGATGTATTTGAGTAAAATCAATTTGATTTATTTTCTTATTTGGTTTTTTCTTTGCATTAGCTAGAAATTTGTTTACAAATATATCTTTTTCTCTTTTTTGTTAGAAATTATAAATTTTGGCAAATTTGTTCGGGTAGACCCGACCCGGATCCGAGACTCGCCGGGTCCGGATCCGGAACACCGAATAAAAGACCCGTCGGGTAAACGGGTCGGATCCGGGTCCGGGTCCGGAATAATGAATTCCGGCCCGGACCCCGGCCCGTTGACACCCCTAGGTGACCCCCTGGGAAATCCTCGTGTTGCACCCCTCCCTTTTTTGTTTCGAAATCCAAATTTCCCCTTCGTTCTTTATGCTGTAGTAATTTAGCTCCGTCGGAACGATTGCTTTATTTTTTGCTTCTCATCGAAGCATGAAGGCGGATCTGAAGGCGCGAGACAAGTCAGGAACGGTACGGCTGGATCGAAGCCCGGATCGTCGGTCAAAGTTGTCGGCGCAAATGTATAAGCGCAAGCGTGAAGGATCAATTTCAGGATAATTGAGAGTTGCGCGACGAGGGAAAAAAAATGGTGCAAATCAACAAGAAAAAAATGTAAAAGTAAATAAATAAAAGGATGAGGGGAAATTCTTGAATTGACGCTTAAAATGAATTCGGGTCCAGAAAAGCCACACTGCTTCACAGGACGGGGCAGTTTAAAAGAATAAAGCGAAAGGAACATGGCGGGTGCGATCATACCAGCACTAATGCACCGGATCCCATCAGAACTCCGAAGTTAAGCGTGCTTGGGCGAGAGTAGTACTAGGATGGGTGACCCCCTGGGAAGTCCTCGTGTTGCACCCCTCCCTTTTTTGTTTCGAAATCCAAATTTCCCCTTCGTTCTTTATGCTGTAGTAATTTAGCTCCGCCGGAACGATTGCTTTATATTTTGCTTCTCATCGAAGCATGAAGGCGGATCTGAAGGCGCGAGACAAGTCAGGAACGGTACGGCTGGATCGAAGCCCGGATCGTCGGTAAAGTTGTCGGCGCAAATGTATAAGCGCAAGCGTGAAGGATCAATTTCAGGATAATTGAGAGTTGTTCGACGAGGGAAAAAAAAGGTGCAAAGCAACAAGAAAAAAATATAAAAGTAAATAAATAAAAGGATGAGAGGAAATTCATGAATTGACGCTTAGAATGAATTCGGGTCCAGAAAAGCCAAACTGCTTCACAGGACGTGACAGTTTAAAAGAATAAAGCGAAAGGAACATGGCGGGTGCGATCATACCAGCACTAATGCACCGGATCCCATCAGAACTTCGAAGTTAAGCGTGCTTGGGCGACAGTAGTACCAGGATGGGTGACCCTAGGCCGGTCAACGGGTCGGGTCTACACCCGGATCCGGATCGGATCCCTGAAATTTTTGCGGGTATGGGTAGGGATTTAATTCCGTTATCCGGATCCGGATCCGTTTTTTCAAACAAAAAAACGGGTCGGATACGGAATATAGTATTCCGACCCGTATTAGACCCGGATCCGGATATAAATGATTTAATAATTTATAAAAAATATATATTATCAATATAATTTGATTAGGATGATGTATTTGAGTAAAATCAATTTGATTTATTTTCTTATTTGGTTTTTTCTTTGCATTAGCTAGAAATTTGTTTACAAATATATCTTTTTCTCTTTTTTGTTAGAAATTATAAATTTTGGCAAATTTGTTCGGGTAGACCCGACCCGGATCCGAGACTCGCCGGGTCCGGATCCGGAACACAGAATAAAAGACCCGTCGGGTAAACGGGTCGGATCCGGGTCCGGGTCCGGAATAATGAATTCCGGCCCGGACCCGGCCCGTTGACACCCCTAGGTGACCCCCTGGGAAATCCTCGTGTTGCACCCCTCCCTTTTTTGTTTCGAAATCCAAATTTCCCCTTCGTTCTTTATGCTGTAGTAATTTAGCTCCGTCGGAACGATTGCTTTATATTTTGCTTCTCATCGAAGCATGAAGGCGGATCTGAAGGCGCGAGACAAGTCAGGAACGGTACGGCTGGATCGAAGCCCGGATCGTCGGTCAAAGTTGTCGGCGCAAATGTATAAGCGCAAGCGTGAAGGATCAATTTCAGGATAATTGAGAGTTGCGCGACGAGGGAAAAAAAAATGGTGCAAATCAACAAGAAAAAAATGTAAAAGTAAATAAATAAAAGGATGAGGGGAAATTCTTGAATTGACGCTTAGAATGAATTCGGGTCCAGAAAAGCCACACTGCTTCACAGGACGGGGCAGTTTAAAAGAATAAAGCGAAAGGAACATGGCGGGTGCGATCATACCAGCACTAATGCACCGGATCCCATCAGAACTCCGAAGTTAAGCGTGCTTGGGCGAGAGTAGTACTAGGATGGGTGACCCCCTGGGAAGTCCTCGTGTTGCACCCCTCCCTTTTTTGTTTCGAAATCCAAATTTCCCCTTCGTTCTTTATGCTGTAGTAATTTAGCTCCGTCGGAACGATTGATTTATATTTTGCTTCTCATCGAAGCATGAAGGCGGATCTGAAGGCGCGAGACAAGTCAGGAACGGTACGGCTGGATCGAAACCCGGATCGTCGGTCAAAGTTGTCGGCGCAAATGTATAAGCGCAAGCTTGAAGGATCAATTTCAGGATAATTGAGAGTTGTTCGACGAGAGAAAAAAAAGGTGCAAAGCAACAAGAAAAAAATATAAAAGTAAATAAATAAAAGGATGAGAGGAAATTCATGAATTGACGCTTAGAATGAATTCGGGTCCAAAAAAGCCAAACTGCTTCACAGGACGTGGCAGTTTAAAAGAATAAAGCGAAAGGAACATGGCGGGTGCGATCATACCAGCACTAATGCACCGGATCCCATCAGAACTTCGAAGTTAAGCGTGCTTGGGCGACAGTAGTACTAGGATGGGTGACCCTAGGCCGGTCAACGGGTCGGGTCTACACCCGGATCCGGATCGGATCCCTGAAATTTTTGCGGGTATGGGTAGGGATTTAATTCCGTTATCCGGATCCGGATCCGTTTTTTCAAACAAAAAAACGGGTCGGATACGGAATATAGTATTCCGACCCGTATTAGACCCGGATCCGGATATAAATGATTTAATAATTTATAAAGAATATATATTATCAATATAATTTGATTAGGATGATGTATTTGAGTAAAATCAATTTGATTTATTTTCTTATTTGGTTTTTTCTTTGCATTAGCTAGAAATTTGTTTACAAATATATCTTTTTCTCTTTTTTGTTAGAAATTATAAATTTTGGCAAATTTGTTCGGGTAGACCCGACCCGGATCCGAGACTCGCCGGGTCCGGATCCGGAACACCGAATAAAAGACCCGTCGGGTAAACGGGTCGGATCCGGGTCCGGGTCCGGAATAATGAATTCCGGCCCGGACCCCGGCCCGTTGACACCCCTAGGTGACCCCCTGGGAAATCCTCGTGTTGCACCCCTCTCTTTTTTGTTTCGAAATCCAAATTTCCCCTTCGTTCTTTATGCTGTAGTAATTTAGCTCCGTCGGAACGATTGCTTTATTTTTTGCTTCTCATCGAAGCATGAAGGCGGATCTGAAGGCGCGAGACAAGTCAGGAACGGTACGGCTGGATCGAAGCCCGGATCGTCGGTCAAAGTTGTCGGCGCAAATGTATAAGCGCAAGCGTGAAGGATCAATTTCAGGATAATTGAGAGTTGCGCGACGAGGGAAAAAAAAATGGTGCAAATCAACAAGAAAAAAATGTAAAAGTAAATAAATAAAAGGATGAGGGGAAATTCTTGAATTGACGCTTAGAATGAATTCGGGTCCAGAAAAGCCACACTGCTTCACAGGACGGGGCAGTTTAAAAGAATAAAGCGAAAGGAACATGGCGGGTGCGATCATACCAGCACTAATGCACCGGATCCCATCAGAAATCCGAAGTTAAGCGTGCTTGGGCGAGAGTAGTACTAGGATGGGTGACCCCCTGGGAAGTCCTCGTGTTGCACCCCTCCCTTTTTTGTTTCGAAATCCAAATTTCCCCTTCGTTCTTTTTGCTGTAGTAATTTAGCTCCGTCGGAACGATTGCTTTATATTTTGCTTCTCATCGAAGTATGAAGGCGGATCTGAAGGCGCGAGACAAGTCAGGAACGGTACGGCTGGATCGAAGCCCGGATCGTCGGTCAAAGTTGTCGGCGCAAATGTATAAGCGCAAGCGTGAAGGATCAATTTCAGGATAATTGAGACTTGTTCGACGAGGGAAAAAAAAGGTGCAAAGCAACAAGAAAAAAATATAAAAGTAAATAAATAAAAGGATGAGAGGAAATTCATGAATTGACTCTTAGAATGAATTCGGGTCCAGAAAAGCCAAACTGCTTCACAGGACGTGACAGTTTAAAAGAATAAAGCGAAAGGAACATGGCGGGTGCGATCATACCAGCACTAATGCACCGGATCCCATCAGAACTTCGAAGTTAAGCGTGCTTGGGCGACAGTAGTACTAGGATGGGTGATCCTAGGCCGGTCAACGGGTCGGGTCTACACCCGGATCCGGATCGGATCCCTGAAATTTTTGCGGGTATGGGTAGGGATTTAATTCCGTTATCCGGATCCGGATCCGTTTTTTCAAACAAAAAAACGGGTCGGATACGGAATATAGTATTCCGACCCGTATTAGACCCGGATCCGGATATAAATGATTTAATAATTTATAAAAAATATATATTATCAATATAATTTGATTAGGATGATGTATTTGAGTAAAATCAATTTGATTTATTTTCTTATTTGGTTTTTTCTTTGCATTAGCTAGAAATTTGTTTACAAATATATCTTATTCTCTTTTTTGTTAGAAATTATAAATTTTGGCAAATTTGATCGGGTAGACCCGACCCGGATCCGAGACTCGCCGGGTCCGGATCCGGAACACCGAATAAAAGACCCGTCGGGTAAACGGGTCGGATCCGGGTCCGGGTCCGAAATAATGAATTCCGACCCGGACCCGGCCCGTTGACACCCCTAGGTGACCCCCTGGGAAATCCTCGTGTTGCACCCCTCCCTTTTTTGTTTCGAAATCCAAATTTCCCCTTCGTTCTTTATGCTGTAGTAATTTAGCTCCGTCGGAACGATTGCTTTATATTTTGCTTCTCATCGAAGCATGAAGGCGGATCTGAAGGCGCGAGACAAGTCAGGAACGGTACGGCTGGAGCGAAGCCAGGATCGTCGGTCAAAGTTGTCGGCGCAAATGTATAAGCGCAAGCGTGAAGGATCAATTTCAGGATAATTGAGAGTTGCGCGACGAGGGAAAAAAAATGGTGCAAATCAACAAGAAAAAAATGTAAAAGTAAATAAATAAAAGGATGAGGGAAATTCTTGAATTGACGCTTAAAATGAATTCGGGTCCAGAAAAGCCACACTGCTTCACAGGACGGGGCAGTTTAAAAGAATAAAGCGAAAGGAACATGGCGGGTGCGATCATACCAGCACTAATGCACCGGATCCCATCAGAACTCCGAAGTTAAGCGTGCTTGGGCGAGAGTAGTACTAGGATGGGTGACCCCCTGGGAAGTCCTCTTGTTGCACCCCTCCCTTTTTTGTTTCGAAATCCAAATTTCCCCTTCGTTCTTTATGCTGTAGTAATTTAGCTCCGTCGGAACGATTGCTTTATATTTTGCTTCTCATCGAAGCATGAAGGCGGATCTGAAGGCGCGAGACAAGTCAGGAACGGTACGGCTGGATCGAAGCCCGGATCGTCGGTCAAAGTTGTCGGCGCAAATGTATAAGCGCAAGCGTGAAGGATCAATTTCAGGATAATTGAGAGTTGTTCGACGAGGGAAAAAAAAGGTGCAAAGCAACAAGAAAAAAATATAAAAGTAAATAAATAAAAGGATGAGAGGAAATTCATGAATTGACGCTTAGAATGAATTCGGGTCCAGAAAAGCCAAACTGCTTCACAGGACGTGACAGTTTAAAAGAATAAAGCGAAAGGAACATGGCGGGTGCGATCATACCAGCACTAATGCACCGGATCCCATCAGAACTTCGAAGTTAAGCGTGCTTGGGCGACAGTAGTACCAGGATGGGTGACCCTAGGCCGGTCAACGGGTCGGGTCTACACCCGGATCCGGATCGGATCCCTGAAATTTTTGCGGGTATGGGTAGGGATTTAATTCCGTTATCCGGATCCGGATCCGTTTTTTCAAACAAAAAAACGGGTCGGATACGGAATATAGTATTCCGACCCGTATTAGACCCGGATCCGGATATAAATGATTTAATAATTTATAAAAAATATATATTATCAATATAATTTGATTAGGATGATGTATTTGAGTAAAATCAATTTGATTTATTTTCTTATTTGGTTTTTTCTTTGCATTAGCTAGAAATTTGTTTACAAATATATCTTTTTCTCTTTTTTGTTAGAAATTATAAATTTTGGCAAATTTGTTCGGGTAGACCCGACCCGGATCCGAGACTCGCCGGGTCCGGATCCGGAACACAGAATAAAAGACCCGTCGGGTAAACGGGTCGGATCCGGGTCCGGGTCCGGAATAATGAATTCCGGCCCGGACCCGGCCCGTTGACACCCCTAGGTGACCCCCTGGGAAATCCTCGTGTTGCACCCCTCCCTTTTTTGTTTCGAAATCCAAATTTCCCCTTCGTTCTTTATGCTGTAGTAATTTAGCTCCGTCGGAACGATTGCTTTATATTTTGCTTCTCATCGAAGCATGAAGGCGGATCTGAAGGCGCGAGACAAGTCAGGAACGGTACGGCTGGATCGAAGCCCGGATCGTCGGTCAAAGTTGTCGGCGCAAATGTATAAGCGCAAGCGTGAAGGATCAATTTCAGGATAATTGAGAGTTGCGCGACGAGGGAAAAAAAAATGGTGCAAATCAACAAGAAAAAAATGTAAAAGTAAATAAATAAAAGGATGAGGGGAAATTCTTGAATTGACGCTTAGAATGAATTCGGGTCCAGAAAAGCCACACTGCTTCACAGGACGGGGCAGTTTAAAAGAATAAAGCGAAAGGAACATGGCGGGTGCGATCATACCAGCACTAATGCACCGGATCCCATCAGAACTCCGAAGTTAAGCGTGCTTGGGCGAGAGTAGTACTAGGATGGGTGACCCCCTGGGAAGTCCTCGTGTTGCACCCCTCCCTTTTTTGTTTCGAAATCCAAATTTCCCCTTCGTTCTTTATGCTGTAGTAATTTAGCTCCGTCGGAACGATTGCTTTATATTTTGCTTCTCATCGAAGCATGAAGGCAGATCTGAAGGCGCGAGACAAGTCAGGAACGGTACGGCTGGATCGAAGCCCGGATCGTCGGTCAAAGTTGTCGGCGCAAATGTATAAGCGCAAGCGTGAAGGATCAATTTCAGGATAATTGAGACTTGTTCGACGAGGGAAAAAAAAGGTGCAAAGCAACAAGAAAAAAATATAAAAGTAAATAAATAAAAGGATGAGAGGAAATTCATGAATTGACGCTTAGAATGAATTCGGGTCCAGAAAAGCCAAACTGCTTCACAGGACGTGACAGTTTAAAAGAATAAAGCGAAAGGAACATGGCGGGTGCGATCATACCAGCACTAATGCACCGGATCCCATCAGAACTTCGAAGTTAAGCGTGCTTGGGCGACAGTAGTACTAGGATGGGTGACCGTAGGCCGGTCAACGGGTCGGGTCTACACCCGGATCCGGATCGGATCCCTGAAATTTTTGCGGGTATGGGTAGGGATTTAATTCCGTTATCCGGATCCGGATCCGTTTTTTCAAACAAAAAAACGGGTCGGATACGGAATATAGTATTCCGACCCGTACTAGACCCGGATCCGGATATAAATGATTTAATAATTTATAAAAAATATATATTATCAATATAATTTGATTAGGATGATGTATTTGAGTAAAATCAATTTGATTTATTTTCTTATTTGGTTTTTTCTTTGCATTAGCTAGAAATTTGTTTACAAATATATCTTTTTCTCTTTTTTGTTAGAAATTATAAATTTTGGCAAATTTGTTCGGGTAGACCCGACCCGGATCCGAGACTCGCCGGGTCCGGA
The DNA here is from genome assembly GCF_036785885.1 of Coffea arabica. Lineage (NCBI taxonomy): Eukaryota > Viridiplantae > Streptophyta > Magnoliopsida > Gentianales > Rubiaceae > Coffea > Coffea arabica. The sequence continues at coordinate 23,770,178 of NC_092330.1, forward strand.
TCCGGAACACCGAATAAAAGACCCGTCGGGTAAACGGGTCGGATCCGGGTCCGGGTCCGGAATAATGAATTCCGGCCCGGACCCGGCCCGTTGACACCCCTAGGTGACCCCCTGGGAAATCCTCGTGTTGCACCCCTCCCTTTTTTGTTTCGAAATCCAAATTTCCCCTTCGTTCTTTATGCTGTAGTAATTTAGCTCCGTCGGAACGATTGCTTTATATTTTGCTTCTCATCGAAGCATGAAGGCGGATCTGAAGGCGCGAGACAAGTCAGGAACGGTACGGCTGGATCGAAGCCCGGATCGTCGGTCAAAGTTGTCGGCGCAAATGTATAAGCGCAAGCGTGAAGGATCAATTTCAGGATAATTGAGAGTTGTTCGACGAGGGAAAAAAAAGGTGCAAAGCAACAAGAAAAAAATATAAAAGTAAATAAATAAAAGGATGAGAGGAAATTCATGAATTGACGCTTAGAATGAATTCGGGTCCAGAAAAGCCAAACTGCTTCACAGGACGTGACAGTTTAAAAGAATAAAGCGAAAGGAACATGGCGGGTGCGATCATACCAGCACTAATGCACCGGATCCCATCAGAACTTCGAAGTTAAGCGTGCTTGGGCGACAGTAGTACCAGGATGGGTGACCCTAGGCCGGTCAACGGGTCGGGTCTACACCCGGATCCGGATCGGATCCCTGAAATTTTTGCGGGTATGGGTAGGGATTTAATTCCGTTATCCGGATCCGGATCCGTTTTTTCAAACAAAAAAACGGGTCGGATACGGAATATAGTATTCCGACCCGTATTAGACCCGGATCCGGATATAAATGATTTAATAATTTATAAAAAATATATATTATCAATATAATTTGATTAGGATGATGTATTTGAGTAAAATCAATTTGATTTATTTTCTTATTTGGTTTTTTCTTTGCATTAGCTAGAAATTTGTTTACAAATATATCTTTTTCTCTTTTTTGTTAGAAATTATAAATTTTGGCAAATTTGTTCGGGTAGACCCGACCCGGATCCGAGACTCGCCGGGTCCGGATCCGGAACACAGAATAAAAGACCCGTCGGGTAAACGGGTCGGATCCGGGTCCGGGTCCGGAATAATGAATTCCGGCCCGGACCCGGCCCGTTGACACCCCTAGGTGACCCCCTGGGAAATCCTCGTGTTGCACCCCTCCCTTTTTTGTTTCGAAATCCAAATTTCCCCTTCGTTCTTTATCCTGTAGTAATTTAGCTCCGTCGGAACGATTGCTTTATATTTTGCTTCTCATCGAAGCATGAAGGCGGATCTGAAGGCGCGAGACAAGTCAGGAACGGTACGGCTGGATCGAAGCCCGGATCGTCGGTCAAAGTTGTCGGCGCAAATGTATAAGCGCAAGCGTGAAGGATCAATTTCAGGATAATTGAGAGTTGCGCGACGAGGGAAAAAAAAATGGTGCAAATCAACAAGAAAAAAATGTAAAAGTAAATAAATAAAAGGATGAGGGGAAATTCTTGAATTGACGCTTAAAATGAATTCGGGTCCAGAAAAGCCACACTGCTTCACAGGACGGGGCAGTTTAAAAGAATAAAGCGAAAGGAACATGGCGGGTGCGATCATACCAGCACTAATGCACCGGATCCCATCAGAACTCCGAAGTTAAGCGTGCTTGGGCGAGAGTAGTACTAGGATGGGTGACCCCCTGGGAAGTCCTTGTGTTGCACCCCTCCCTTTTTTGTTTCGAAATCCAAATTTCCCCTTCGTTCTTTATGCTGTAGTAATTTAGCTCCTTCGGAACGATTGCTTTATATTTTGCTTCTCATCGAAGCATGAAGGCGGATCTGAAGGCGCGAGACAAGTCAGGAACGGTACGGCTGGATCGAAGCCCGGATCGTCGGTCAAAGTTGTCGGCGCAAATGTATAAGCGCAAGCGTGAAGGATCAATTTCAGGATAATTGAGAGTTGTTCGACGAGGGAAAAAAAAGGTGCAAAGCAACAAGAAAAAAATATAAAAGTAAATAAATAAAAGGATGAGAGGAAATTCATGAATTGACGCTTAGAATGAATTCGGGTCCAGAAAAGCCAAACTGCTTCACAGGACGTGACAGTTTAAAAGAATAAAGCGAAAGGAACATGGCGGGTGCGATCATACCAGCACTAATGCACCGGATCCCATCAGAACTTCGAAGTTAAGCGTGCTTGGGCGACAGTAGTACCAGGATGGGTGACCCTAGGCCGGTCAACGGGTCGGGTCTACACCCGGATCCGGATCGGATCCCTGAAATTTTTGCGGGTATGGGTAGGGATTTAATTCCGTTATCCGGATCCGGATCCGTTTTTTCAAACAAAAAAACGGGTCGGATACGGAATATAGTATTCCGACCCGTATTAGACCCGGATCCGGATATAAATGATTTAATAATTTATAAAAAATATATATTATCAATATAATTTGATTAGGATGATGTATTTGAGTAAAATCAATTTGATTTATTTTCTTATTTGGTTTTTTCTTTGCATTAGCTAGAAATTTGTTTACAAATATATCTTTTTCTCTTTTTTGTTAGAAATTATAAATTTTGGCAAATTTGTTCGGGTAGACCCGACCCGGATCCGAGACTCGCCGGGTCCGGATCCGGAACACAGAATAAAAGACCCGTCGGGTAAACGGGTCGGATCCGGGTCCGGGTCCGGAATAATGAATTCCGGCCCGGACCCGGCCCGTTGACACCCCTAGGTGACCCCCTGGGAAATCCTCGTGTTGCACCCCTCCCTTTTTTGTTTCGAAATCCAAATTTCCCCTTCGTTCTTTATGCTGTAGTAATTTAGCTCCGTCGGAACGATTGCTTTATATTTTGCTTCTCATCGAAGCATGAAGGCGGATCTGAAGGCGCGAGACAAGTCAGGAACGGTACGGCTGGATCGAAGCCCGGATCGTCGGTCAAAGTTGTCGGCGCAAATGTATAAGCGCAAGCGTGAAGGATCAATTTCAGGATAATTGAGAGTTGCGCGACGAGGGAAAAAAAATGGTGCAAATCAACAAGAAAAAAATGTAAAAGTAAATAAATAAAAGGATGAGGGGAAATTCTTGAATTGACGCTTAGAATGAATTCGGGTCCAGAAAAGCCACACTGCTTCACAGGACGGGGCAGTTTAAAAGAATAAAGCGAAAGGAACATGGCGGGTGCGATCATACCAGCACTAATGCACCGGATCCCATCAGAACTCCGAAGTTAAGCGTGCTTGGGCGAGAGTAGTACTAGGATGGGTGACCCCCTGGGAAGTCCTCGTGTTGCACCCCTCCCTTTTTTGTTTCGAAATCCAAATTTCCCCTTCGTTCTTTATGCTGTAGTAATTTAGCTCCGTCGGAACGATTGCTTTATATTTTGCTTCTCATCGAAGCATGAAGGCGGATCTGAAGGCGCGAGACAAGTCAGGAACGGTACGGCTGGATCGAAGCCCGGATCGTCGGTCAAAGTTGTCGGCGCAAATGTATAAGCGCAAGCGTGAAGGATCAATTTCAGGATAATTGAGAGTTGTTCGACGAGGGAAAAAAAAGGTGCAAAGCAACAAGAAAAAAATATAAAAGTAAATAAATAAAAGGATGAGAGGAAATTCATGAATTGACGCTTAGAATGAATTCGGGTCCAGAAAAGCCAAACTGCTTCACAGGACGTGACAGTTTAAAAGAATAAAGCGAAAGGAACATGGCGGGTGCGATCATACCAGCACTAATGCACCGGATCCCATCAGAACTTCGAAGTTAAGCGTGCTTGGGCGACAGTAGTACCAGGATGGGTGACCCTAGGCCGGTCAACGGGTCGGGTCTACACCCGGATCCGGATCGGATCCCTGAAATTTTTGCGGGTATGGGTAGGGATTTAATTCTGTTATCCGGATCCGGATCCGTTTTTTCAAACAAAAAAACGGGTCGGATACGGAATATAGTATTCCGACCCGTATTAGACCCGGATCCGGATATAAATGATTTAATAATTTATAAAAAATATATATTATCAATATAATTTGATTAGGATGATGTATTTGAGTAAAATCAATTTGATTTATTTTCTTATTTGGTTTTTTCTTTGCATTAGCTAGAAATTTGTTTACAAATATATCTTTTTCTCTTTTTTGTTAGAAATTATAAATTTTGGCAAATTTGTTCGGGTAGACCCGACCCGGATCCGAGACTCGCCGGGTCCGGATCCGGAACACAGAATAAAAGACCCGTCGGGTAAACGGGTCGGATCCGGGTCCGGGTCCGGAATAATGAATTCCGGCCCGGACCCGGCCCGTTGACACCCCTAGGTGACCCCCTGGGAAATCCTCGTGTTGCACCCCTCCCTTTTTTGTTTCGAAATCCAAATTTCCCCTTCGTTCTTTATGCTGTAGTAATTTAGCTCCGTCGGAACGATTGCTTTATATTTTGCTTCTCATCGAAGCATGAAGGCGGATCTGAAGGTGCGAGACAAGTCAGGAACGGTACGGCTGGATCGAAGCCCGAATCGTCGGTCAAAGTTGTCGGCGCAAATGTATAAGCGCAAGCGTGAAGGATCAATTTCAGGATAATTGAGAGTTGCGCGACGAGGGAAAAAAAAATGGTGCAAATCAACAAGAAAAAAATGTAAAAGTAAATAAATAAAAGGATGAGGGGAAATTCTTGAATTGACGCTTAAAATGAATTCGGGTCCAGAAAAGCCACACTGCTTCACAGGACGGGGCAGTTTAAAAGAATAAAGCGAAAGGAACATGGCGGGTGCGATCATACCAGCACTAATGCACCGGATCCCATCAGAACTCCGAAGTTAAGCGTGCTTGGGCGAGAGTAGTACTAGGATGGGTGACCCCCTGGGAAGTCCTCGTGTTGCACCCCTCCCTTTTTTGTTTCGAAATCCAAATTTCCCCTTCGTTCTTTATGCTGTAGTAATTTAGCTCCGTCGGAACGATTGCTTTATATTTTGCTTCTCATCGAAGCATGAAGGCGGATCTGAAGGCGCGAGACAAGTCAGGAACGGTACGGCTGGATCGAAGCCCGGATCGTCGGTCAAAGTTGTCGGCGCAAATGTATAAGCGCAAGCTTGAAGGATCAATTTCAGGATAATTGAGAGTTGTTCGACGAGAGAAAAAAAAGGTGCAAAGCAACAAGAAAAAAATATAAAAGTAAATAAATAAAAGGATGAGAGGAAATTCATGAATTGACGCTTAGAATGAATTCGGGTCCAAAAAAGCCAAACTGCTTCACAGGACGTGGCAGTTTAAAAGAATAAAGCGAAAGGAACATGGCGGGTGCGATCATACCAGCACTAATGCACCGGATCCCATCAGAACTTCGAAGTTAAGCGTGCTTGGGCGACAGTAGTACCAGGATGGGTGACCCTAGGCCGGTCAACGGGTCGGGTCTACACCCGGATCCGGATCGGATCCCTGAAATTTTTGCGGGTATGGGTAGTGATTTAATTCCGTTATCCGGATCCGGATCCGTTTTTTCAAACAAAAAAACGGGTCGGATACGGAATATAGTATTCCGACCCGTATTAGACCCGGATCCGGATATAAATGATTTAATAATTTATAAAAAATATATATTATCAATATAATTTGATTAGGATGATGTATTTGAGTAAAATCAATTTGATTTATTTTCTTATTTGGTTTTTTCTTTGCATTAGCTAGAAATTTGTTTACAAATATATCTTTTTCTCTTTTTTGTTAGAAATTATAAATTTTGGCAAATTTGTTCGGGTAGACCCGACCCGGATCCGAGACTCGCCGGGTCCGGATCCGGAACACAGAATAAAAGACCCGTCGGGTAAACGGGTCGGATCCGGGTCCGGGTCCGGAATAATGAATTCCGGCCCGGACCCGGCCCGTTGACACCCCTAGGTGACCCCCTGGGAAATCCTCGTGTTGCACCCCTCCCTTTTTTGTTTCGAAATCCAAATTTCCCCTTCGTTCTTTATGCTGTAGTAATTTAGCTCCGTCGGAACGATTGCTTTATATTTTGCTTCTCATCGAAGCATGAAGGCGGATCTGAAGGCGCGAGACAAGTCAGGAACGGTACGGCTGGATCGAAGCCCGGATCGTCGGTCAAAGTTGTCGGCGCAAATGTATAAGCGCAAGCGTGAAGGATCAATTTCAGGATAATTGAGAGTTGCGCGACGAGGGAAAAAAAAATGGTGCAAATCAACAAGAAAAAAATGTAAAAGTAAATAAATAAAAGGATGAGGGGAAATTCTTGAATTGACGCTTAGAATGAATTCGGGTCCAGAAAAGCCACACTGCTTCACAGGACGGGGCAGTTTAAAAGAATAAAGCGAAAGGAACATGGCGGGTGCGATCATACCAGCACTAATGCACCGGATCCCATCAGAACTCCGAAGTTAAGCGTGCTTGGGCGAGAGTAGTACTAGGATGGGTGACCCCCTGGGAAGTCCTCGTGTTGCACCCCTCCCTTTTTTGTTTCGAAATCCAAATTTCCCCTTCGTTCTTTATGCTGTAGTAATTTAGCTCCGTCGGAACGATTGCTTTATATTTTGCTTCTCATCGAAGCATGAAGGCGGATCTGAAGGCGCGAGACAAGTCAGGAACGGTACGGCTGGATCGAAGCCCGGATCGTCGGTCAAAGTTGTCGGCGCAAATGTATAAGCGCAAGCGTGAAGGATCAATTTCAGGATAATTGAGAGTTGTTCGACGAGGGAAAAAAAAGGTGCAAAGCAACAAGAAAAAAATATAAAAGTAAATAAATAAAAGGATGAGAGGAAATTCATGAATTGACGCTTAGAATGAATTCGGGTCCAGAAAAGCCAAACTGCTTCACAGGACGTGACAGTTTAAAAGAATAAAGCGAAAGGAACATGGCGGGTGCGATCATACCAGCACTAATGCACCGGATCCCATCAGAACTTCGAAGTTAAGCGTGCTTGGGCGACAGTAGTACCAGGATGGGTGACCCTAGGCCGGTCAACGGGTCGGGTCTACACCCGGATCCGGATCGGATCCCTGAAATTTTTGCGGGTATGGGTAGGGATTTAATTCTGTTATCCGGATCCGGATCCGTTTTTTCAAACAAAAAAACGGGTCGGATACGGAATATAGTATTCCGACCCGTATTAGACCCGGATCCGGATATAAATGATTTAATAATTTATAAAAAATATATATTATCAATATAATTTGATTAGGATGATGTATTTGAGTAAAATCAATTTGATTTATTTTCTTATTTGGTTTTTTCTTTGCATTAGCTAGAAATTTGTTTACAAATATATCTTTTTCTCTTTTTTGTTAGAAATTATAAATTTTGGCAAATTTGTTCGGGTAGACCCGACCCGGATCCGAGACTCGCCGGGTCCGGATCCGGAACACAGAATAAAAGACCCGTCGGGTAAACGGGTCGGATCCGGGTCCGGGTCCGGAATAATGAATTCCGGCCCGGACCCGGCCCGTTGACACCCCTAGGTGACCCCCTGGGAAATCCTCGTGTTGCACCCCTCCCTTTTTTGTTTCGAAATCCAAATTTCCCCTTCGTTCTTTATGCTGTAGTAATTTAGCTCCGTCGGAACGATTGCTTTATATTTTGCTTCTCATCGAAGCATGAAGGCGGATCTGAAGGTGCGAGACAAGTCAGGAACGGTACGGCTGGATCGAAGCCCGAATCGTCGGTCAAAGTTGTCGGCGCAAATGTATAAGCGCAAGCGTGAAGGATCAATTTCAGGATAATTGAGAGTTGCGCGACGAGGGAAAAAAAAATGGTGCAAATCAACAAGAAAAAAATGTAAAAGTAAATAAATAAAAGGATGAGGGGAAATTCTTGAATTGACGCTTAAAATGAATTCGGGTCCAGAAAAGCCACACTGCTTCACAGGACGGGGCAGTTTAAAAGAATAAAGCGAAAGGAACATGGCGGGTGCGATCATACCAGCACTAATGCACCGGATCCCATCAGAACTCCGAAGTTAAGCGTGCTTGGGCGAGAGTAGTACTAGGATGGGTGACCCCCTGGGAAGTCCTCGTGTTGCACCCCTCCCTTTTTTGTTTCGAAATCCAAATTTCCCCTTCGTTCTTTATGCTGTAGTAATTTAGCTCCGTCGGAACGATTGCTTTATATTTTGCTTCTCATCGAAGCATGAAGGCGGATCTGAAGGCGCGAGACAAGTCAGGAACGGTACGGCTGGATCGAAACCCGGATCGTCGGTCAAAGTTGTCGGCGCAAATGTATAAGCGCAAGCTTGAAGGATCAATTTCAGGATAATTGAGAGTTGTTCGACGAGAGAAAAAAAAGGTGCAAAGCAACAAGAAAAAAATATAAAAGTAAATAAATAAAAGGATGAGAGGAAATTCATGAATTGACGCTTAGAATGAATTCGGGTCCAAAAAAGCCAAACTGCTTCACAGGACGTGGCAGTTTAAAAGAATAAAGCGAAAGGAACATGGCGGGTGCGATCATACCAGCACTAATGCACCGGATCCCATCAGAACTTCGAAGTTAAGCGTGCTTGGGCGACAGTAGTACTAGGATGGGTGACCCTAGGCCGGTCAACGGGTCGGGTCTACACCCGGATCCGGATCGGATCCCTGAAATTTTTGCGGGTATGGGTAGGGATTTAATTCCGTTATCCGGATCCGGATCCGTTTTTTCAAACAAAAAAACGGGTCGGATACGGAATATAGTATTCCGACCCGTATTAGACCCGGATCCGGATATAAATGATTTAATAATTTATAAAAAATATATATTATCAATATAATTTGATTAGGATGATGTATTTGAGTAAAATCAATTTGATTTATTTTCTTATTTGGTTTTTTCTTTGCATTAGCTAGAAATTTGTTTACAAATATATCTTTTTCTCTTTTTTGTTAGAAATTATAAATTTTGGCAAATTTGTTCGGGTAGACCCGACCCGGATCCGAGACTCGCCGGGTCCGGATCCGGAACACCGAATAAAAGACCCGTCGGGTAAACGGGTCGGATCCGGGTCCGGGTCCGGAATAATGAATTCCGGCCCGGACCCCGGCCCGTTGACACCCCTAGGTGACCCCCTGGGAAATCCTCGTGTTGCACCCCTCCCTTTTTTGTTTCGAAATCCAAATTTCCCCTTCGTTCTTTATGCTGTAGTAATTTAGCTCCGTCGGAACGATTGCTTTATTTTTTGCTTCTCATCGAAGCATGAAGGCGGATCTGAAGGCGCGAGACAAGTCAGGAACGGTACGGCTGGATCGAAGCCCGGATCGTCGGTCAAAGTTGTCGGCGCAAATGTATAAGCGCAAGCGTGAAGGATCAATTTCAGGATAATTGAGAGTTGCGCGACGAGGGAAAAAAAATGGTGCAAATCAACAAGAAAAAAATGTAAAAGTAAATAAATAAAAGGATGAGGGGAAATTCTTGAATTGACGCTTAGAATGAATTCGGGTCCAGAAAAGCCACACTGCTTCACAGGACGGGGCAGTTTAAAAGAATAAAGCGAAAGGAACATGGCGGGTGCGATCATACCAGCACTAATGCACCGGATCCCATCAGAACTCCGAAGTTAAGCGTGCTTGGGCGAGAGTAGTACTAGGATGGGTGACCCCCTGGGAAGTCCTCGTGTTGCACCCCTCCCTTTTTTGTTTCGAAATCCAAATTTCCCCTTCGTTCTTTATGCTGTAGTAATTTAGCTCCGTCGGAACGATTGCTTTATATTTTGCTTCTCATCGAAGCATGAAGGCGGATCTGAAGGCGCGAGACAAGTCAGGAACGGTACGGCTGGATCGAAGCCCGGATCGTCGGTCAAAGTTGTCGGCGCAAATGTATAAGCGCAAGCGTGAAGGATCAATTTCAGGATAATTGAGACTTGTTCGACGAGGGAAAAAAAAGGTGCAAAGCAACAAGAAAAAAATATAAAAGTAAATAAATAAAAGGATGAGAGGAAATTCATGAATTGACTCTTAGAATGAATTCGGGTCCAGAAAAGCCAAACTGCTTCACAGGACGTGACAGTTTAAAAGAATAAAGCGAAAGGAACATGGCAGGTGCGATCATACCAGCACTAATGCACCGGATCCCATCAGAACTTCGAAGTTAAGCGTGCTTGGGCGACAGTAGTACTAGGATGGGTGATCCTAGGCCGGTCAACGGGTCGGGTCTACACCCGGATCCGGATCGGATCCCTGAAATTTTTGCGGGTATGGGTAGGGATTTAATTCCGTTATCCGGATCCGGATCCGTTTTTTCAAACAAAAAAACGGGTCGGATACGGAATATAGTATTCCGACCCGTATTAGACCCGGATCCGGATATAAATGATTTAATAATTTATAAAAAATATATATTATCAATATAATTTGATTAGGATGATGTATTTGAGTAAAATCAATTTGATTTATTTTCTTATTTGGTTTTTTCTTTGCATTAGCTAGAAATTTGTTTACAAATATATCTTATTCTCTTTTTTGTTAGAAATTATAAATTTTGGCAAATTTGATCGGGTAGACCCGACCCGGATCCGAGACTCGCCGGGTCCGGATCCGGAACACCGAATAAAAGACCCGTCGGGTAAACGGGTCGGATCCGGGTCCGGGTCCGAAATAATGAATTCCGACCCGGACCCGGCCCGTTGACACCCCTAGGTGACCCCCTGGGAAATCCTCGTGTTGCACCCCTCCCTTTTTTGTTTCGAAATCCAAATTTCCCCTTCGTTCTTTATGCTGTAGTAATTTAGCTCCGTCGGAACGATTGCTTTATATTTTGCTTCTCATCGAAGCATGAAGGCGGATCTGAAGGCGCGAGACAAGTCAGGAACGGTACGGCTGGAGCGAAGCCAGGATCGTCGGTCAAAGTTGTCGGCGCAAATGTATAAGCGCAAGCGTGAAGGATCAATTTCAGGATAATTGAGAGTTGCGCGACGAGGGAAAAAAAATGGTGCAAATCAACAAGAAAAAAATGTAAAAGTAAATAAATAAAAGGATGAGGGGAAATTCTTGAATTGACGCTTAAAATGAATTCGGGTCCAGAAAAGCCACACTGCTTCACAGGACGGGGCAGTTTAAAAGAATAAAGCGAAAGGAACATGGCGGGTGCGATCATACCAGCACTAATGCACCGGATCCCATCAGAACTCCGAAGTTAAGCGTGCTTGGGCGAGAGTAGTACTAGGATGGGTGACCCCCTGGGAAGTCCTCTTGTTGCACCCCTCCCTTTTTTGTTTCGAAATCCAAATTTCCCCTTCGTTCTTTATGCTGTAGTAATTTAGCTCCGTCGGAACGATTGCTTTATATTTTGCTTCTCATCGAAGCATGAAGGCGGATCTGAAGGCGCGAGACAAGTCAGGAACGGTACGGCTGGATCGAAGCCCGGATCGTCGGTCAAAGTTGTCGGCGCAAATGTATAAGCGCAAGCGTGAAGGATCAATTTCAGGATAATTGAGAGTTGTTCGACGAGGGAAAAAAAAGGTGCAAAACAACAAGAAAAAAATATAAAAGTAAATAAATAAAAGGATGAGAGGAAATTCATGAATTGACGCTTAGAATGAATTCGGGTCCAGAAAAGCCAAACTGCTTCACAGGACGTGACAGTTTAAAAGAATAAAGCGAAAGGAACATGGCGGGTGCGATCATACCAGCACTAATGCACCGGATCCCATCAGAACTTCGAAGTTAAGCGTGCTTGCGCGACAGCAGTACTAGGATGGGTGACCCTAGGCCGGTCAACGGGTCGGGTCTACACCCGGATCCGGATCGGATCCCTGAAATTTTTGCGGGTATGGGTAGGGATTTAATTCCGTTATCCGGATCCGGATCCGTTTTTTCAAACAAAAAAACGGGTCGGATACGGAATATAGTATTCCGACCCGTATTAGACCCGGATCCGGATATAAATGATTTAATAATTTATAAAAAATATATATTATCAATATAATTTGATTAGGATGATGTATTTGAGTAAAATCAATTTGATTTATTTTCTTATTTGGTTTTTTCTTTGCATTAGCTAGAAATTTGTTTACAAATATATCTTTTTCTCTTTTTTGTTAGAAATTATAAATTTTGGCAAATTTGTTCGGGTAGACCCGACCCGGATCCGAGACTCGCCGGGTCCGGATCCGGAACACCGAATAAAAGACCCGTCGGGTAAACGGGTCGGATCCGGGTCCGGGTCCGGAATAATGAATTCCGGCCCGGACCCGGCCCGTTGACACCCCTAGGTGACCCCCTGGGAAATCCTCGTGTTGCACCCCTCCCTTTTTTGTTTCGAAATCCAAATTTCCCCTTCGTTCTTTATCCTGTAGTAATTTAGCTCCGTCGGAACGATTGCTTTATATTTTGCTTCTCATCGAAGCATGAAGGCGGATCTGAAGGCGCGAGACAAGTCAGGAACGGTACGGCTGGATCGAAGCCCGGATCGTCGGTCAAAGTTGTCGGCGCAAATGTATAAGCGCAAGCGTGAAGGATCAATTTCAGGATAATTGAGAGTTGCGCGACGAGGGAAAAAAAAATGGTGCAAATCAACAAGAAAAAAATGTAAAAGTAAATAAATAAAAGGATGAGGGGAAATTCTTGAATTGACGCTTAAAATGAATTCGGGTCCAGAAAAGCCACACTGCTTCACAGGACGGGGCAGTTTAAAAGAATAAAGCGAAAGGAACATGGCGGGTGCGATCATACCAGCACTAATGCACCGGATCCCATCAGAACTCCGAAGTTAAGCGTGCTTGGGCGAGAGTAGTACTAGGATGGGTGACCCCCTGGGAAGTCCTTGTGTTGCACCCCTCCCTTTTTTGTTTCGAAATCCAAATTTCCCCTTCGTTCTTTATGCTGTAGTAATTTAGCTCCGTCGGAACGATTGCTTTATATTTTGCTTCTCATCGAAGCATGAAGGCGGATCTGAAGGCGCGAGACAAGTCAGGAACGGTACGGCTGGATCGAAGCCCGGATCGTCGGTCAAAGTTGTCGGCGCAAATGTATAAGCGCAAGCGTGAAGGATCAATTTCAGGATAATTGAGAGTTGTTCGACGAGGGAAAAAAAAGGTGCAAAGCAACAAGAAAAAAATATAAAAGTAAATAAATAAAAGGATGAGAGGAAATTCATGAATTGACGCTTAGAATGAATTCGGGTCCAGAAAAGCCAAACTGCTTCACAGGACGTGACAGTTTAAAAGAATAAAGCGAAAGGAACATGGCGGGTGCGATCATACCAGCACTAATGCACCGGATCCCATCAGAACTTCGAAGTTAAGCGTGCTTGGGCGACAGTAGTACCAGGATGGGTGACCCTAGGCCGGTCAACGGGTCGGGTCTACACCCGGATCCGGATCGGATCCCTGAAATTTTTGCGGGTATGGGTAGGGATTTAATTCCGTTATCCGGATCCGGATCCGTTTTTTCAAACAAAAAAACGGGTCGGATACGGAATATAGTATTCCGACCCGTATTAGACCCGGATCCGGATATAAATGATTTAATAATTTATAAAAAATATATATTATCAATATAATTTGATTAGAATGATGTATTTGAGTAAAATCAATTTGATTTATTTTCTTATTTGGTTTTTTCTTTGCATTAGCTAGAAATTTGTTTACAAATATATCTTTTTCTCTTTTTTGTTAGAAATTATAAATTTTGGCAAATTTGTTCGGGTAGACCCGACCCGGATCCGAGACTCGCCGGGTCCGGATCCGGAACACAGAATAAAAGACCCGTCGGGTAAACGGGTCGGATCCGGGTCCGGGTCCGGAATAATGAATTCCGGCCCGGATCCGGCCCGTTGACACCCCTAGGTGACCCCCTGGGAAATCCTCGTGTTGCACCCCTCCCTTTTTTGTTTCGAAATCCAAATTTCCCCTTCGTTCTTTATGCTGTAGTAATTTAGCTCCGTCGGAACGATTGCTTTATATTTTGCTTCTCATCGAAGCATGAAGGCGGATCTGAAGGCGCGAGACAAGTCAGGAACGGTACGGCTGGATCGAAGCCCGGATCGTCGGTCAAAGTTGTCGGCGCAAATGTATAAGCGCAAGCGTGAAGGATCAATTTCAGGATAATTGAGAGTTGCGCGACGAGGGAAAAAAAAATGGTGCAAATCAACAAGAAAAAAATGTAAAAGTAAATAAATAAAAGGATGAGGGGAAATTCTTGAATTGACGCTTAGAATGAATTCGGGTCCAGAAAAGCCACACTGCTTCACAGGACGGGGCAGTTTAAAAGAATAAAGCGAAAGGAACATGGCGGGTGCGATCATACCAGCACTAATGCACCGGATCCCATCAGAACTCCGAAGTTAAGCGTGCTTGGGCGAGAGTAGTACTAGGATGGGTGACCCCCTGGGAAGTCCTCGTGTTGCACCCCTCCCTTTTTTGTTTCGAAATCCAAATTTCCCCTTCGTTCTTTATGCTGTAGTAATTTAGCTCCGTCGGAACGATTGCTTTATATTTTGCTTCTCATCGAAGCATGAAGGCGGATCTGAAGGCGCGAGACAAGTCAGGAACGGTACGGCTGGATCGAAGCCCGGATCGTCGGTCAAAGTTGTCGGCGCAAATGTATAAGCGCAAGCGTGAAGGATCAATTTCAGGATAATTGAGACTTGTTCGACGAGGGAAAAAAAAGGTGCAAAGCAACAAGAAAAAAATATAAAAGTAAATAAATAAAAGGATGAGAGGAAATTCATGAATTGACGCTTAGAATGAATTCGGGTCCAGAAAAGCCAAACTGCTTCACAGGACGTGACAGTTTAAAAGAATAAAGCGAAAGGAACATGGCGGGTGCGATCATACCAGCACTAATGCACCGGATCCCATCAGAACTTCGAAGTTAAGCGTGCTTGGGCGACAGTAGTACTAGGATGGGTGACCGTAGGCCGGTCAACGGGTCGGGTCTACACCCGGATCCGGATCGGATCCCTGAAATTTTTGCGGGTATGGGTAGGGATTTAATTCCGTTATCCGGATCCGGATCCGTTTTTTCAAACAAAAAAACGGGTCGGATACGGAATATAGTATTCCGACCCGTACTAGACCCGGATCCGGATATAAATGATTTAATAATTTATAAAAAATATATATTATCAATATAATTTGATTAGGATGATGTATTTGAGTAAAATCAATTTGATTTATTTTCTTATTTGGTTTTTTCTTTGCATTAGCTAGAAATTTGTTTACAAATATATCTTTTTCTCTTTTTTGTTAGAAATTATAAATTTTGGCAAATTTGTTCGGGTAGACCCGACCCGGATCCGAGACTCGCCGGGTCCGGATCCGGAACACCGAATAAAAGACCCGTCGGGTAAACGGGTCGGATCCGGGTCCGGGTCCGGAATAATGAATTCCGGCCCGGACCCGGCCCGTTGACACCCCTAGGTGACCCCCTGGGAAATCCTCGTGTTGCACCCCTCCCTTTTTTGTTTCGAAATCCAAATTTCCCCTTCGTTCTTTATGCTGTAGTAATTTAGCTCCGTCGGAACGATTGCTTTATATTTTGCTTCTCATCGAAGCATGAAGGCGGATCTGAAGGCGCGAGACAAGTCAGGAACGGTACGGCTGGATCGAAGCCCGGATCGTCGGTCAAAGTTGTCGGCGCAAATGTATAAGCGCAAGCGTGAAGGATCAATTTCAGGATAATTGAGAGTTGTTCGACGAGGGAAAAAAAAGGTGCAAAGCAACAAGAAAAAAATATAAAAGTAAATAAATAAAAGGATGAGAGGAAATTCATGAATTGACGCTTAGAATGAATTCGGGTCCAGAAAAGCCAAACTGCTTCACAGGACGTGACAGTTTAAAAGAATAAAGCGAAAGGAACATGGCGGGTGCGATCATACCAGCACTAATGCACCGGATCCCATCAGAACTTCGAAGTTAAGCGTGCTTGCGCGACAGCAGTACTAGGATGGGTGACCCTAGGCCGGTCAACGGGTCGGGTCTACACCCGGATCCGGATCGGATCCCTGAAATTTTTGCGGGTATGGGTAGGGATTTAATTCCGTTATCCGGATCCGGATCCGTTTTTTCAAACAAAAAAACGGGTCGGATACGGAATATAGTATTCCGACCCGTATTAGACCCGGATCCGGATATAAATGATTTAATAATTTATAAAAAATATATATTATCAATATAATTTGATTAGGATGATGTATTTGAGTAAAATCAATTTGATTTATTTTCTTATTTGGTTTTTTCTTTGCATTAGCTAGAAATTTGTTTACAAATATATCTTTTTCTCTTTTTTGTTAGAAATTATAAATTTTGGCAAATTTGTTCGGGTAGACCAGACCCGGATCCGAGACTCGCCGGGTCCGGATCCGGAACACCGAATAAAAGACCCGTCGGGTAAACGGGTCGGATCCGGGTCCGGGTCCGGAATAATGAATTCCGGCCCGGACCCGGCCCGTTGACACCCCTAGGTGACCCCCTGGGAAATCCTCGTGTTGCACCCCTCCCTTTTTTGTTTCGAAATCCAAATTTCCCCTTCGTTCTTTATGCTGTAGTAATTTAGCTCCGTCGGAACGATTGCTTTATATTTTGCTTCTCATCGAAGCATGAAGGCGGATCTGAAGGCGCGAGACAAGTCAGGAACGGTACGGCTGGATCGAAGCCCGGATCGTCGGTCAAAGTTGTCGGCGCAAATGTATAAGCGCAAGCGTGAAGGATCAATTTCAGGATAATTGAGAGTTGCGCGACGAGGGAAAAAAAATGGTGCAAATCAACAAGAAAAAAATGTAAAAGTAAATAAATAAAAGGATGAGGGGAAATTCTTGAATTGACGCTTAGAATGAATTCGGGTCCAGAAAAGCCACACTGCTTCACAGGACGGGGCAGTTTAAAAGAATAAAGCGAAAGGAACATGGCGGGTGCGATCATACCAGCACTAATGCACCGGATCCCATCAGAACTCCGAAGTTAAGCGTGCTTGGGCGAGAGTAGTACTAGGATGGGTGACCCCCTGGGAAGTCCTCGTGTTGCACCCCTCCCTTTTTTGTTTCGAAATCCAAATTTCCCCTTCGTTCTTTATGCTGTAGTAATTTAGCTCCGTCGGAACGATTGCTTTATATTTTGCTTCTCATCGAAGCATGAAGGCGGATCTGAAGGCGCGAGACAAGTCAGGAACGGTACGGCTGGATCGAAGCCCGGATCGTCGGTCAAAGTTGTCGGCGCAAATGTATAAGCGCAAGCGTGAAGGATCAATTTCAGGATAATTGAGAGTTGTTCGACGAGGGAAAAAAAAGGTGCAAAGCAACAAGAAAAAAATATAAAAGTAAATAAATAAAAGGATGAGAGGAAATTCATGAATTGACGCTTAGAATGAATTCGGGTCCAGAAAAGCCAAACTGCTTCACAGGACGTGACAGTTTAAAAGAATAAAGCGAAAGGAACATGGCGGGTGCGATCATACCAGCACTAATGCACCGGATCCCATCAGAACTTCGAAGTTAAGCGTGCTTGGGCGACAGTAGTACCAGGATGGGTGACCCTAGGCCGGTCAACGGGTCGGGTCTACACCCGGATCCGGATCGGATCCCTGAAATTTTTGCGGGTATGGGTAGGGATTTAATTCCGTTATCCGGATCCGGATCCGTTTTTTCAAACAAAAAAACGGGTCGGATACGGAATATAGTATTCCGACCCGTATTAGACCCGGATCCGGATATAAATGATTTAATAATTTATAAAAAATATATATTATCAATATAATTTGATTAGGATGATGTATTTGAGTAAAATCAATTTGATTTATTTTCTTATTTGGTTTTTTCTTTGCATTAGCTAGAAATTTGTTTACAAATATATCTTTTTCTCTTTTTTGTTAGAAATTATAAATTTTGGCAAATTTGTTCGGGTAGACC
Organism: Coffea arabica; assembly: GCF_036785885.1. Taxonomy (NCBI): domain Eukaryota; kingdom Viridiplantae; phylum Streptophyta; class Magnoliopsida; order Gentianales; family Rubiaceae; genus Coffea; species Coffea arabica. The sequence continues at coordinate 23,787,980 of NC_092330.1, forward strand.
CGACCCGGATCCGAGACTCGCCGGGTCCGGATCCGGAACACAGAATAAAAGACCCGTCGGGTAAACGGGTCGGATCCGGGTCCGGGTCCGGAATAATGAATTCCGGCCCGGACCCGGCCCGTTGACACCCCTAGGTGACCCCCTGGGAAATCCTCGTGTTGCACCCCTCCCTTTTTTGTTTCGAAATCCAAATTTTCCCTTCGTTCTTTATGCTGTAGTAATTTAGCTCCGTCGGAACGATTGCTTTATATTTTGCTTCTCATCGAAGCATGAAGGCGGATCTGAAGGCGCGAGACAAGTCAGGAACGGTACGGCTGGATCGAAGCCCGGATCGTCGGTCAAAGTTGTCGGCGCAAATGTATAAGCGCAAGCGTGAAGGATCAATTTCAGGATAATTGAGAGTTGCGCGACGAGGGAAAAAAAAATGGTGCAAATCAACAAGAAAAAAATGTAAAAGTAAATAAATAAAAGGATGAGGGGAAATTCTTGAATTGACGCTTAGAATGAATTCGGGTCCAGAAAAGCCACACTGCTTCACAGGACGGGGCAGTTTAAAAGAATAAAGCGAAAGGAACATGGCGGGTGCGATCATACCAGCACTAATGCACCGGATCCCATCAGAACTCCGAAGTTAAGCGTGCTTGGGCGAGAGTAGTACTAGGATGGGTGACCCCCTGGGAAGTCCTCGTGTTGCACCCCTCCCTTTTTTGTTTCGAAATCCAAATTTCCCCTTCGTTCTTTATGCTGTAGTAATTTAGCTCCGTCGGAACGATTGCTTTATATTTTGCTTCTCATCGAAGCATGAAGGCGGATCTGAAGGCGCGAGACAAGTCAGGAACGGTACGGCTGGATCGAAGCCCGGATCGTCGGTCAAAGTTGTCGGCGCAAATGTATAAGCGCAAGCGTGAAGGATCAATTTCAGGATAATTGAGAGTTGTTCGACGAGGGAAAAAAAAGGTGCAAAGCAACAAGAAAAAAATATAAAAGTAAATAAATAAAAGGATGAGAGCAAATTCATGAATTGACGCTTAGAATGAATTCGGGTCCAGAAAAGCCAAACTGCTTCACAGGACGTGACAGTTTAAAAGAATAAAGCGAAAGGAACATGGCGGGTGCGATCATACCAGCACTAATGCACCGGATCCCATCAGAACTTCGAAGTTAAGCGTGCTTGGGCGACAGTAGTACCAGGATGGGTGACCCTAGGCCGGTCAACGGGTCGGGTCTACACCCGGATCCGGATCGGATCCCTGAAATTTTTGCGGGTATGGGTAGGGATTTAATTCCGTTATCCGGATCCGGATCCGTTTTTTCAAACAAAAAAACGGGTCGGATACGGAATATAGTATTCCGACCCGTATTAGACCCGGATCCGGATATAAATGATTTAATAATTTATAAAAAATATATATTATCAATATAATTTGATTAGGATGATGTATTTGAGTAAAATCAATTTGATTTATTTTCTTATTTGGTTTTTTCTTTGCATTAGCTAGAAATTTGTTTACAAATATATCTTTTTCTCTTTTTTGTTAGAAATTATAAATTTTGGCAAATTTGTTCGGGTAGACCCGACCCGGATCCGAGACTCGCCGGGTCCGGATCCGGAACACAGAATAAAAGACCCGTCGGGTAAACGGGTCGGATCCGGGTCCGGGTCCGGAATAATGAATTCCGGCCCGGACCCGGCCCGTTGACACCCCTAGGTGACCCCCTGGGAAATCCTCGTGTTGCACCCCTCCCTTTTTTGTTTCGAAATCCAAATTTCCCCTTCGTTCTTTATGCTGTAGTAATTTAGCTCCGTCGGAACGATTGCTTTATATTTTGCTTCTCATCGAAGCATGAAGGCGGATCTGAAGGCGCGAGACAAGTCAGGAACGGTACGGCTGGATCGAAGCCCGGATCGTCGGTCAAAGTTGTCGGCGCAAATGTATAAGCGCAAGCGTGAAGGATCAATTTCAGGATAATTGAGAGTTGCGCGACGAGGGAAAAAAAAATGGTGCAAATCAACAAGAAAAAAATGTAAAAGTAAATAAATAAAAGGATGAGGGGAAATTCTTGAATTGACGCTTAGAATGAATTCGGGTCCAGAAAAGCCACACTGCTTCACAGGACGGGGCAGTTTAAAAGAATAAAGCGAAAGGAACATGGCGGGTGCGATCATACCAGCACTAATGCACCGGATCCCATCAGAACTCCGAAGTTAAGCGTGCTTGGGCGAGAGTAGTACTAGGATGGGTGACCCCCTGGGAAGTCCTCGTGTTGCACCCCTCCCTTTTTTGTTTCGAAATCCAAATTTCCCCTTCGTTCTTTATGCTGTAGTAATTTAGCTCCGTCGGAACGATTGCTTTATATTTTGCTTCTCATCGAAGCATGAAGGCGGATCTGAAGGCGCGAGACAAGTCAGGAACGGTACGGCTGGATCGAAGCCCGGATCGTCGGTCAAAGTTGTCGGCGCAAATGTATAAGCGCAAGCGTGAAGGATCAATTTCAGGATAATTGAGACTTGTTCGACGAGGGAAAAAAAAGGTGCAAAGCAACAAGAAAAAAATATAAAAGTAAATAAATAAAAGGATGAGAGGAAATTCATGAATTGACGCTTAGAATGAATTCGGGTCCAGAAAAGCCAAACTGCTTCACAGGACGTGACAGTTTAAAAGAATAAAGCGAAAGGAACATGGCGGGTGCGATCATACCAGCACTAATGCACCGGATCCCATCAGAACTTCGAAGTTAAGCGTGCTTGGGCGACAGTAGTACTAGGATGGGTGACCGTAGGCCGGTCAACGGGTCGGGTCTACACCCGGATCCGGATCGGATCCCTGAAATTTTTGCGGGTATGGGTAGGGATTTAATTCCGTTATCCGGATCCGGATCCGTTTTTTCAAACAAAAAAACGGGTCGGATACGGAATATAGTATTCCGACCCGTACTAGACCCGGATCCGGATATAAATGATTTAATAATTTATAAAAAATATATATTATCAATATAATTTGATTAGGATGATGTATTTGAGTAAAATCAATTTGATTTATTTTCTTATTTGGTTTTTTCTTTGCATTAGCTAGAAATTTGTTTACAAATATATCTTTTTCTCTTTTTTGTTAGAAATTATAAATTTTGGCAAATTTGTTCGGGTAGACCCGACCCGGATCCGAGACTCGCCGGGTCCGGATCCGGAACACCGAATAAAAGACCCGTCGGGTAAACGGGTCGGATCCGGGTCCGGGTCCGGAATAATGAATTCCGGCCCGGACCCGGCCCGTTGACACCCCTAGGTGACCCCCTGGGAAATCCTCGTGTTGCACCCCTCCCTTTTTTGTTTCGAAATCCAAATTTCCCCTTCGTTCTTTATGCTGTAGTAATTTAGCTCCGTCGGAACGATTGCTTTATATTTTGCTTCTCATCGAAGCATGAAGGCGGATCTGAAGGCGCGAGACAAGTCAGGAACGGTACGGCTGGATCGAAGCCCGGATCGTCGGTCAAAGTTGTCGGCGCAAATGTATAAGCGCAAGCGTGAAGGATCAATTTCAGGATAATTGAGAGTTGTTCGACGAGGGAAAAAAAAGGTGCAAAGCAACAAGAAAAAAATATAAAAGTAAATAAATAAAAGGATGAGAGGAAATTCATGAATTGACGCTTAGAATGAATTCGGGTCCAGAAAAGCCAAACTGCTTCACAGGACGTGACAGTTTAAAAGAATAAAGCGAAAGGAACATGGCGGGTGCGATCATACCAGCACTAATGCACCGGATCCCATCAGAACTTCGAAGTTAAGCGTGCTTGCGCGACAGTAGTACTAGGATGGGTGACCCTAGGCCGGTCAACGGGTCGGGTCTACACCCGGATCCGGATCGGATCCCTGAAATTTTTGCGGGTATGGGTAGGGATTTAATTCCGTTATCCGGATCCGGATCCGTTTTTTCAAACAAAAAAACGGGTCGGATACGGAATATAGTATTCCGACCCGTATTAGACCCGGATCCGGATATAAATGATTTAATAATTTATAAAAAATATATATTATCAATATAATTTGATTAGGATGATGTATTTGAGTAAAATCAATTTGATTTATTTTCTTATTTGGTTTTTTCTTTGCATTAGCTAGAAATTTGTTTACAAATATATCTTTTTCTCTTTTTTGTTAGAAATTATAAATTTTGGCAAATTTGTTCGGGTAGACCAGACCCGGATCCGAGACTCGCCGGGTCCGGATCCGGAACACCGAATAAAAGACCCGTCGGGTAAACGGGTCGGATCCGGGTCCGGGTCCGGAATAATGAATTCCGGCCCGGACCCGGCCCGTTGACACCCCTAGGTGACCCCCTGGGAAATCCTCGTGTTGCACCCCTCCCTTTTTTGTTTCGAAATCCAAATTTCCCCTTCGTTCTTTATGCTGTAGTAATTTAGCTCCGTCGGAACGATTGCTTTATATTTTGCTTCTCATCGAAGCATGAAGGCGGATCTGAAGGCGCGAGACAAGTCAGGAACGGTACGGCTGGATCGAAGCCCGGATCGTCGGTCAAAGTTGTCGGCGCAAATGTATAAGCGCAAGCGTGAAGGATCAATTTCAGGATAATTGAGAGTTGCGCGACGAGGGAAAAAAAAATGGTGCAAATCAACAAGAAAAAAATGTAAAAGTAAATAAATAAAAGGATGAGGGGAAATTCTTGAATTGACGCTTAGAATGAATTCGGGTCCAGAAAAGCCACACTGCTTCACAGGACGGGGCAGTTTAAAAGAATAAAGCGAAAGGAACATGGCGGGTGCGATCATACCAGCACTAATGCACCGGATCCCATCAGAACTCCGAAGTTAAGCGTGCTTGGGCGAGAGTAGTACTAGGATGGGTGACCCCCTGGGAAGTCCTCGTGTTGCACCCCTCCCTTTTTTGTTTCGAAATCCAAATTTCCCCTTCGTTCTTTATGCTGTAGTAATTTAGCTCCGTCGGAACGATTGCTTTATATTTTGCTTCTCATCGAAGCATGAAGGCGGATCTGAAGGCGCGAGACAAGTCAGGAACGGTACGGCTGGATCGAAGCCCGGATCGTCGGTCAAAGTTGTCGGCGCAAATGTATAAGCGCAAGCGTGAAGGATCAATTTCAGGATAATTGAGAGTTGTTCGACGAGGGAAAAAAAAGGTGCAAAGCAACAAGAAAAAAATATAAAAGTAAATAAATAAAAGGATGAGAGCAAATTCATGAATTGACGCTTAGAATGAATTCGGGTCCAGAAAAGCCAAACTGCTTCACAGGACGTGACAGTTTAAAAGAATAAAGCGAAAGGAACATGGCGGGTGCGATCATACCAGCACTAATGCACCGGATCCCATCAGAACTTCGAAGTTAAGCGTGCTTGGGCGACAGTAGTACCAGGATGGGTGACCCTAGGCCGGTCAACGGGTCGGGTCTACACCCGGATCCGGATCGGATCCCTGAAATTTTTGCGGGTATGGGTAGGGATTTAATTCCGTTATCCGGATCCGGATCCGTTTTTTCAAACAAAAAAACGGGTCGGATACGGAATATAGTATTCCGACCCGTATTAGACCCGGATCCGGATATAAATGATTTAATAATTTATAAAAAATATATATTATCAATATAATTTGATTAGGATGATGTATTTGAGTAAAATCAATTTGATTTATTTTCTTATTTGGTTTTTTCTTTGCATTAGCTAGAAATTTGTTTACAAATATATCTTTTTCTCTTTTTTGTTAGAAATTATAAATTTTGGCAAATTTGTTCGGGTAGACCCGACCCGGATCCGAGACTCGCCGGGTCCGGATCCGGAACACAGAATAAAAGACCCGTCGGGTAAACGGGTCGGATCCGGGTCCGGGTCCGGAATAATGAATTCCGGCCCGGACCCGGCCCGTTGACACCCCTAGGTGACCCCCTGGGAAATCCTCGTGTTGCACCCCTCCCTTTTTTGTTTCGAAATCCAAATTTCCCCTTCGTTCTTTATGCTGTAGTAATTTAGCTCCGTCGGAACGATTGCTTTATATTTTGCTTCTCATCGAAGCATGAAGGCGGATCTGAAGGCGCGAGACAAGTCAGGAACGGTACGGCTGGATCGAAGCCCGGATCGTCGGTCAAAGTTGTCGGCGCAAATGTATAAGCGCAAGCGTGAAGGATCAATTTCAGGATAATTGAGAGTTGCGCGACGAGGGAAAAAAAAATGGTGCAAATCAACAAGAAAAAAATGTAAAAGTAAATAAATAAAAGGATGAGGGGAAATTCTTGAATTGACGCTTAAAATGAATTCGGGTCCAGAAAAGCCACACTGCTTCACAGGACGGGGCAGTTTAAAAGAATAAAACGAAAGGAACATGGCGGGTGCGATCATACCAGCACTAATGCACCGGATCCCATCAGAACTCCGAAGTTAAGCGTGCTTGGGCGAGAGTAGTACTAGGATGGGTGACCCCCTGGGAAGTCCTCGTGTTGCACCCCTCCCTTTTTTGTTTCGAAATCCAAATTTCCCCTTCGTTCTTTATGCTGTAGTAATTTAGCTCCGTCGGAACGATTGCTTTAAATTTTGCTTCTCATCGAAGCATGAAGGCGGATCTGAAGGCGCGAGACAAGTCAGGAACGGTACGGCTGGATCGAAGCCCGGATCGTCGGTTAAAGTTGTCGGCGCAAATGTATAAGCGCAAGCGTGAAGGATCAATTTCAGGATAATTGAGACTTGTTCGACGAGGGAAAAAAAAGGTGCAAAGCAACAAGAAAAAAATATAAAAGTAAATAAATAAAAGGATGAGAGGAAATTCATGAATTGACGCTTAGAATGAATTCGGGTCCAGAAAAGCCAAACTGCTTCACAGGACGTGACAGTTTAAAAGAATAAAGCGAAAGGAACATGGCGGGTGCGATCATACCAGCACTAATGCACCGGATCCCATCAGAACTTCGAAGTTAAGCGTGCTTGGGCGACAGTAGTACTAGGATGGGTGATCCTAGGCCGGTCAACGGGTCGGGTCTACACCCGGATCCGGATCGGATCCCTGAAATTTTTGCGTGTATGGGTAGGGATTTAATTCCGTTATCCGGATCCGGATCCGTTTTTTCAAACAAAAAAACGGGTCGGATACGGAATATAGTATTCCGACCCGTATTAGACCCGGATCCGGATATAAATGATTTAATAATTTATAAAAAATATATATTATCAATATAATTTGATTAGGATGATGTATTTGAGTAAAATCAATTTGATTTATTTTCTTATTTGGTTTTTTCTTTGCATTAGCTAGAAATTTGTTTACAAATATATCTTTTTCTCTTTTTTGTTAGAAATTATAAATTTTGGCAAATTTGTTCGGGTAGACCCGACCCGGATCCGAGACTCGCCGGGTCCGGATCCGGAACACCGAATAAAAGACCCGTCGGGTAAACGGGTCGGATCCGGGTCCGGGTCCGGAATAATGAATTCCGGCCCGGACCCGGCCCGTTGACACCCCTAGGTGACCCCCTGGGAAATCCTCGTGTTGCACCCCTCCCTTTTTTGTTTCGAAATCCAAATTTCCCCTTCGTTCTTTATGCTGTAGTAATTTAGCTCCGTCGGAACGATTGCTTTATATTTTGCTTCTCATCGAAGCATGAAGGCGGATCTGAAGGCGCGAGACAAGTCAGGAACGGTACGGCTGGATCGAAGCCCGGATCGTCGGTCAAAGTTGTCGGCGCAAATGTATAAGCGCAAGCGTGAAGGATCAATTTCAGGATAATTGAGAGTTGCGCGACGAGGGAAAAAAAAATGGTGCAAATCAACAAGAAAAAAATGTAAAAGTAAATAAATAAAAGGATGAGGGGAAATTCTTGAATTGACGCTTAGAATGAATTCGGGTCCAGAAAAGCCACACTGCTTCACAGGACGGGGCAGTTTAAAAGAATAAAGCGAAAGGAACATGGCGGGTGCGATCATACCAGCACTAATGCACCGGATCCCATCAGAACTCCGAAGTTAAGCGTGCTTGGGCGAGAGTAGTACTAGGATGGGTGACCCCCTGGGAAGTCCTCGTGTTGCACCCCTCCCTTTTTTGTTTCGAAATCCAAATTTCCCCTTCGTTCTTTATGCTGTAGTAATTTAGCTCCGTCGGAACGATTGCTTTATATTTTGCTTCTCATCGAAGCATGAAGGCGGATCTGAAGGCGCGAGACAAGTCAGGAACGGTACGGCTGGATCGAAGCCCGGATCGTCGGTCAAAGTTGTCGGCGCAAATGTATAAGCGCAAGCGTGAAGGATCAATTTCAGGATAATTGAGAGTTGTTCGACGAGGGAAAAAAAAGGTGCAAAGCAACAAGAAAAAAATATAAAAGTAAATAAATAAAAGGATGAGAGCAAATTCATGAATTGACGCTTAGAATGAATTCGGGTCCAGAAAAGCCAAACTGCTTCACAGGACGTGACAGTTTAAAAGAATAAAGCGAAAGGAACATGGCGGGTGCGATCATACCAGCACTAATGCACCGGATCCCATCAGAACTTCGAAGTTAAGCGTGCTTGGGCGACAGTAGTACCAGGATGGGTGACCCTAGGCCGGTCAACGGGTCGGGTCTACACCCGGATCCGGATCGGATCCCTGAAATTTTTGCGGGTATGGGTAGGGATTTAATTCCGTTATCCGGATCCGGATCCGTTTTTTCAAACAAAAAAACGGGTCGGATACGGAATATAGTATTCCGACCCGTATTAGACCCGGATCCGGATATAAATGATTTAATAATTTATAAAAAATATATATTATCAATATAATTTGATTAGGATGATGTATTTGAGTAAAATCAATTTGATTTATTTTCTTATTTGGTTTTTTCTTTGCATTAGCTAGAAATTTGTTTACAAATATATCTTTTTCTCTTTTTTGTTAGAAATTATAAATTTTGGCAAATTTGTTCGGGTAGACCCGACCCGGATCCGAGACTCGCCGGGTCCGGATCCGGAACACAGAATAAAAGACCCGTCGGGTAAACGGGTCGGATCCGGGTCCGGGTCCGGAATAATGAATTCCGGCCCGGACCCGGCCCGTTGACACCCCTAGGTGACCCCCTGGGAAATCCTCGTGTTGCACCCCTCCCTTTTTTGTTTCGAAATCCAAATTTCCCCTTCGTTCTTTATGCTGTAGTAATTTAGCTCCGTCGGAACGATTGCTTTATATTTTGCTTCTCATCGAAGCATGAAGGCGGATCTGAAGGCGCGAGACAAGTCAGGAACGGTACGGCTGGATCGAAGCCCGGATCGTCGGTCAAAGTTGTCGGCGCAAATGTATAAGCGCAAGCGTGAAGGATCAATTTCAGGATAATTGAGAGTTGCGCGACGAGGGAAAAAAAAATGGTGCAAATCAACAAGAAAAAAATGTAAAAGTAAATAAATAAAAGGATGAGGGGAAATTCTTGAATTGACGCTTAAAATGAATTCGGGTCCAGAAAAGCCACACTGCTTCACAGGACGGGGCAGTTTAAAAGAATAAAACGAAAGGAACATGGCGGGTGCGATCATACCAGCACTAATGCACCGGATCCCATCAGAACTCCGAAGTTAAGCGTGCTTGGGCGAGAGTAGTACTAGGATGGGTGACCCCCTGGGAAGTCCTCGTGTTGCACCCCTCCCTTTTTTGTTTCGAAATCCAAATTTCCCCTTCGTTCTTTATGCTGTAGTAATTTAGCTCCGTCGGAACGATTGCTTTAAATTTTGCTTCTCATCGAAGCATGAAGGCGGATCTGAAGGCGCGAGACAAGTCAGGAACGGTACGGCTGGATCGAAGCCCGGATCGTCGGTTAAAGTTGTCGGCGCAAATGTATAAGCGCAAGCGTGAAGGATCAATTTCAGGATAATTGAGACTTGTTCGACGAGGGAAAAAAAAGGTGCAAAGCAACAAGAAAAAAATATAAAAGTAAATAAATAAAAGGATGAGAGGAAATTCATGAATTGACGCTTAGAATGAATTCGGGTCCAGAAAAGCCAAACTGCTTCACAGGACGTGACAGTTTAAAAGAATAAAGCGAAAGGAACATGGCGGGTGCGATCATACCAGCACTAATGCACCGGATCCCATCAGAACTTCGAAGTTAAGCGTGCTTGGGCGACAGTAGTACTAGGATGGGTGATCCTAGGCCGGTCAACGGGTCGGGTCTACACCCGGATCCGGATCGGATCCCTGAAATTTTTGCGTGTATGGGTAGGGATTTAATTCCGTTATCCGGATCCGGATCCGTTTTTTCAAACAAAAAAACGGGTCGGATACGGAATATAGTATTCCGACCCGTATTAGACCCGGATCCGGATATAAATGATTTAATAATTTATAAAAAATATATATTATCAATATAATTTGATTAGGATGATGTATTTGAGTAAAATCAATTTGATTTATTTTCTTATTTGGTTTTTTCTTTGCATTAGCTAGAAATTTGTTTACAAATATATCTTTTTCTCTTTTTTGTTAGAAATTATAAATTTTGGCAAATTTGTTCGGGTAGACCCGACCCGGATCCGAGACTCGCCGGGTCCGGATCCGGAACACCGAATAAAAGACCCGTCGGGTAAACGGGTCGGATCCGGGTCCGGGTCCGGAATAATGAATTCCGGCCCGGACCCGGCCCGTTGACACCCCTAGGTGACCCCCTGGGAAATCCTCGTGTTGCACCCCTCCCTTTTTTGTTTCGAAATCCAAATTTCCCCTTCGTTCTTTATGCTGTAGTAATTTAGCTCCGTCGGAACGATTGCTTTATATTTTGCTTCTCATCGAAGCATGAAGGCGGATCTGAAGGCGCGAGACAAGTCAGGAACGGTACGGCTGGATCGAAGCCCGGATCGTCGGTCAAAGTTGTCGGCGCAAATGTATAAGCGCAAGCGTGAAGGATCAATTTCAGGATAATTGAGAGTTGCGCGACGAGGGAAAAAAAAATGGTGCAAATCAACAAGAAAAAAATGTAAAAGTAAATAAATAAAAGGATGAGGGAAAATTCTTGAATTGACGCTTAGAATGAATTCGGGTCCAGAAAAGCCACACTGCTTCACAGGACGGGGCAGTTTAAAAGAATAAAGCGAAAGGAACATGGCGGGTGCGATCATACCAGCACTAATGCACCGGATCCCATCAGAACTCCGAAGTTAAGCGTGTTTGGGCGAGAGTAGTACTAGGATGGGTGACCCCCTGGGAAGTCCTCGTGTTGCACCCCTCCCTTTTTTGTTTCGAAATCCAAATTTCCCCTTCGTTCTTTATGCTGTAGTAATTTAGCTCCGTCGGAACGATTGCTTTATATTTTGCTTCTCATCGAAGCATGAAGGCGGATCTGAAGGCGCGAGACAAGTCAGGAACGGTACGGCTGGATCGAAGCCCGGATCGTCGGTCAAAGTTGTCGGCGCAAATGTATAAGCGCAAGCGTGAAGGATCAATTTCAGGATAATTGAGAGTTGTTCGACGAGGGAAAAAAAAGGTGCAAAGCAACAAGAAAAAAATATAAAAGTAAATAAATAAAAGGATGAGAGGAAATTCATGAATTGACGCTTAGAATGAATTCGGGTCCAGAAAAGCCAAACTGCTTCACAGGACGTGACAGTTTAAAAGAATAAAGCGAAAGGAACATGGCGGGTGCGATCATACCAGCACTAATGCACCGGATCCCATCAGAACTTCGAAGTTAAGCGTGCTTGGGCGACAGTAGTACCAGGATGGGTGACCCTAGGCCGGTCAACGGGTCGGGTCTACACCCGGATCCGGATCGGATCCCTGAAATTTTTGCGGGTATGGGTAGGGATTTAATTCCGTTATCCGGATCCGGATCCGTTTTTTCAAACAAAAAAACGGGTCGGATACGGAATATAGTATTCCGACCCGTATTAGACCCGGATCCGGATATAAATGATTTAATAATTTATAAAAAATATATATTATCAATATAATTTGATTAGGATGATGTATTTGAGTAAAATCAATTTGATTTATTTTCTTATTTGGTTTTTTCTTTGCATTAGCTAGAAATTTGTTTACAAATATATCTTTTTCTCTTTTTTGTTAGAAATTATAAATTTTGGCAAATTTGTTCGGGTAGACCCGACCCGGATCCGAGACTCGCCGGGTCCGGATCCGGAACACAGAATAAAAGACCCGTCGGGTAAACGGGTCGGATCCGGGTCCGGGTCCGGAATAATGAATTCCGGCCCGGACCCGGCCCGTTGACACCCCTAGGTGACCCCCTGGGAAATCCTCGTGTTGCACCCCTCCCTTTTTTGTTTCGAAATCCAAATTTCCCCTTCGTTCTTTATGCTGTAGTAATTTAGCTCCGTCGGAACGATTGCTTTATATTTTGCTTCTCATCGAAGCATGAAGGCGGATCTGAAGGCGCGAGACAAGTCAGGAACGGTACGGCTGGATCGAAGCCCGGATCGTCGGTCAAAGTTGTCGGCGCAAATGTATAAGCGCAAGCGTGAAGGATCAATTTCAGGATAATTGAGAGTTGCGCGACGAGGGAAAAAAAATGGTGCAAATCAACAAGAAAAAAATGTAAAAGTAAATAAATAAAAGGATGAGGGGAAATTCTTGAATTGACGCTTAAAATGAATTCGGGTCCAGAAAAGCCACACTGCTTCACAGGACGGGGCAGTTTAAAAGAATAAAACGAAAGGAACATGGCGGGTGCGATCATACCAGCACTAATGCACCGGATCCCATCAGAACTCCGAAGTTAAGCGTGCTTGGGCGAGAGTAGTACTAGGATGGGTGACCCCCTGGGAAGTCCTCGTGTTGCACCCCTCCCTTTTTTGTTTCGAAATCCAAATTTCCCCTTCGTTCTTTATGCTGTAGTAATTTAGCTCCGTCGGAACGATTGCTTTAAATTTTGCTTCTCATCGAAGCATGAAGGCGGATCTGAAGGCGCGAGACAAGTCAGGAACGGTACGGCTGGATCGAAGCCCGGATCGTCGGTCAAAGTTGTCGGCGCAAATGTATAAGCGCAAGCGTGAAGGATCAATTTCAGGATAATTGAGAGTTGTTCGACGAGGGAAAAAAAAGGTGCAAAGCAACAAGAAAAAAATATAAAAGTAAATAAATAAAAGGATGAGAGGAAATTCATGAATTGACGCTTAGAATGAATTCGGGTCCAGAAAAGCCAAACTGCTTCACAGGACGTGACAGTTTAAAAGAATAAAGCGAAAGGAACATGGCGGGTGCGATCATACCAGCACTAATGCACCGGATCCCATCAGAACTTCGAAGTTAAGCGTGCTTGGGCGACAGTAGTACCAGGATGGGTGACCCTAGGCCGGTCAACGGGTCGGGTCTACACCCGGATCCGGATCGGATCCCTGAAATTTTTGCGGGTATGGGTAGGGATTTAATTCCGTTATCCGGATCCGGATCCGTTTTTTCAAACAAAAAAACGGGTCGGATACGGAATATAGTATTCCGACCCGTATTAGACCCGGATCCGGATATAAATGATTTAATAATTTATAAAAAATATATATTATCAATATAATTTGATTAGGATGATGTATTTGAGTAAAATCAATTTGATTTATTTTCTTATTTGGTTTTTTCTTTGCATTAGCTAGAAATTTGTTTACAAATATATCTTTTTCTCTTTTTTGTTAGAAATTATAAATTTTGGCAAATTTGTTCGGGTAGACCCGACCCGGATCCGAGACTCGCCGGGTCCGGATCCGGAACACAGAATAAAAGACCCGTCGGGTAAACGGGTCGGATCCGGGTCCGGGTCCGGAATAATGAATTCCGGCCCGGACCCGGCCCGTTGACACCCCTAGGTGACCCCCTGGGAAATCCTCGTGTTGCACCCCTCCCTTTTTTGTTTCGAAATCCAAATTTCCCCTTCGTTCTTTATGCTGTAGTAATTTAGCTCCGTCGGAACGATTGCTTTATATTTTGCTTCTCATCGAAGCATGAAGGCGGATCTGAAGGCGCGAGACAAGTCAGGAACGGTACGGCTGGATCGAAGCCCGGATCGTCGGTCAAAGTTGTCGGCGCAAATGTATAAGCGCAAGCGTGAAGGATCAATTTCAGGATAATTGAGAGTTGCGCGACGAGGGAAAAAAAAATGGTGCAAATCAACAAGAAAAAAATGTAAAAGTAAATAAATAAAAGGATGAGGGGAAATTCTTGAATTGACGCTTAAAATGAATTCGGGTCCAGAAAAGCCACACTGCTTCACAGGACGGGGCAGTTTAAAAGAATAAAACGAAAGGAACATGGCGGGTGCGATCATACCAGCACTAATGCACCGGATCCCATCAGAACTCCGAAGTTAAGCGTGCTTGGGCGAGAGTAGTACTAGGATGGGTGACCCCCTGGGAAGTCCTCGTGTTGCACCCCTCCCTTTTTTGTTTCGAAATCCAAATTTCCCCTTCGTTCTTTATGCTGTAGTAATTTAGCTCCGTCGGAACGATTGCTTTAAATTTTGCTTCTCATCGAAGCATGAAGGCGGATCTGAAGGCGCGAGACAAGTCAGGAACGGTACGGCTGGATCGAAGCCCGGATCGTCGGTCAAAGTTGTCGGCGCAAATGTATAAGCGCAAGCGTGAAGGATCAATTTCAGGATAATTGAGACTTGTTCGACGAGGGAAAAAAAAGGTGCAAAGCAACAAGAAAAAAATATAAAAGTAAATAAATAAAAGGATGAGAGGAAATTCATGAATTGACGCTTAGAATGAATTCGGGTCCAGAAAAGCCAAACTGCTTCACAGGACGTGACAGTTTAAAAGAATAAAGCGAAAGGAACATGGCGGGTGCGATCATACCAGCACTAATGCACCGGATCCCATCAGAACTTCGAAGTTAAGCGTGCTTGGGCGACAGTAGTACTAGGATGGGTGATCCTAGGCCGGTCAACGGGTCGGGTCTACACCCGGATCCGGATCGGATCCCTTAAATTTTTGCGTGTATGGGTAGGGATTTAATTCCGTTATCCGGATCCGGATCCGTTTTTTCAAACAAAAAAACGGGTCGGATACGGAATATAGTATTCCGACCCGTATTAGACCCGGATCCGGATATAAATGATTTAATAATTTATAAAAAATATATATTATCAATATAATTTGATTAGGATGATGTATTTGAGTAAAATCAATTTGATTTATTTTCTTATTTGGTTTTTTCTTTGCATTAGCTAGAAATTTGTTTACAAATATATCTTTTTCTCTTTTTTGTTAGAAATTATAAATTTTGGCAAATTTGTTCGGGTAGACCCGACCCGGATCCGAGACTCGCCGGGTCCGGATCCGGAACACCGAATAAAAGACCCGTCGGGTAAACGGGTCGGATCCGGGTCCGGGTCCGGAATAATGAATTCCGGCCCGGACCCGGCCCGTTGACACCCCTAGGTGACCCCCTGGGAAATCCTCGTGTTGCACCCCTCCCTTTTTTGTTTCGAAATCCAAATTTCCCCTTCGTTCTTTATGCTGTAGTAATTTAGCTCCGTCGGAACGATTGCTTTATATTTTGCTTCTCATCGAAGCATGAAGGCGGATCTGAAGGCGCGAGACAAGTCAGGAACGGTACGGCTGGATCGAAGCCCGGATCGTCGGTCAAAGTTGTCGGCGCAAATGTATAAGCGCAAGCGTGAAGGATCAATTTCAGGATAATTGAGAGTTGCGCGACGAAGTAAAAAAAAATGGTGCAAATCAACAAGAAAAAAATGTAAAAGTAAATAAATAAAAGGATGAGGGGAAATTCTTGAATTGACGCTTAAAATGAATTCGGGTCCAGAAAAGCCACACTGCTTCACAGGACGGGGCAGTTTAAAAGAATAAAGCGAAAGGAACATGGCGGGTGCGATCATACCAGCACTAATGCACCGGATCCCATCAGAACTCCGAAGTTAAGCGTGCTTGGGCGAGAGTAGTACTAGGATGGGTGACCCCCTGGGAAGTCCTCGTGTTGCACCCCTCCCTTTTTTGTTTCGAAATCCAAATTTCCCCTTCGTTCTTTATGCTGTAGTAATTTAGCTCCGTCGGAACGATTGCTTTATATTTTGCTTCTCATCGAAGCATGAAGGCGGATCTGAAGGCGCGAGACAAGTCAGGAACGGTACGGCTGGATCGAAGCCCGGATCGTCGGTCAAAGTTGTCGGCGCAAATGTATAAGCGCAAGCGTGAAGGATCAATTTCAGGATAATTGAGAGTTGTTCGACGAGGGAAAAAAAAGGTGCAAAGCAACAAGAAAAAAATATAAAAGTAAATAAATAAAAGGATGAGAGGAAATTCATGAATTGACGCTTAGAATGAATTCGGGTCCAGAAAAGCCAAACTGCTTCACAGGACGTGACAGTTTAAAAGAATAAAGCGAAAGGAACATGGCGGGTGCGATCAAACCAGCACTAATGCACCGGATCCCATCAGAACTTCGAAGTTAAGCGTGCTTGGGCGACAGTAGTACCAGGATGGGTGACCCTAGGCCGGTCAACGGGTCGGGTCTACACCCGGATCCGGATCGGATCCCTGAAATTTTTGCGGGTATGGGTAGGGATTTAATTCCGTTATCCGGATCCGGATCCGTTTTTTCAAACAAAAAAACGGGTCGGATACGGAATATAGTATTCCGACCCGTATTAGACCCGGATCCGGATATAAATGATTTAATAATTTATAAAAAATATATATTATCAATATAATTTGATTAGGATGATGTATTTGAGTAAAATCAATTTGATTTATTTTCTTATTTGGTTTTTTCTTTGCATTAGCTAGAAATTTGTTTACAAATATATCTTTTTCTCTTTTTTGTTAGAAATTATAAATTTTGGCAAATTTGTTCGGGTAGACCCGACCCGGATCCGAGACTCGCCGGGTCCGGATCCGGAACACCGAATAAAAGACCCGTCGGGTAAACTGGTCGGATCCGGGTCCGGGTCCGGAATAATGAATTCCGGCCCGGACCCCGGTCCGTTGACACCCCTAGGTGACCCCCTGGGAAATCCTCGTGTTGCACCCCTCCCTTTTTTGTTTCGAAATCCAAATTTCCCCTTCGTTCTTTATGCTGTAGTAATTTAGCTCCGTCGGAACGATTGCTTTATATTTTGCTTCTCATCGAAGCATGAAGGCGGATCTGAAGGCGCGAGACAAGTCAGGAACGGTACGGCTGGATCGAAGCCCGGATCGTCGGTCAAAGTTGTCGGCGCAAATGTATAAGCGCAAGCGTGAAGGATCAATTTCAGGATAATTGAGAGTTGCGCGACGAGGGAAAAAAAAATGGTGCAAATCAACAAGAAAAAAATGTAAAAGTAAATAAATAAAAGGATGAGGGGAAATTCTTGAATTGACGCTTAAAATGAATTCGGGTCCAGAAAAGCCACACTGCTTCACAGGACGGGGCAGTTTAAAAGAATAAAGCGAAAGGAACATGGCGGGTGCGATCATACCAGCACTAATGCACCGGATCCCATCAGAACTCCGAAGTTAAGCGTGCTTGGGCGAGAGTAGTACTAGGATGGGTGACCCCCTGGGAAGTCCTCGTGTTGCACCCCTCCCTTTTTTGTTTCGAAATCCAAATTTCCCCTTCGTTCTTTATGCTGTAGTAATTTAGCTCCGTCGGAACGATTGCTTTATATTTTGCTTCTCATCGAAGCATGAAGGCGGATCTGAAGGCGCGAGACAAGTCAGGAACGGTACGGCTGGATCGAAGCCCGGATCGTCGGTCAAAGTTGTCGGCGCAAATGTATAAGCGCAAGCGTGAAGGATCAATTTCAGGATAATTGAGAGTTGTTCGACGAGGGAAAAAAAAGGTGCAAAGCAACAAGAAAAAAATATAAAAGTAAACAAATAAAAGGATGAGAGGAAATTCATGAATTGACGCTTAGAATGAATTCGGGTCCAGAAAAGCCAAACTGCTTCACAGGACGTGACAGTTTAAAAGAATAAAGCGAAAGGAACATGGCGGGTGCGATCATACCAGCACTAATGCACCGGATCCCATCAGAACTTCGAAGTTAAGCGTGCTTGGGCGACAGTAGTACCAGGATGGGTGACCCTAGGCCGGTCAACGGGTCGGGTCTACACCCGGATCCGGATCGGATCCCTGAAATTTTTGCGGGTATGGGTAAGGATTTAATTCCGTTATCCGGATCCGGATCCGTTTTTTCAAACAAAAAAACGGGTCGGATACGGAATATAGTATTCCGACCCGTATTAGACCCGGATCCGGATATAAATGATTTAATAATTTATAAAAAATATATATTATCAATATAATTTGATTAGGATGATGTATTTGAGTAAAATCAATTTGATTTATTTTCTTATTTGGTTTTTTCTTTGCATTAGCTAGAAATTTGTTTACAAATATATCTTTTTCTCTTTTTTGTTAGAAATTATAAATTTTGGCAAATTTGTTCGGGTAGACCCGACCCGGATCCGAGACTCGCCGGGTCCGGATCCGGAACACAGAATAAAAGACCCGTCGGGTAAACGGGTCGGATCCGGGTCCGGGTCCGGAATAATGAATTCCGGCCCGGACCCGGCCCGTTGACACCCCTAGGTGACCCCCTGGGAAATCCTCGTGTTGCACCCCTCCCTTTTTTGTTTCGAAATCCAAATTTCCCCTTCGCTCTTTATGCTGTAGTAATTTAGCTCCGTCGGAACGATTGCTTTATATTTTGCTTCTCATCGAAGCATGAAGGCGGATCTGAAGGCGCGAGACAAGTCAGGAACGGTACGGCTGGATCGAAGCCCGGATCGTCGGTCAAAGTTGTCGGCGCAAATGTATAAGCGCAAGCGTGAAGGATCAATTTCAGGATAATTGAGAGTTGCGCGACGAGGGAAAAAAAAATGGTGCAAATCAACAAGAAAAAAATGTAAAAGTAAATAAATAAAAGGATGAGGGGAAATTCTTGAATTGACGCTTAGAATGAATTCGGGTCCAGAAAAGCCACACTGCTTCACAGGACGGGGCAGTTTAAAAGAATAAAGCGAAAGGAACATGGCGGGTGCGATCATACCAGCACTAATGCACCGGATCCCATCAGAACTCCGAAGTTAAGCGTGCTTGGGCGATAGTAGTACTAGGATGGGTGACCCCCTGGGAAGTCCTCGTGTTGCAACCCTCCCTTTTTTGTTTCGAAATCCAAATTTCCCCTTCGTTCTTTATGCTGTAGTAATTTAGCTCCGTCGGAACGATTGCTTTATATTTTGCTTCTCATCGAAGCATGAAGGCGGATCTGAAGGCGCGAGACAAGTCAGGAACGGTACGGCTGGATCGAAACCCGGATCGTCGGTCAAAGTTGTCGGCGCAAATGTATAAGCGCAAGCGTGAAGGATCAATTTCAGGATAATTGAGAGTTGTTCGACGAGAGAAAAAAAAGGTGCAAAGCAACAAGAAAAAAATATAAAAGTAAATAAATAAAAGGATGAGAGGAAATTCATGAATTGACGCTTAGAATGAATTCGGGTCCAAAAAAGCCAAACTGCTTCACAGGACGTGGCAGTTTAAAAGAATAAAGCGAAAGGAACATGGCGGGTGCGATCATACCAGCACTAATGCACCGGATCCCATCAGAACTTCGAAGTTAAGCGTGCTTGGGCGACAGTAGTACTAGGATGGGTGACCCTAGGCCGGTCAACGGGTCGGGTCTACACCCGGATCCGGATCGGATCCCTGAAATTTTTGCGGGTATGGGTAGGGATTTAATTCCGTTATCCGGATCCGGATCCGTTTTTTCAAACAAAAAAACGGGTCGGATACGGAATATAGTATTCCGACCCGTATTAGACCCGGATCCGGATATAAATGATTTAATAATTTATAAAAAATATATATTATCAATATAATTTGATTAGGATGATGTATTTGAGTAAAATCAATTTGATTTATTTTCTTATTTGGTTTTTTCTTTGCATTAGCTAGAAATTTGTTTACAAATATATCTTTTTCTCTTTTTTGTTAGAAATTATAAATTTTGGCAAATTTGTTCGGGTAGACCCGACCCGGATCCGAGACTCGCCGGGTCCGGATCCGGAACACCGAATAAAAGACCCGTCGGGTAAACTGGTCGGATCCGGGTCCGGGTCCGGAATAATGAATTCCGGCCCGGACCCCGGCCCGTTGACACCCCTAGGTGACCCCCTGGGAAATCCTCGTGTTGCACCCCTCCCTTTTTTGTTTCGAAATCCAAATTTCCCCTTCGTTCTTTATGCTGTAGTAATTTAGCTCCGTCGGAACGATTGCTTTATATTTTGCTTCTCATCGAAGCATGAAGGCGGATCTGAAGGCGCGAGACAAGTCAGGAACGGTACGGCTGGATCGAAGCCCGGATCGTCGGTCAAAGTTGTCGGCGCAAATGTATAAGCGCAAGCGTGAAGGATCAATTTCAGGATAATTGAGAGTTGCGCGACGAGGGAAAAAAAAATGGTGCAAATCAACAAGAAAAAAATGTAAAAGTAAATAAATAAAAGGATGAGGGGAAATTCTTGAATTGACGCTTAAAATGAATTCGGGTCCAGAAAAGCCACACTGCTTCACAGGACGGGGCAGTTTAAAAGAATAAAGCGAAAGGAACATGGCGGGTGCGATCATACCAGCACTAATGCACCGGATCCCATCAGAACTCTGAAGTTAAGCGTGCTTGGGCGAGAGTAGTACTAGGATGGGTGACCCCCTGGGAAGTCCTCGTGTTGCACCCCTCCCTTTTTTGTTTCGAAATCCAAATTTCCCCTTCGTTCTTTATGCTGTAGTAATTTAGCTCCGTCGGAACGATTGCTTTATATTTTGCTTCTCATCGAAGCATGAAGGCGGATCTGAAGGCGCGAGACAAGTCAGGAACGGTACGGCTGGATCGAAGCCCGGATCGTCGGTCAAAGTTGTCGGCGCAAATGTATAAGCGCAAGCGTGAAGGATCAATTTCAGGATAATTGAGACTTGTTCGACGAGGGAAAAAAAAGGTGCAAAGCAACAAGAAAAAAATATAAAAGTAAATAAATAAAAGGATGAGAGGAAATTCATGAATTGACGCTTAGAATGAATTCGGGTCCAAAAAAGCCAAACTGCTTCACAGGACGTGGCAGTTTAAAAGAATAAAGCGAAAGGAACATGGCGGGTGCGATCATACCAGCACTAATGCACCGGATCCCATCAGAACTTCGAAGTTAAGCGTGCTTGGGCGACAGTAGTACTAGGATGGGTGACCCTAGGCCGGTCAACGGGTCGGGTCTACACCCGGATCCGGATCGGATCCCTGAAATTTTTGCGGGTATGGGTAGGGATTTAATTCCGTTATCCGGATCCGGATCCGTTTTTTCAAACAAAAAAACGGGTCGGATACGGAATATAGTATTCCGACCCGTATTAGACCCGGATCCGGATATAAATGATTTAATAATTTATAAAAAATATATATTATCAATATAATTTGATTAGGATGATGTATTTGAGTAAAATCAATTTGATTTATTTTCTTATTTGGTTTTTTCTTTGCATTAGCTAGAAATTTGTTTACAAATATATCTTTTTCTCTTTTTTGTTAGAAATTATAAATTTTGGCAAATTTGTTCGGGTAGACCCGACCCGGATCCGAGACTCGCCGGGTCCGGATCCGGAACACCGAATAAAAGACCCGTCGGGTAAACTGGTCGGATCCGGGTCCGGGTCCGGAATAATGAATTCCGGCCCGGACCCCGGCCCGTTGACACCCCTAGGTGACCCCCTGGGAAATCCTCGTGTTGCACCCCTCCCTTTTTTGTTTCGAAATCCAAATTTCCCCTTCGTTCTTTATGCTGTAGTAATTTAGCTCCGTCGGAACGATTGCTTTATATTTTGCTTCTCATCGAAGCATGAAGGCGGATCTGAAGGCGCGAGACAAGTCAGGAACGGTACGGCTGGATCGAAGCCCGGATCGTCGGTCAAAGTTGTCGGCGCAAATGTATAAGCGCAAGCGTGAAGGATCAATTTCAGGATAATTGAGAGTTGCGCGACGAGGGAAAAAAAAATGGTGCAAATCAACAAGAAAAAAATGTAAAAGTAAATAAATAAAAGGATGAGGGGAAATTCTTGAATTGACGCTTAAAATGAATTCGGGTCCAGAAAAGCCACACTGCTTCACAGGACGGGGCAGTTTAAAAGAATAAAGCGAAAGGAACATGGCGGGTGCGATCATACCAGCACTAATGCACCGGATCCCATCAGAACTCCGAAGTTAAGCGTGCTTGGGCGAGAGTAGTACTAGGATGGGTGACCCCCTGGGAAGTCCTCGTGTTGCACCCCTCCCTTTTTTGTTTCGAAATCCAAATTTCCCCTTCGTTCTTTATGCTGTAGTAATTTAGCTCCGTCGGAACGATTGCTTTATATTTTGCTTCTCATCGAAGCATGAAGGCGGATCTGAAGGCGCGAGACAAGTCAGGAACGGTACGGCTGGATCGAAGCCCGGATCGTCGGTCAAAGTTGTCGGCGCAAATGTATAAGCGCAAGCGTGAAGGATCAATTTCAGGATAATTGAGAGTTGTTCGACGAGGGAAAAAAAAGGTGCAAAGCAACAAGAAAAAAATATAAAAGTAAATAAATAAAAGGATGAGAGGAAATTCATGAATTGACGCTTAGAATGAATTCGGGTCCAGAAAAGCCAAACTGTTTCACAGGACGTGACAGTTTAAAAGAATAAAGCGAAAGGAACATGGCGGGTGCGATCATACCAGCACTAATGCACCGGATCCCATCAGAACTTCGAAGTTAAGCGTGCTTGGGCGACAGTAGTACCAGGATGGGTGACCCTAGGCCGGTCAACGGGTCGGGTCTACACCCGGATCCGGATCGGATCCCTGAAATTTTTGCGGGTATGGGTAGGGATTTAATTCCGTTATCCGGATCCGGATCCGTTTTTTCAAACAAAAAAACGGGTCGGATACGGAATATAGTATTCCGACCCGTATTAGACCCGGATCCGGATATAAATGATTTAATAATTTATAAAAAATATATATTATCAATATAATTTGATTAGGATGATGTATTTGAGTAAAATCAATTTGATTTATTTTCTTATTTGGTTTTTTCTTTGCATTAGCTAGAAATTTGTTTACAAATATATCTTTTTCTCTTTTTTGTTAGAAATTATAAATTTTGGCAAATTTGTTCGGGTAGACCCGACCCGGATCCGAGACTCGCCGGGTCCGGATCCGGAACACCGAATAAAAGACCCGTCGGGTAAACGGGTCGGATCCGGGTCCGGGTCCGGAATAATGAATTCCGGCCCGGATCCGGCCCGTTGACACCCCTAGGTGACCCCCTGGGAAATCCTCGTGTTGCACCCCTCCCTTTTTTGTTTCGAAATCCAAATTTCCCCTTCGCTCTTTATGCTGTAGTAATTTAGCTCCGTCGGAACGATTGCTTTATATTTTGCTTCTCATCGAAGCATGAAGGCGGATCTGAAGGCGCGAGACAAGTCAGGAACGGTACGGCTGGATCGAAGCCCGGATCGTCGGTCAAAGTTGTCGGCGCAAATGTATAAGCGCAAGCGTGAAGGATCAATTTCAGGATAATTGAGAGTTGCGCGACGAGGGAAAAAAAAATGGTGCAAATCAACAAGAAAAAAATGTAAAAGTAAATAAATAAAAGGATGAGGGGAAATTCTTGAATTGACGCTTAGAATGAATTCGGGTCCAGAAAAGCCACACTGCTTCACAGGACGGGGCAGTTTAAAAGAATAAAGCGAAAGGAACATGGCGGGTGCGATCATACCAGCACTAATGCACCGGATCCCATCAGAACTCCGAAGTTAAGCGTGCTTGGGCGATAGTAGTACTAGGATGGGTGACCCCCTGGGAAGTCCTCGTGTTGCACCCCTCCCTTTTTTGTTTCGAAATCCAAATTTCCCCTTCGTTCTTTATGCTGTAGTAATTTAGCTCCGTCGGAACGATTGCTTTATATTTTGCTTCTCATCGAAGCATGAAGGCGGATCTGAAGGCGCGAGACAAGTCAGGAACGGTACGGCTGGATCGAAGCCCGGATCGTCGGTCAAAGTTGTCGGCGCAAATGTATAAGCGCAAGCGTGAAGGATCAATTTCAGGATAATTGAGAGTTGTTCGACGAGGGAAAAAAAAGGTGCAAAGCAACAAGAAAAAAATATAAAAGTAAATAAATAAAAGGATGAGAGGAAATTCATGAATTGACGCTTAGAATGAATTCGGGTCCAGAAAAGCCAAACTGCTTCACAGGACGTGACAGTTTAAAAGAATAAAGCGAAAGGAACATGGCGGGTGCGATCATACCAGCACTAATGCACCGGATCCCATCAGAACTTCGAAGTTAAGCGTGCTTGGGCGACAGTAGTACCAGGATGGGTGACCCTAGGCCGGTCAACGGGTCGGGTCTACACCCGGATCCGGATCGGATCCCTGAAATTTTTGCGGGTATGGGTAGGGATTTAATTCCGTTATCCGGATCCGGATCCGTTTTTTCAAACAAAAAAACGGGTCGGATACGGAATATAGTATTCCGACCCGTATTGGACCCGGATCCGGATATAAATGATTTAATAATTTATAAAAAATATATATTATCAATATAATTTGATTAGGATGATGTATTTGAGTAAAATCAATTTGATTTATTTTCGTATTTGGTTTTTTCTTTGCATTAGCTAGAAATTTGTTTACAAATATATCTTTTTCTCTTTTTTGTTAGAAATTATAAATTTTGGCAAATTTGTTCGGGTAGACCCGACCCGGATCCGAGACTCGCCGGGTCCGGATCCGGAACACAGAATAAAAGACCCGTCGGGTAAACGGGTCGGATCCGGGTCCGGGTCCGGAATAATGAATTCCGGCCCGGACCCGGCCCGTTGACACCCCTAGGTGACCCCCTGGGAAATCCTCGTGTTGCACCCCTCCCTTTTTTGTTTCGAAATCCAAATTTCCCCTTCGTTCTTTATGCTGTAGTAATTTAGCTCCGTCGGAACGATTGCTTTATATTTTGCTTCTCATCGAAGCATGAAGGCGGATCTGAAGGCGCGAGACAAGTCAGGAACGGTACGGGTGGATCGAAGCCCGGATCGTCGGTCAAAGTTGTCGGCGCAAATGTATAAGCGCAAGCGTGAAGGATCAATTTCAGGATAATTGAGAGTTGCGCGACGAGGGAAAAAAAAATGGTGCAAATCAACAAGAAAAAAATGTAAAAGTAAATAAATAAAAGGATGAGGGGAAATTCTTGAATTGACGCTTAAAATGAATTCGGGTCCAGAAAAGCCACACTGCTTCACAGGACGGGGCAGTTTAAAAGAATAAAGCGAAAGGAACATGGCGGGTGCGATCATACCAGCACTAATGCACCGGATCCCATCAGAACTCCGAAGTTAAGCGTGCTTGGGCGAGAGTAGTACTAGGATGGGTGACCCCCTGGGAAGTTCTCGTGTTGCACCCCTCCCTTTTTTGTTTCGAAATCCAAATTTCCCCTTCGTTCTTTATGCTGTAGTAATTTAGCTCCGTCGGAACGATTGCTTTAAATTTTGCTTCTCATCGAAGCATGAAGGCGGATCTGAAGGCGCGAGACAAGTCAGGAACGGTACGGCTGGATCGAAGCCCGGATCGTCGGTCAAAGTTGTCGGCGCAAATGTATAAGCGCAAGCGTGAAGGATCAATTTCAGGATAATTGAGACTTGTTCGACGAGGGAAAAAAAAGGTGCAAAGCAACAAGAAAAAAATATAAAAGTAAATAAATAAAAGGATGAGAGGAAATTCATGAATTGACGCTTAGAATGAATTCGGGTCCAGAAAAGCCAAACTGCTTCACAGGACGTGACAGTTTAAAAGAATAAAGCGAAAGGAACATGGCGGGTGCGATCATACCAGCACTAATGCACCGGATCCCATCAGAACTTCGAAGTTAAGCGTGCTTGGGCGACAGTAGTACTAGGATGGGTGATCCTAGGCCGGTCAACGGGTCGGGTCTACACCCGGATCCGGATCGGATCCCTGAAATTTTTGCGTGTATGGGTAGGGATTTAATTCCGTTATCCGGATCCGGATCCGTTTTTTCAAACAAAAAAACGGGTCGGATACGGAATATAGTATTCCGACCCGTATTAGACCCGGATCCGGATATAAATGATTTAATAATTTATAAAAAATATATATTATCAATATAATTTGATTAGGATGATGTATTTGAGTAAAATCAATTTGATTTATTTTCTTATTTGGTTTTTTCTTTGCATTAGCTAGAAATTTTTTACAAATATATCTTTTTCTCTTTTTTGTTAGAAATTATAAATTTTGGCAAATTTGTTCGGGTAGACCCGACCCGGATCCGAGACTCGCCGGGTCCGGATCCGGAACACCGAATAAAAGACCCGTCGGGTAAACGGGTCGGATCCGGGTCCGGGTCCGGAATAATGAATTCCGGCCCGGATCCGGCCCGTTGACACCCCTAGGTGACCCCCTGGGAAATCCTCGTGTTGCACCCCTCCCTTTTTTGTTTCGAAATCCAAATTTCCCCTTCGTTCTTTATGCTGTAGTAATTTAGCTCCGTCGGAACGATTGCTTTATATTTTGCTTCTCATCGAAGCATGAAGGCGGATCTGAAGGCGCGAGACAAGTCAGGAACGGTACGGCTGGATCGAAGCCCGGATCGTCGGTCAAAGTTGTCGGCGCAAATGTATAAGCGCAAGCGTGAAGGATCAATTTCAGGATAATTGAGAGTTGCGCGACGAGGGAAAAAAAAATGGTGCAAATCAACAAGAAAAAAATGTAAAAGTAAATAAATAAAAGGATGAGGGGAAATTCTTGAATTGACGCTTAGAATGAATTCGGGTCCAGAAAAGCCACACTGCTTCACAGGACGGGGCAGTTTAAAAGAATAAAGCGAAAGGAACATGGCGGGTGCGATCATACCAGCACTAATGCACCGGATCCCATCAGAACTCCGAAGTTAAGCGTGCTTGGGCGATAGTAGTACTAGGATGGGTGACCCCCTGGGAAGTCCTCGTGTTGCACCCCTCCCTTTTTTGTTTCGAAATCCAAATTTCCCCTTCGTTCTTTATGCTGTAGTAATTTAGCTCCGTCGGAACGATTGCTTTATATTTTGCTTCTCATCGAAGCATGAAGGCGGATCTGAAGGCGCGAGACAAGTCAGGAACGGTACGGCTGGATCGAAGCCCGGATCGTCGGTCAAAGTTGTCGGCGCAAATGTATAAGCGCAAGCGTGAAGGATCAATTTCAGGATAATTGAGAGTTGTTCGACGAGGGAAAAAAAAGGTGCAAAGCAACAAGAAAAAAATATAAAAGTAAATAAATAAAAGGATGAGAGGAAATTCATGAATTGACGCTTAGAATGAATTCGGGTCCAGAAAAGCCAAACTGCTTCACAGGACGTGACAGTTTAAAAGAATAAAGCGAAAGGAACATGGCGGGTGCGATCATACCAGCACTAATGCACCGGATCCCATCAGAACTTCGAAGTTAAGCGTGCTTGGGCGACAGTAGTACCAGGATGGGTGACCCTAGGCCGGTCAACGGGTCGGGTCTACACCCGGATCCGGATCGGATCCCTGAAATTTTTGCGGGTATGGGTAGGGATTTAATTCCGTTATCCGGATCCGGATCCGTTTTTTCAAACAAAAAAACGGGTCGGATACGGAATATAGTATTCCGACCCGTATTGGACCCGGATCCGGATATAAATGATTTAATAATTTATAAAAAATATATATTATCAATATAATTTGATTAGGATGATGTATTTGAGTAAAATCAATTTGATTTATTTTCGTATTTGGTTTTTTCTTTGCATTAGCTAGAAATTTGTTTACAAATATATCTTTTTCTCTTTTTTGTTAGAAATTATAAATTTTGGCAAATTTGTTCGGGTAGACCCGACCCGGATCCGAGACTCGCCGGGTCCGGATCCGGAACACAGAATAAAAGACCCGTCGGGTAAACGGGTCGGATCCGGGTCCGGGTCCGGAATAATGAATTCCGGCCCGGACCCGGCCCGTTGACACCCCTAGGTGACCCCCTGGGAAATCCTCGTGTTGCACCCCTCCCTTTTTTGTTTCGAA
Source organism: Coffea arabica (assembly GCF_036785885.1). Lineage (NCBI taxonomy): Eukaryota > Viridiplantae > Streptophyta > Magnoliopsida > Gentianales > Rubiaceae > Coffea > Coffea arabica. The sequence continues at coordinate 23,815,984 of NC_092330.1, forward strand.
ATCCAAATTTCCCCTTCGTTCTTTATGCTGTAGTAATTTAGCTCCGTCGGAACGATTGCTTTATATTTTGCTTCTCATCGAAGCATGAAGGCGGATCTGAAGGCGCGAGACAAGTCAGGAACGGTACGGGTGGATCGAAGCCCGGATCGTCGGTCAAAGTTGTCGGCGCAAATGTATAAGCGCAAGCGTGAAGGATCAATTTCAGGATAATTGAGAGTTGCGCGACGAGGGAAAAAAAAATGGTGCAAATCAACAAGAAAAAAATGTAAAAGTAAATAAATAAAAGGATGAGGGGAAATTCTTGAATTGACGCTTAAAATGAATTCGGGTCCAGAAAAGCCACACTGCTTCACAGGACGGGGCAGTTTAAAAGAATAAAGCGAAAGGAACATGGCGGGTGCGATCATACCAGCACTAATGCACCGGATCCCATCAGAACTCCGAAGTTAAGCGTGCTTGGGCGAGAGTAGTACTAGGATGGGTGACCCCCTGGGAAGTTCTCGTGTTGCACCCCTCCCTTTTTTGTTTCGAAATCCAAATTTCCCCTTCGTTCTTTATGCTGTAGTAATTTAGCTCCGTCGGAACGATTGCTTTATATTTTGCTTCTCATCGAAGCATGAAGGCGGATCTGAAGGCGCGAGACAAGTCAGGAACGGTACGGCTGGATCGAAGCCCGGATCGTCGGTCAAAGTTGTCGGCGCAAATGTATAAGCGCAAGCGTGAAGGATCAATTTCAGGATAATTGAGAGTTGTTCGACGAGGGAAAAAAAAGGTGCAAAGCAACAAGAAAAAAATATAAAAGTAAATAAATAAAAGGATGAGAGGAAATTCATGAATTGACGCTTAGAATGAATTCGGGTCCAGAAAAGCCAAACTGCTTCACAGGACGTGACAGTTTAAAAGAATAAAGCGAAAGGAACATGGCGGGTGCGATCATACCAGCACTAATGCACCGGATCCCATCAGAACTTCGAAGTTAAGCGTGCTTGGGCGACAGTAGTACCAGGATGGGTGACCCTAGGCCGGTCAACGGGTCGGGTCTACACCCGGATCCGGATCGGATCCCTGAAATTTTTGCGGGTATGGGTAGGGATTTAATTCCGTTATCCGGATCCGGATCCGTTTTTTCAAACAAAAAAACGGGTCGGATACGGAATATAGTATTCCGACCCGTATTAGACCCGGATCCGGATATAAATGATTTAATAATTTATAAAAAATATATATTATCAATATAATTTGATTAGGATGATGTATTTGAGTAAAATCAATTTGATTTATTTTCTTATTTGGTTTTTTCTTTGCATTAGCTAGAAATTTGTTTACAAATATATCTTTTTCTCTTTTTTGTTAGAAATTATAAATTTTGGCAAATTTGTTCGGGTAGACCCGACCCGGATCCGAGACTCGCCGGGTCCGGATCCGGAACACAGAATAAAAGACCCGTCGGGTAAACGGGTCGGATCCGGGTCCGGGTCCGGAATAATGAATTCCGGCCCGGACCCGGCCCGTTGACACCCCTAGGTGACCCCCTGGGAAATCCTCGTGTTGCACCCCTCCCTTTTTTGTTTCGAAATCCAAATTTCCCCTTCGCTCTTTATGCTGTAGTAATTTAGCTCCGTCGGAACGATTGCTTTATATTTTGCTTCTCATCGAAGCATGAAGGCGGATCTGAAGGCGCGAGACAAGTCAGGAACGGTACGGCTGGATCGAAGCCCGGATCGTCGGTCAAAGTTGTCGGCGCAAATGTATAAGCGCAAGCGTGAAGGATCAATTTCAGGATAATTGAGAGTTGCGCGACGAGGGAAAAAAAAATGGTGCAAATCAACAAGAAAAAAATGTAAAAGTAAATAAATAAAAGGATGAGGGGAAATTCTTGAATTGACGCTTAGAATGAATTCGGGTCCAGAAAAGCCACACTGCTTCACAGGACGGGGCAGTTTAAAAGAATAAAGCGAAAGGAACATGGCGGGTGCGATCATACCAGCACTAATGCACCGGATCCCATCAGAACTCCGAAGTTAAGCGTGCTTGGGCGATAGTAGTACTAGGATGGGTGACCCCCTGGGAAGTCCTCGTGTTGCACCCCTCCCTTTTTTGTTTCGAAATCCAAATTTCCCCTTCGTTCTTTATGCTGTAGTAATTTAGCTCCGTCGGAACGATTGCTTTATATTTTGCTTCTCATCGAAGCATGAAGGCGGATCTGAAGGCGCGAGACAAGTCAGGAACGGTACGGCTGGATCGAAACCCGGATCGTCGGTCAAAGTTGTCGGCGCAAATGTATAAGCGCAAGCGTGAAGGATCAATTTCAGGATAATTGAGAGTTGTTCGACGAGAGAAAAAAAAGGTGCAAAGCAACAAGAAAAAAATATAAAAGTAAATAAATAAAAGGATGAGAGGAAATTCATGAATTGACGCTTAGAATGAATTCGGGTCCAAAAAAGCCAAACTGCTTCACAGGACGTGGCAGTTTAAAAGAATAAAGCGAAAGGAACATGGCGGGTGCGATCATACCAGCACTAATGCACCGGATCCCATCAGAACTTCGAAGTTAAGCGTGCTTGGGCGACAGTAGTACTAGGATGGGTGACCCTAGGCCGGTCAACGGGTCGGGTCTACACCCGGATCCGGATCGGATCCCTGAAATTTTTGCGGGTATGGGTAGGGATTTAATTCCGTTATCCGGATCCGGATCCGTTTTTTCAAACAAAAAAACGGGTCGGATACGGAATATAGTATTCCGACCCGTATTAGACCCGGATCCGGATATAAATGATTTAATAATTTATAAAAAATATATATTATCAATATAATTTGATTAGGATGATGTATTTGAGTAAAATCAATTTGATTTATTTTCTTATTTGGTTTTTTCTTTGCATTAGCTAGAAATTTTTTACAAATATATCTTTTTCTCTTTTTTGTTAGAAATTATAAATTTTGGCAAATTTGTTCGGGTAGACCCGACCCGGATCCGAGACTCGCCGGGTCCGGATCCGGAACACCGAATAAAAGACCCGTCGGGTAAACGGGTCGGATCCGGGTCCGGGTCCGGAATAATGAATTCCGGCCCGGATCCGGCCCGTTGACACCCCTAGGTGACCCCCTGGGAAATCCTCGTGTTGCACCCCTCCCTTTTTTGTTTCGAAATCCAAATTTCCCCTTCGTTCTTTATGCTGTAGTAATTTAGCTCCGTCGGAACGATTGCTTTATATTTTGCTTCTCATCGAAGCATGAAGGCGGATCTGAAGGCGCGAGACAAGTCAGGAACGGTACGGCTGGATCGAAGCCCGGATCGTCGGTCAAAGTTGTCGGCGCAAATGTATAAGCGCAAGCGTGAAGGATCAATTTCAGGATAATTGAGAGTTGCGCGACGAGGGAAAAAAAAATGGTGCAAATCAACAAGAAAAAAATGTAAAAGTAAATAAATAAAAGGATGAGGGGAAATTCTTGAATTGACGCTTAGAATGAATTCGGGTCCAGAAAAGCCACACTGCTTCACAGGACGGGGCAGTTTAAAAGAATAAAGCGAAAGGAACATGGCGGGTGCGATCATACCAGCACTAATGCACCGGATCCCATCAGAACTCCGAAGTTAAGCGTGCTTGGGCGATAGTAGTACTAGGATGGGTGACCCCCTGGGAAGTCCTCGTGTTGCACCCCTCCCTTTTTTGTTTCGAAATCCAAATTTCCCCTTCGTTCTTTATGCTGTAGTAATTTAGCTCCGTCGGAACGATTGCTTTATATTTTGCTTCTCATCGAAGCATGAAGGCGGATCTGAAGGCGCGAGACAAGTCAGGAACGGTACGGCTGGATCGAAGCCCGGATCGTCGGTCAAAGTTGTCGGCGCAAATGTATAAGCGCAAGCGTGAAGGATCAATTTCAGGATAATTGAGAGTTGTTCGACGAGGGAAAAAAAAGGTGCAAAGCAACAAGAAAAAAATATAAAAGTAAATAAATAAAAGGATGAGAGGAAATTCATGAATTGACGCTTAGAATGAATTCGGGTCCAGAAAAGCCAAACTGCTTCACAGGACGTGACAGTTTAAAAGAATAAAGCGAAAGGAACATGGCGGGTGCGATCATACCAGCACTAATGCACCGGATCCCATCAGAACTTCGAAGTTAAGCGTGCTTGGGCGACAGTAGTACCAGGATGGGTGACCCTCGGCCGGTCAACGGGTCGGGTCTACACCCGGATCCGGATCGGATCCCTGAAATTTTTGCGGGTATGGGTAGGGATTTAATTCCGTTATCCGGATCCGGATCCGTTTTTTCAAACAAAAAAACGGGTCGGATACGGAATATAGTATTCCGACCCGTATTGGACCCGGATCCGGATATAAATGATTTAATAATTTATAAAAAATATATATTATCAATATAATTTGATTAGGATGATGTATTTGAGTAAAATCAATTTGATTTATTTTCGTATTTGGTTTTTTCTTTGCATTAGCTAGAAATTTGTTTACAAATATATCTTTTTCTCTTTTTTGTTAGAAATTATAAATTTTGGCAAATTTGTTCGGGTAGACCCGACCCGGATCCGAGACTCGCCGGGTCCGGATCCGGAACACAGAATAAAAGACCCGTCGGGTAAACGGGTCGGATCCGGGTCCGGGTCCGGAATAATGAATTCCGGCCCGGACCCGGCCCGTTGACACCCCTAGGTGACCCCCTGGGAAATCCTCGTGTTGCACCCCTCCCTTTTTTGTTTCGAAATCCAAATTTCCCCTTCGTTCTTTATGCTGTAGTAATTTAGCTCCGTCGGAACGATTGCTTTATATTTTGCTTCTCATCGAAGCATGAAGGCGGATCTGAAGGCGCGAGACAAGTCAGGAACGGTACGGGTGGATCGAAGCCCGGATCGTCGGTCAAAGTTGTCGGCGCAAATGTATAAGCGCAAGCGTGAAGGATCAATTTCAGGATAATTGAGAGTTGCGCGACGAGGGAAAAAAAAATGGTGCAAATCAACAAGAAAAAAATGTAAAAGTAAATAAATAAAAGGATGAGGGGAAATTCTTGAATTGACGCTTAAAATGAATTCGGGTCCAGAAAAGCCACACTGCTTCACAGGACGGGGCAGTTTAAAAGAATAAAGCGAAAGGAACATGGCGGGTGCGATCATACCAGCACTAATGCACCGGATCCCATCAGAACTCCGAAGTTAAGCGTGCTTGGGCGAGAGTAGTACTAGGATGGGTGACCCCCTGGGAAGTTCTCGTGTTGCACCCCTCCCTTTTTTGTTTCGAAATCCAAATTTCCCCTTCGTTCTTTATGCTGTAGTAATTTAGCTCCGTCGGAACGATTGCTTTAAATTTTGCTTCTCATCGAAGCATGAAGGCGGATCTGAAGGCGCGAGACAAGTCAGGAACGGTACGGCTGGATCGAAGCCCGGATCGTCGGTCAAAGTTGTCGGCGCAAATGTATAAGCGCAAGCGTGAAGGATCAATTTCAGGATAATTGAGACTTGTTCGACGAGGGAAAAAAAAGGTGCAAAGCAACAAGAAAAAAATATAAAAGTAAATAAATAAAAGGATGAGAGGAAATTCATGAATTGACGCTTAGAATGAATTCGGGTCCAGAAAAGCCAAACTGCTTCACAGGACGTGACAGTTTAAAAGAATAAAGCGAAAGGAACATGGCGGGTGCGATCATACCAGCACTAATGCACCGGATCCCATCAGAACTTCGAAGTTAAGCGTGCTTGGGCGACAGTAGTACTAGGATGGGTGATCCTAGGCCGGTCAACGGGTCGGGTCTACACCCGGATCCGGATCGGATCCCTGAAATTTTTGCGTGTATGGGTAGGGATTTAATTCCGTTATCCGGATCCGGATCCGTTTTTTCAAACAAAAAAACGGGTCGGATACGGAATATAGTATTCCGACCCGTATTAGACCCGGATCCGGATATAAATGATTTAATAATTTATAAAAAATATATATTATCAATATAATTTGATTAGGATGATGTATTTGAGTAAAATCAATTTGATTTATTTTCTTATTTGGTTTTTTCTTTGCATTAGCTAGAAATTTTTTACAAATATATCTTTTTCTCTTTTTTGTTAGAAATTATAAATTTTGGCAAATTTGTTCGGGTAGACCCGACCCGGATCCGAGACTCGCCGGGTCCGGATCCGGAACACCGAATAAAAGACCCGTCGGGTAAACGGGTCGGATCCGGGTCCGGGTCCGGAATAATGAATTCCGGCCCGGATCCGGCCCGTTGACACCCCTAGGTGACCCCCTGGGAAATCCTCGTGTTGCACCCCTCCCTTTTTTGTTTCGAAATCCAAATTTCCCCTTCGTTCTTTATGCTGTAGTAATTTAGCTCCGTCGGAACGATTGCTTTATATTTTGCTTCTCATCGAAGCATGAAGGCGGATCTGAAGGCGCGAGACAAGTCAGGAACGGTACGGCTGGATCGAAGCCCGGATCGTCGGTCAAAGTTGTCGGCGCAAATGTATAAGCGCAAGCGTGAAGGATCAATTTCAGGATAATTGAGAGTTGCGCGACGAGGGAAAAAAAAATGGTGCAAATCAACAAGAAAAAAATGTAAAAGTAAATAAATAAAAGGATGAGGGGAAATTCTTGAATTGACGCTTAGAATGAATTCGGGTCCAGAAAAGCCACACTGCTTCACAGGACGGGGCAGTTTAAAAGAATAAAGCGAAAGGAACATGGCGGGTGCGATCATACCAGCACTAATGCACCGGATCCCATCAGAACTCCGAAGTTAAGCGTGCTTGGGCGATAGTAGTACTAGGATGGGTGACCCCCTGGGAAGTCCTCGTGTTGCACCCCTCCCTTTTTTGTTTCGAAATCCAAATTTCCCCTTCGTTCTTTATGCTGTAGTAATTTAGCTCCGTCGGAACGATTGCTTTATATTTTGCTTCTCATCGAAGCATGAAGGCGGATCTGAAGGCGCGAGACAAGTCAGGAACGGTACGGCTGGATCGAAGCCCGGATCGTCGGTCAAAGTTGTCGGCGCAAATGTATAAGCGCAAGCGTGAAGGATCAATTTCAGGATAATTGAGAGTTGTTCGACGAGGGAAAAAAAAGGTGCAAAGCAACAAGAAAAAAATATAAAAGTAAATAAATAAAAGGATGAGAGGAAATTCATGAATTGACGCTTAGAATGAATTCGGGTCCAGAAAAGCCAAACTGCTTCACAGGACGTGACAGTTTAAAAGAATAAAGCGAAAGGAACATGGCGGGTGCGATCATACCAGCACTAATGCACCGGATCCCATCAGAACTTCGAAGTTAAGCGTGCTTGGGCGACAGTAGTACCAGGATGGGTGACCCTCGGCCGGTCAACGGGTCGGGTCTACACCCGGATCCGGATCGGATCCCTGAAATTTTTGCGGGTATGGGTAGGGATTTAATTCCGTTATCCGGATCCGGATCCGTTTTTTCAAACAAAAAAACGGGTCGGATACGGAATATAGTATTCCGACCCGTATTGGACCCGGATCCGGATATAAATGATTTAATAATTTATAAAAAATATATATTATCAATATAATTTGATTAGGATGATGTATTTGAGTAAAATCAATTTGATTTATTTTCGTATTTGGTTTTTTCTTTGCATTAGCTAGAAATTTGTTTACAAATATATCTTTTTCTCTTTTTTGTTAGAAATTATAAATTTTGGCAAATTTGTTCGGGTAGACCCGACCCGGATCCGAGACTCGCCGGGTCCGGATCCGGAACACAGAATAAAAGACCCGTCGGGTAAACGGGTCGGATCCGGGTCCGGGTCCGGAATAATGAATTCCGGCCCGGACCCGGCCCGTTGACACCCCTAGGTGACCCCCTGGGAAATCCTCGTGTTGCACCCCTCCCTTTTTTGTTTCGAAATCCAAATTTCCCCTTCGTTCTTTATGCTGTAGTAATTTAGCTCCGTCGGAACGATTGCTTTATATTTTGCTTCTCATCGAAGCATGAAGGCGGATCTGAAGGCGCGAGACAAGTCAGGAACGGTACGGGTGGATCGAAGCCCGGATCGTCGGTCAAAGTTGTCGGCGCAAATGTATAAGCGCAAGCGTGAAGGATCAATTTCAGGATAATTGAGAGTTGCGCGACGAGGGAAAAAAAAATGGTGCAAATCAACAAGAAAAAAATGTAAAAGTAAATAAATAAAAGGATGAGGGGAAATTCTTGAATTGACGCTTAAAATGAATTCGGGTCCAGAAAAGCCACACTGCTTCACAGGACGGGGCAGTTTAAAAGAATAAAGCGAAAGGAACATGGCGGGTGCGATCATACCAGCACTAATGCACCGGATCCCATCAGAACTCCGAAGTTAAGCGTGCTTGGGCGAGAGTAGTACTAGGATGGGTGACCCCCTGGGAAGTTCTCGTGTTGCACCCCTCCCTTTTTTGTTTCGAAATCCAAATTTCCCCTTCGTTCTTTATGCTGTAGTAATTTAGCTCCGTCGGAACGATTGCTTTAAATTTTGCTTCTCATCGAAGCATGAAGGCGGATCTGAAGGCGCGAGACAAGTCAGGAACGGTACGGCTGGATCGAAGCCCGGATCGTCGGTCAAAGTTGTCGGCGCAAATGTATAAGCGCAAGCGTGAAGGATCAATTTCAGGATAATTGAGACTTGTTCGACGAGGGAAAAAAAAGGTGCAAAGCAACAAGAAAAAAATATAAAAGTAAATAAATAAAAGGATGAGAGGAAATTCATGAATTGACGCTTAGAATGAATTCGGGTCCAGAAAAGCCAAACTGCTTCACAGGACGTGACAGTTTAAAAGAATAAAGCGAAAGGAACATGGCGGGTGCGATCATACCAGCACTAATGCACCGGATCCCATCAGAACTTCGAAGTTAAGCGTGCTTGGGCGACAGTAGTACTAGGATGGGTGATCCTAGGCCGGTCAACGGGTCGGGTCTACACCCGGATCCGGATCGGATCCCTGAAATTTTTGCGTGTATGGGTAGGGATTTAATTCCGTTATCCGACCCGTATTAGACCCGGATCCGGATATAAATGATTTAATAATTTATAAAAAATATATATTATCAATATAATTTGATTAGGATGATGTATTTGAGTAAAATCAATTTGATTTATTTTCTTATTTGGTTTTTTCTTTGCATTAGCTAGAAATTTTTTACAAATATATCTTTTTCTCTTTTTTGTTAGAAATTATAAATTTTGGCAAATTTGTTCGGGTAGACCCGACCCGGATCCGAGACTCGCCGGGTCCGGATCCGGAACACCGAATAAAAGACCCGTCGGGTAAACGGGTCGGATCCGGGTCCGGGTCCGGAATAATGAATTCCGGCCCGGATCCGGCCCGTTGACACCCCTAGGTGACCCCCTGGGAAATCCTCGTGTTGCACCCCTCCCTTTTTTGTTTCGAAATCCAAATTTCCCCTTCGTTCTTTATGCTGTAGTAATTTAGCTCCGTCGGAACGATTGCTTTATATTTTGCTTCTCATCGAAGCATGAAGGCGGATCTGAAGGCGCGAGACAAGTCAGGAACGGTACGGCTGGATCGAAGCCCGGATCGTCGGTCAAAGTTGTCGGCGCAAATGTATAAGCGCAAGCGTGAAGGATCAATTTCAGGATAATTGAGAGTTGCGCGACGAGGGAAAAAAAAATGGTGCAAATCAACAAGAAAAAAATGTAAAAGTAAATAAATAAAAGGATGAGGGGAAATTCTTGAATTGACGCTTAGAATGAATTCGGGTCCAGAAAAGCCACACTGCTTCACAGGACGGGGCAGTTTAAAAGAATAAAGCGAAAGGAACATGGCGGGTGCGATCATACCAGCACTAATGCACCGGATCCCATCAGAACTCCGAAGTTAAGCGTGCTTGGGCGATAGTAGTACTAGGATGGGTGACCCCCTGGGAAGTCCTCGTGTTGCACCCCTCCCTTTTTTGTTTCGAAATCCAAATTTCCCCTTCGTTCTTTATGCTGTAGTAATTTAGCTCCGTCGGAACGATTGCTTTATATTTTGCTTCTCATCGAAGCATGAAGGCGGATCTGAAGGCGCGAGACAAGTCAGGAACGGTACGGCTGGATCGAAGCCCGGATCGTCGGTCAAAGTTGTCGGCGCAAATGTATAAGCGCAAGCGTGAAGGATCAATTTCAGGATAATTGAGAGTTGTTCGACGAGGGAAAAAAAAGGTGCAAAGCAACAAGAAAAAAATATAAAAGTAAATAAATAAAAGGATGAGAGGAAATTCATGAATTGACGCTTAGAATGAATTCGGGTCCAGAAAAGCCAAACTGCTTCACAGGACGTGACAGTTTAAAAGAATAAAGCGAAAGGAACATGGCGGGTGCGATCATACCAGCACTAATGCACCGGATCCCATCAGAACTTCGAAGTTAAGCGTGCTTGGGCGACAGTAGTACCAGGATGGGTGACCCTAGGCCGGTCAACGGGTCGGGTCTACACCCGGATCCGGATCGGATCCCTGAAATTTTTGCGGGTATGGGTAGGGATTTAATTCCGTTATCCGGATCCGGATCCGTTTTTTCAAACAAAAAAACGGGTCGGATACGGAATATAGTATTCCGACCCGTATTGGACCCGGATCCGGATATAAATGATTTAATAATTTATAAAAAATATATATTATCAATATAATTTGATTAGGATGATGTATTTGAGTAAAATCAATTTGATTTATTTTCGTATTTGGTTTTTTCTTTGCATTAGCTAGAAATTTGTTTACAAATATATCTTTTTCTCTTTTTTGTTAGAAATTATAAATTTTGGCAAATTTGTTCGGGTAGACCCGACCCGGATCCGAGACTCGCCGGGTCCGGATCCGGAACACAGAATAAAAGACCCGTCGGGTAAACGGGTCGGATCCGGGTCCGGGTCCGGAATAATGAATTCCGGCCCGGACCCGGCCCGTTGACACCCCTAGGTGACCCCCTGGGAAATCCTCGTGTTGCACCCCTCCCTTTTTTGTTTCGAAATCCAAATTTCCCCTTCGTTCTTTATGCTGTAGTAATTTAGCTCCGTCGGAACGATTGCTTTATATTTTGCTTCTCATCGAAGCATGAAGGCGGATCTGAAGGCGCGAGACAAGTCAGGAACGGTACGGGTGGATCGAAGCCCGGATCGTCGGTCAAAGTTGTCGGCGCAAATGTATAAGCGCAAGCGTGAAGGATCAATTTCAGGATAATTGAGAGTTGCGCGACGAGGGAAAAAAAAATGGTGCAAATCAACAAGAAAAAAATGTAAAAGTAAATAAATAAAAGGATGAGGGGAAATTCTTGAATTGACGCTTAAAATGAATTCGGGTCCAGAAAAGCCACACTGCTTCACAGGACGGGGCAGTTTAAAAGAATAAAGCGAAAGGAACATGGCGGGTGCGATCATACCAGCACTAATGCACCGGATCCCATCAGAACTCCGAAGTTAAGCGTGCTTGGGCGAGAGTAGTACTAGGATGGGTGACCCCCTGGGAAGTTCTCGTGTTGCACCCCTCCCTTTTTTGTTTCGAAATCCAAATTTCCCCTTCGTTCTTTATGCTGTAGTAATTTAGCTCCGTCGGAACGATTGCTTTATATTTTGCTTCTCATCGAAGCATGAAGGCGGATCTGAAGGCGCGAGACAAGTCAGGAACGGTACGGCTGGATCGAAGCCCGGATCGTCGGTCAAAGTTGTCGGCGCAAATGTATAAGCGCAAGCGTGAAGGATCAATTTCAGGATAATTGAGAGTTGTTCGACGAGGGAAAAAAAAGGTGCAAAGCAACAAGAAAAAAATATAAAAGTAAATAAATAAAAGGATGAGAGGAAATTCATGAATTGACGCTTAGAATGAATTCGGGTCCAGAAAAGCCAAACTGCTTCACAGGACGTGACAGTTTAAAAGAATAAAGCGAAAGGAACATGGCGGGTGCGATCATACCAGCACTAATGCACCGGATCCCATCAGAACTTCGAAGTTAAGCGTGCTTGGGCGACAGTAGTACCAGGATGGGTGACCCTAGGCCGGTCAACGGGTCGGGTCTACACCCGGATCCGGATCGGATCCCTGAAATTTTTGCGGGTATGGGTAGGGATTTAATTCCGTTATCCGGATCCGGATCCGTTTTTTCAAACAAAAAAACGGGTCGGATACGGAATATAGTATTCCGACCCGTATTAGACCCGGATCCGGATATAAATGATTTAATAATTTATAAAAAATATATATTATCAATATAATTTGATTAGGATGATGTATTTGAGTAAAATCAATTTGATTTATTTTCTTATTTGGTTTTTTCTTTGCATTAGCTAGAAATTTGTTTACAAATATATCTTTTTCTCTTTTTTGTTAGAAATTATAAATTTTGGCAAATTTGTTCGGGTAGACCCGACCCGGATCCGAGACTCGCCGGGTCCGGATCCGGAACACAGAATAAAAGACCCGTCGGGTAAACGGGTCGGATCCGGGTCCGGGTCCGGAATAATGAATTCCGGCCCGGACCCGGCCCGTTGACACCCCTAGGTGACCCCCTGGGAAATCCTCGTGTTGCACCCCTCCCTTTTTTGTTTCGAAATCCAAATTTCCCCTTCGCTCTTTATGCTGTAGTAATTTAGCTCCGTCGGAACGATTGCTTTATATTTTGCTTCTCATCGAAGCATGAAGGCGGATCTGAAGGCGCGAGACAAGTCAGGAACGGTACGGCTGGATCGAAGCCCGGATCGTCGGTCAAAGTTGTCGGCGCAAATGTATAAGCGCAAGCGTGAAGGATCAATTTCAGGATAATTGAGAGTTGCGCGACGAGGGAAAAAAAAATGGTGCAAATCAACAAGAAAAAAATGTAAAAGTAAATAAATAAAAGGATGAGGGGAAATTCTTGAATTGACGCTTAGAATGAATTCGGGTCCAGAAAAGCCACACTGCTTCACAGGACGGGGCAGTTTAAAAGAATAAAGCGAAAGGAACATGGCGGGTGCGATCATACCAGCACTAATGCACCGGATCCCATCAGAACTCCGAAGTTAAGCGTGCTTGGGCGATAGTAGTACTAGGATGGGTGACCCCCTGGGAAGTCCTCGTGTTGCACCCCTCCCTTTTTTGTTTCGAAATCCAAATTTCCCCTTCGTTCTTTATGCTGTAGTAATTTAGCTCCGTCGGAACGATTGCTTTATATTTTGCTTCTCATCGAAGCATGAAGGCGGATCTGAAGGCGCGAGACAAGTCAGGAACGGTACGGCTGGATCGAAACCCGGATCGTCGGTCAAAGTTGTCGGCGCAAATGTATAAGCGCAAGCGTGAAGGATCAATTTCAGGATAATTGAGAGTTGTTCGACGAGAGAAAAAAAAGGTGCAAAGCAACAAGAAAAAAATATAAAAGTAAATAAATAAAAGGATGAGAGGAAATTCATGAATTGACGCTTAGAATGAATTCGGGTCCAAAAAAGCCAAACTGCTTCACAGGACGTGGCAGTTTAAAAGAATAAAGCGAAAGGAACATGGCGGGTGCGATCATACCAGCACTAATGCACCGGATCCCATCAGAACTTCGAAGTTAAGCGTGCTTGGGCGACAGTAGTACTAGGATGGGTGACCCTAGGCCGGTCAACGGGTCGGGTCTACACCCGGATCCGGATCGGATCCCTGAAATTTTTGCGGGTATGGGTAGGGATTTAATTCCGTTATCCGGATCCGGATCCGTTTTTTCAAACAAAAAAACGGGTCGGATACGGAATATAGTATTCCGACCCGTATTAGACCCGGATCCGGATATAAATGATTTAATAATTTATAAAAAATATATATTATCAATATAATTTGATTAGGATGATGTATTTGAGTAAAATCAATTTGATTTATTTTCTTATTTGGTTTTTTCTTTGCATTAGCTAGAAATTTTTTACAAATATATCTTTTTCTCTTTTTTGTTAGAAATTATAAATTTTGGCAAATTTGTTCGGGTAGACCCGACCCGGATCCGAGACTCGCCGGGTCCGGATCCGGAACACCGAATAAAAGACCCGTCGGGTAAACGGGTCGGATCCGGGTCCGGGTCCGGAATAATGAATTCCGGCCCGGATCCGGCCCGTTGACACCCCTAGGTGACCCCCTGGGAAATCCTCGTGTTGCACCCCTCCCTTTTTTGTTTCGAAATCCAAATTTCCCCTTCGTTCTTTATGCTGTAGTAATTTAGCTCCGTCGGAACGATTGCTTTATATTTTGCTTCTCATCGAAGCATGAAGGCGGATCTGAAGGCGCGAGACAAGTCAGGAACGGTACGGCTGGATCGAAGCCCGGATCGTCGGTCAAAGTTGTCGGCGCAAATGTATAAGCGCAAGCGTGAAGGATCAATTTCAGGATAATTGAGAGTTGCGCGACGAGGGAAAAAAAAATGGTGCAAATCAACAAGAAAAAAATGTAAAAGTAAATAAATAAAAGGATGAGGGGAAATTCTTGAATTGACGCTTAGAATGAATTCGGGTCCAGAAAAGCCACACTGCTTCACAGGACGGGGCAGTTTAAAAGAATAAAGCGAAAGGAACATGGCGGGTGCGATCATACCAGCACTAATGCACCGGATCCCATCAGAACTCCGAAGTTAAGCGTGCTTGGGCGATAGTAGTACTAGGATGGGTGACCCCCTGGGAAGTCCTCGTGTTGCACCCCTCCCTTTTTTGTTTCGAAATCCAAATTTCCCCTTCGTTCTTTATGCTGTAGTAATTTAGCTCCGTCGGAACGATTGCTTTATATTTTGCTTCTCATCGAAGCATGAAGGCGGATCTGAAGGCGCGAGACAAGTCAGGAACGGTACGGCTGGATCGAAGCCCGGATCGTCGGTCAAAGTTGTCGGCGCAAATGTATAAGCGCAAGCGTGAAGGATCAATTTCAGGATAATTGAGAGTTGTTCGACGAGGGAAAAAAAAGGTGCAAAGCAACAAGAAAAAAATATAAAAGTAAATAAATAAAAGGATGAGAGGAAATTCATGAATTGACGCTTAGAATGAATTCGGGTCCAGAAAAGCCAAACTGCTTCACAGGACGTGACAGTTTAAAAGAATAAAGCGAAAGGAACATGGCGGGTGCGATCATACCAGCACTAATGCACCGGATCCCATCAGAACTTCGAAGTTAAGCGTGCTTGGGCGACAGTAGTACCAGGATGGGTGACCCTCGGCCGGTCAACGGGTCGGGTCTACACCCGGATCCGGATCGGATCCCTGAAATTTTTGCGGGTATGGGTAGGGATTTAATTCCGTTATCCGGATCCGGATCCGTTTTTTCAAACAAAAAAACGGGTCGGATACGGAATATAGTATTCCGACCCGTATTGGACCCGGATCCGGATATAAATGATTTAATAATTTATAAAAAATATATATTATCAATATAATTTGATTAGGATGATGTATTTGAGTAAAATCAATTTGATTTATTTTCGTATTTGGTTTTTTCTTTGCATTAGCTAGAAATTTGTTTACAAATATATCTTTTTCTCTTTTTTGTTAGAAATTATAAATTTTGGCAAATTTGTTCGGGTAGACCCGACCCGGATCCGAGACTCGCCGGGTCCGGATCCGGAACACAGAATAAAAGACCCGTCGGGTAAACGGGTCGGATCCGGGTCCGGGTCCGGAATAATGAATTCCGGCCCGGACCCGGCCCGTTGACACCCCTAGGTGACCCCCTGGGAAATCCTCGTGTTGCACCCCTCCCTTTTTTGTTTCGAAATCCAAATTTCCCCTTCGTTCTTTATGCTGTAGTAATTTAGCTCCGTCGGAACGATTGCTTTATATTTTGCTTCTCATCGAAGCATGAAGGCGGATCTGAAGGCGCGAGACAAGTCAGGAACGGTACGGGTGGATCGAAGCCCGGATCGTCGGTCAAAGTTGTCGGCGCAAATGTATAAGCGCAAGCGTGAAGGATCAATTTCAGGATAATTGAGAGTTGCGCGACGAGGGAAAAAAAAATGGTGCAAATCAACAAGAAAAAAATGTAAAAGTAAATAAATAAAAGGATGAGGGGAAATTCTTGAATTGACGCTTAAAATGAATTCGGGTCCAGAAAAGCCACACTGCTTCACAGGACGGGGCAGTTTAAAAGAATAAAGCGAAAGGAACATGGCGGGTGCGATCATACCAGCACTAATGCACCGGATCCCATCAGAACTCCGAAGTTAAGCGTGCTTGGGCGAGAGTAGTACTAGGATGGGTGACCCCCTGGGAAGTTCTCGTGTTGCACCCCTCCCTTTTTTGTTTCGAAATCCAAATTTCCCCTTCGTTCTTTATGCTGTAGTAATTTAGCTCCGTCGGAACGATTGCTTTAAATTTTGCTTCTCATCGAAGCATGAAGGCGGATCTGAAGGCGCGAGACAAGTCAGGAACGGTACGGCTGGATCGAAGCCCGGATCGTCGGTCAAAGTTGTCGGCGCAAATGTATAAGCGCAAGCGTGAAGGATCAATTTCAGGATAATTGAGACTTGTTCGACGAGGGAAAAAAAAGGTGCAAAGCAACAAGAAAAAAATATAAAAGTAAATAAATAAAAGGATGAGAGGAAATTCATGAATTGACGCTTAGAATGAATTCGGGTCCAGAAAAGCCAAACTGCTTCACAGGACGTGACAGTTTAAAAGAATAAAGCGAAAGGAACATGGCGGGTGCGATCATACCAGCACTAATGCACCGGATCCCATCAGAACTTCGAAGTTAAGCGTGCTTGGGCGACAGTAGTACTAGGATGGGTGATCCTAGGCCGGTCAACGGGTCGGGTCTACACCCGGATCCGGATCGGATCCCTGAAATTTTTGCGTGTATGGGTAGGGATTTAATTCCGTTATCCGACCCGTATTAGACCCGGATCCGGATATAAATGATTTAATAATTTATAAAAAATATATATTATCAATATAATTTGATTAGGATGATGTATTTGAGTAAAATCAATTTGATTTATTTTCTTATTTGGTTTTTTCTTTGCATTAGCTAGAAATTTTTTACAAATATATCTTTTTCTCTTTTTTGTTAGAAATTATAAATTTTGGCAAATTTGTTCGGGTAGACCCGACCCGGATCCGAGACTCGCCGGGTCCGGATCCGGAACACCGAATAAAAGACCCGTCGGGTAAACGGGTCGGATCCGGGTCCGGGTCCGGAATAATGAATTCCGGCCCGGATCCGGCCCGTTGACACCCCTAGGTGACCCCCTGGGAAATCCTCGTGTTGCACCCCTCCCTTTTTTGTTTCGAAATCCAAATTTCCCCTTCGTTCTTTATGCTGTAGTAATTTAGCTCCGTCGGAACGATTGCTTTATATTTTGCTTCTCATCGAAGCATGAAGGCGGATCTGAAGGCGCGAGACAAGTCAGGAACGGTACGGCTGGATCGAAGCCCGGATCGTCGGTCAAAGTTGTCGGCGCAAATGTATAAGCGCAAGCGTGAAGGATCAATTTCAGGATAATTGAGAGTTGCGCGACGAGGGAAAAAAAAATGGTGCAAATCAACAAGAAAAAAATGTAAAAGTAAATAAATAAAAGGATGAGGGGAAATTCTTGAATTGACGCTTAGAATGAATTCGGGTCCAGAAAAGCCACACTGCTTCACAGGACGGGGCAGTTTAAAAGAATAAAGCGAAAGGAACATGGCGGGTGCGATCATACCAGCACTAATGCACCGGATCCCATCAGAACTCCGAAGTTAAGCGTGCTTGGGCGAGAGTAGTACTAGGATGGGTGACCCCCTGGGAAGTCCTCGTGTTGCACCCCTCCCTTTTTTGTTTCGAAATCCAAATTTCCCCTTCGTTCTTTATGCTGTAGTAATTTAGCTCCGTCGGAACGATTGCTTTATATTTTGCTTCTCATCGAAGCATGAAGGCGGATCTGAAGGCGCGAGACAAGTCAGGAACGGTACGGCTGGATCGAAGCCCGGATCGTCGGTCAAAGTTGTCGGCGCAAATGTATAAGCGCAAGCGTGAAGGATCAATTTCAGGATAATTGAGACTTGTTCGACGAGGGAAAAAAAAGGTGCAAAGCAACAAGAAAAAAATATAAAAGTAAATAAATAAAAGGATGAGAGGAAATTCATGAATTGACGCTTAGAATGAATTCGGGTCCAGAAAATCCAAACTGCTTCACAGGACGTGACAGTTTAAAAGAATAAAGCGAAAGGAACATGGCGGGTGCGATCATACCAGCACTAATGCACCGGATCCCATCAGAACTTCGAAGTTAAGCGTGCTTGGGCGACAGTAGTACTAGGATGGGTGACCCTAGGCCGGTCAACGGGTCGGGTCTACACCCGGATCCGGATCGGATCCCTGAAATTTTTGCGGGTATGGGTAGGGATTTAATTCCGTTATCCGGATCCGGATCCGTTTTTTCAAACAAAAAAACGGGTCGGATACGGAATATAGTATTCCGACCCGTATTAGACCCGGATCCGGATATAAATGATTTAATAATTTATAAAAAATATATATTATCAATATAATTTGATTAGGATGATGTATTTGAGTAAAATCAATTTGATTTATTTTCTTATTTGGTTTTTTCTTTGCATTAGCTAGAAATTTTTTACAAATATATCTTTTTCTCTTTTTTGTTAGAAATTATAAATTTTGGCAAATTTGTTCGGGTAGACCCGACCCGGATCCGAGACTCGCCGGGTCCGGATCCGGAACACCGAATAAAAGACCCGTCGGGTAAACGGGTCGGATCCGGGTCCGGGTCCGGAATAATGAATTCCGGCCCGGATCCGGCCCGTTGACACCCCTAGGTGACCCCCTGGGAAATCCTCGTGTTGCACCCCTCCCTTTTTTGTTTCGAAATCCAAATTTCCCCTTCGTTCTTTATGCTGTAGTAATTTAGCTCCGTCGGAACGATTGCTTTATATTTTGCTTCTCATCGAAGCATGAAGGCGGATCTGAAGGCGCGAGACAAGTCAGGAACGGTACGGCTGGATCGAAGCCCGGATCGTCGGTCAAAGTTGTCGGCGCAAATGTATAAGCGCAAGCGTGAAGGATCAATTTCAGGATAATTGAGAGTTGCGCGACGAGGGAAAAAAAAATGGTGCAAATCAACAAGAAAAAAATGTAAAAGTAAATAAATAAAAGGATGAGGGGAAATTCTTGAATTGACGCTTAGAATGAATTCGGGTCCAGAAAAGCCACACTGCTTCACAGGACGGGGCAGTTTAAAAGAATAAAGCGAAAGGAACATGGCGGGTGCGATCATACCAGCACTAATGCACCGGATCCCATCAGAACTCCGAAGTTAAGCGTGCTTGGGCGATAGTAGTACTAGGATGGGTGACCCCCTGGGAAGTCCTCGTGTTGCACCCCTCCCTTTTTTGTTTCGAAATCCAAATTTCCCCTTCGTTCTTTATGCTGTAGTAATTTAGCTCCGTCGGAACGATTGCTTTATATTTTGCTTCTCATCGAAGCATGAAGGCGGATCTGAAGGCGCGAGACAAGTCAGGAACGGTACGGCTGGATCGAAGCCCGGATCGTCGGTCAAAGTTGTCGGCGCAAATGTATAAGCGCAAGCGTGAAGGATCAATTTCAGGATAATTGAGAGTTGTTCGACGAGGGAAAAAAAAGGTGCAAAGCAACAAGAAAAAAATATAAAAGTAAATAAATAAAAGGATGAGAGGAAATTCATGAATTGACGCTTAGAATGAATTCGGGTCCAGAAAAGCCAAACTGCTTCACAGGACGTGACAGTTTAAAAGAATAAAGCGAAAGGAACATGGCGGGTGCGATCATACCAGCACTAATGCACCGGATCCCATCAGAACTTCGAAGTTAAGCGTGCTTGGGCGACAGTAGTACCAGGATGGGTGACCCTCGGCCGGTCAACGGGTCGGGTCTACACCCGGATCCGGATCGGATCCCTGAAATTTTTGCGGGTATGGGTAGGGATTTAATTCCGTTATCCGGATCCGGATCCGTTTTTTCAAACAAAAAAACGGGTCGGATACGGAATATAGTATTCCGACCCGTATTGGACCCGGATCCGGATATAAATGATTTAATAATTTATAAAAAATATATATTATCAATATAATTTGATTAGGATGATGTATTTGAGTAAAATCAATTTGATTTATTTTCGTATTTGGTTTTTTCTTTGCATTAGCTAGAAATTTGTTTACAAATATATCTTTTTCTCTTTTTTGTTAGAAATTATAAATTTTGGCAAATTTGTTCGGGTAGACCCGACCCGGATCCGAGACTCGCCGGGTCCGGATCCGGAACACAGAATAAAAGACCCGTCGGGTAAACGGGTCGGATCCGGGTCCGGGTCCGGAATAATGAATTCCGGCCCGGACCCGGCCCGTTGACACCCCTAGGTGACCCCCTGGGAAATCCTCGTGTTGCACCCCTCCCTTTTTTGTTTCGAAATCCAAATTTCCCCTTCGTTCTTTATGCTGTAGTAATTTAGCTCCGTCGGAACGATTGCTTTATATTTTGCTTCTCATCGAAGCATGAAGGCGGATCTGAAGGCGCGAGACAAGTCAGGAACGGTACGGGTGGATCGAAGCCCGGATCGTCGGTCAAAGTTGTCGGCGCAAATGTATAAGCGCAAGCGTGAAGGATCAATTTCAGGATAATTGAGAGTTGCGCGACGAGGGAAAAAAAAATGGTGCAAATCAACAAGAAAAAAATGTAAAAGTAAATAAATAAAAGGATGAGGGGAAATTCTTGAATTGACGCTTAAAATGAATTCGGGTCCAGAAAAGCCACACTGCTTCACAGGACGGGGCAGTTTAAAAGAATAAAGCGAAAGGAACATGGCGGGTGCGATCATACCAGCACTAATGCACCGGATCCCATCAGAACTCCGAAGTTAAGCGTGCTTGGGCGAGAGTAGTACTAGGATGGGTGACCCCCTGGGAAGTTCTCGTGTTGCACCCCTCCCTTTTTTGTTTCGAAATCCAAATTTCCCCTTCGTTCTTTATGCTGTAGTAATTTAGCTCCGTCGGAACGATTGCTTTAAATTTTGCTTCTCATCGAAGCATGAAGGCGGATCTGAAGGCGCGAGACAAGTCAGGAACGGTACGGCTGGATCGAAGCCCGGATCGTCGGTCAAAGTTGTCGGCGCAAATGTATAAGCGCAAGCGTGAAGGATCAATTTCAGGATAATTGAGACTTGTTCGACGAGGGAAAAAAAAGGTGCAAAGCAACAAGAAAAAAATATAAAAGTAAATAAATAAAAGGATGAGAGGAAATTCATGAATTGACGCTTAGAATGAATTCGGGTCCAGAAAAGCCAAACTGCTTCACAGGACGTGACAGTTTAAAAGAATAAAGCGAAAGGAACATGGCGGGTGCGATCATACCAGCACTAATGCACCGGATCCCATCAGAACTTCGAAGTTAAGCGTGCTTGGGCGACAGTAGTACTAGGATGGGTGATCCTAGGCCGGTCAACGGGTCGGGTCTACACCCGGATCCGGATCGGATCCCTGAAATTTTTGCGTGTATGGGTAGGGATTTAATTCCGTTATCCGACCCGTATTAGACCCGGATCCGGATATAAATGATTTAATAATTTATAAAAAATATATATTATCAATATAATTTGATTAGGATGATGTATTTGAGTAAAATCAATTTGATTTATTTTCTTATTTGGTTTTTTCTTTGCATTAGCTAGAAATTTTTTACAAATATATCTTTTTCTCTTTTTTGTTAGAAATTATAAATTTTGGCAAATTTGTTCGGGTAGACCCGACCCGGATCCGAGACTCGCCGGGTCCGGATCCGGAACACCGAATAAAAGACCCGTCGGGTAAACGGGTCGGATCCGGGTCCGGGTCCGGAATAATGAATTCCGGCCCGGATCCGGCCCGTTGACACCCCTAGGTGACCCCCTGGGAAATCCTCGTGTTGCACCCCTCCCTTTTTTGTTTCGAAATCCAAATTTCCCCTTCGTTCTTTATGCTGTAGTAATTTAGCTCCGTCGGAACGATTGCTTTATATTTTGCTTCTCATCGAAGCATGAAGGCGGATCTGAAGGCGCGAGACAAGTCAGGAACGGTACGGCTGGATCGAAGCCCGGATCGTCGGTCAAAGTTGTCGGCGCAAATGTATAAGCGCAAGCGTGAAGGATCAATTTCAGGATAATTGAGAGTTGCGCGACGAGGGAAAAAAAAATGGTGCAAATCAACAAGAAAAAAATGTAAAAGTAAATAAATAAAAGGATGAGGGGAAATTCTTGAATTGACGCTTAGAATGAATTCGGGTCCAGAAAAGCCACACTGCTTCACAGGACGGGGCAGTTTAAAAGAATAAAGCGAAAGGAACATGGCGGGTGCGATCATACCAGCACTAATGCACCGGATCCCATCAGAACTCCGAAGTTAAGCGTGCTTGGGCGATAGTAGTACTAGGATGGGTGACCCCCTGGGAAGTCCTCGTGTTGCACCCCTCCCTTTTTTGTTTCGAAATCCAAATTTCCCCTTCGTTCTTTATGCTGTAGTAATTTAGCTCCGTCGGAACGATTGCTTTATATTTTGCTTCTCATCGAAGCATGAAGGCGGATCTGAAGGCGCGAGACAAGTCAGGAACGGTACGGCTGGATCGAAGCCCGGATCGTCGGTCAAAGTTGTCGGCGCAAATGTATAAGCGCAAGCGTGAAGGATCAATTTCAGGATAATTGAGAGTTGTTCGACGAGGGAAAAAAAAGGTGCAAAGCAACAAGAAAAAAATATAAAAGTAAATAAATAAAAGGATGAGAGGAAATTCATGAATTGACGCTTAGAATGAATTCGGGTCCAGAAAAGCCAAACTGCTTCACAGGACGTGACAGTTTAAAAGAATAAAGCGAAAGGAACATGGCGGGTGCGATCATACCAGCACTAATGCACCGGATCCCATCAGAACTTCGAAGTTAAGCGTGCTTGGGCGACAGTAGTACCAGGATGGGTGACCCTAGGCCGGTCAACGGGTCGGGTCTACACCCGGATCCGGATCGGATCCCTGAAATTTTTGCGGGTATGGGTAGGGATTTAATTCCGTTATCCGGATCCGGATCCGTTTTTTCAAACAAAAAAACGGGTCGGATACGGAATATAGTATTCCGACCCGTATTAGACCCGGATCCGGATATAAATGATTTAATAATTTATAAAAAATATATATTATCAATATAATTTGATTAGGATGATGTATTTGAGTAAAATCAATTTGATTTATTTTCTTATTTGGTTTTTTCTTTGCATTAGCTAGAAATTTGTTTACAAATATATCTTTTTCTCTTTTTTGTTAGAAATTATAAATTTTGGCAAATTTGTTCGGGTAGACCCGACCCGGATCCGAGACTCGCCGGGTCCGGATCCGGAACACAGAATAAAAGACCCGTCGGGTAAACGGGTCGGATCCGGGTCCGGGTCCGGAATAATGAATTCCGGCCCGGACCCGGCCCGTTGACACCCCTAGGTGACCCCCTGGGAAATCCTCGTGTTGCACCCCTCCCTTTTTTGTTTCGAAATCCAAATTTCCCCTTCGTTCTTTATGCTGTAGTAATTTAGCTCCGTCGGAACGATTGCTTTATATTTTGCTTCTCATCGAAGCATGAAGGCGGATCTGAAGGCGCGAGACAAGTCAGGAACGGTACGGCTGGATCGAATCCCGGATCGTCGGTCAAAGTTGTCGGCGCAAATGTATAAGCGCAAGCGTGAAGGATCAATTTCAGGATAATTGAGAGTTGCGCGACGAGGGAAAAAAAAATGGTGCAAATCAACAAGAAAAAAATGTAAAAGTAAATAAATAAAAGGATGAGGGGAAATTCTTGAATTGACGCTTAGAATGAATTCGGGTCCAGAAAAGCCACACTGCTTCACAGGACGGGGCAGTTTAAAAGAATAAAACGAAAGGAACATGGCGGGTGCGATCATACCAGCACTAATGCACCGGATCCCATCAGAACTCCGAAGTTAAGCGTGCTTGGGCGAGAGTAGTACTAGGATGGGTGACCCCCTGGGAAGTCCTCGTGTTGCACCCCTCCCTTTTTTGTTTCGAAATCCAAATTTCCCCTTCGTTCTTTATGCTGTAGTAATTTAGCTCCGTCGGAACGATTGCTTTAAATTTTGCTTCTCATCGAAGCATGAAGGCGGATCTG
Organism: Coffea arabica; assembly: GCF_036785885.1. Classification (NCBI taxonomy): domain Eukaryota; kingdom Viridiplantae; phylum Streptophyta; class Magnoliopsida; order Gentianales; family Rubiaceae; genus Coffea; species Coffea arabica. Next base: position 23,840,059 of record NC_092330.1, read on the forward strand.
AAGGCGCGAGACAAGTCAGGAACGGTACGGCTGGATCGAAGCCCGGATCGTCGGTCAAAGTTGTCGGCGCAAATGTATAAGCGCAAGCGTGAAGAATCAATTTCAGGATAATTGAGACTTGTTCGACGAGGGAAAAAAAAGGTGCAAAGCAACAAGAAAAAAATATAAAAGTAAATAAATAAAAGGATGAGAGGAAATTCATGAATTGACGCTTAGAATGAATTCGGGTCCAGAAAAGCCAAACTGCTTCACAGGACGTGACAGTTTAAAAGAATAAAGCGAAAGGAACATGGCGGGTGCGATCATACCAGCACTAATGCACCGGATCCCATCAGAACTTCGAAGTTAAGCGTGCTTGGGCGACAGTAGTACTAGGATGGGTGATCCTAGGCCGGTCAACGGGTCGGGTCTACACCCGGATCCGGATCGGATCCCTGAAATTTTTGCGTGTATGGGTAGGGATTTAATTCCGTTATCCGGATCCGGATCCGTTTTTTCAAACAAAAAAACGGGTCGGATACGGAATATAGTATTCCGACCCGTATTAGACCCGGATCCGGATATAAATGATTTAATAATTTATAAAAAATATATATTATCAATATAATTTGATTAGGATGATGTATTTGAGTAAAATCAATTTGATTTATTTTCTTATTTGGTTTTTTCTTTGCATTAGCTAGAAATTTGTTTACAAATATATCTTTTTCTCTTTTTTGTTAGAAATTATAAATTTTGGCAAATTTGTTCGGGTAGACCCGACCCGGATCCGAGACTCGCCGGGTCCGGATCCGGAACACCGAATAAAAGACCCGTCGGGTAAACGGGTCGGATCCGGGTCCGGGTCCGGAATAATGAATTCCGGCCCGGACCCGGCCCGTTGACACCCCTAGGTGACCCCCTGGGAAATCCTCGTGTTGCACCCCTCCCTTTTTTGTTTCGAAATCCAAATTTCCCCTTCGTTCTTTATGCTGTAGTAATTTAGCTCCGTCGGAACGATTGCTTTATATTTTGCTTCTCATCGAAGCATGAAGGCGGATCTGAAGGCGCGAGACAAGTCAGGAACGGTACGGCTGGATCGAAGCCCGGATCGTCGGTCAAAGTTGTCGGCGCAAATGTATAAGCGCAAGCGTGAAGGATCAATTTCAGGATAATTGAGAGTTGCGCGACGAGGGAAAAAAAAATGGTGCAAATCAACAAGAAAAAAATGTAAAAGTAAATAAATAAAAGGATGAGGGAAAATTCTTGAATTGACGCTTAGAATGAATTCGGGTCCAGAAAAGCCACACTGCTTCACAGGACGGGGCAGTTTAAAAGAATAAAGCGAAAGGAACATGGCGGGTGCGATCATACCAGCACTAATGCACCGGATCCCATCAGAACTCCGAAGTTAAGCGTGTTTGGGCGAGAGTAGTACTAGGATGGGTGACCCCCTGGGAAGTCCTCGTGTTGCACCCCTCCCTTTTTTGTTTCGAAATCCAAATTTCCCCTTCGTTCTTTATGCTGTAGTAATTTAGCTCCGTCGGAACGATTGCTTTATATTTTGCTTCTCATCGAAGCATGAAGGCGGATCTGAAGGCGCGAGACAAGTCAGGAACGGTACGGCTGGATCGAAGCCCGGATCGTCGGTCAAAGTTGTCGGCGCAAATGTATAAGCGCAAGCGTGAAGGATCAATTTCAGGATAATTGAGAGTTGTTCGACGAGGGAAAAAAAAGGTGCAAAGCAACAAGAAAAAAATATAAAAGTAAATAAATAAAAGGATGAGAGGAAATTCATGAATTGACGCTTAGAATGAATTCGGGTCCAGAAAAGCCAAACTGCTTCACAGGACGTGACAGTTTAAAAGAATAAAGCGAAAGGAACATGGCGGGTGCGATCATACCAGCACTAATGCACCGGATCCCATCAGAACTTCGAAGTTAAGCGTGCTTGGGCGACAGTAGTACCAGGATGGGTGACCCTAGGCCGGTCAACGGGTCGGGTCTACACCCGGATCCGGATCGGATCCCTGAAATTTTTGCGGGTATGGGTAGGGATTTAATTCCGTTATCCGGATCCGGATCCGTTTTTTCAAACAAAAAAACGGGTCGGATACGGAATATAGTATTCCGACCCGTATTAGACCCGGATCCGGATATAAATGATTTAATAATTTATAAAAAATATATATTATCAATATAATTTGATTAGGATGATGTATTTGAGTAAAATCAATTTGATTTATTTTCTTATTTGGTTTTTTCTTTGCATTAGCTAGAAATTTGTTTACAAATATATCTTTTTCTCTTTTTTGTTAGAAATTATAAATTTTGGCAAATTTGTTCGGGTAGACCCGACCCGGATCCGAGACTCGCCGGGTCCGGATCCGGAACACCGAATAAAAGACCCGTCGGGTAAACGGGTCGGATCCGGGTCCGGGTCCGGAATAATGAATTCCGGCCCGGACCCGGCCCGTTGACACCCCTAGGTGACCCCCTGGGAAATCCTCGTGTTGCACCCCTCCCTTTTTTGTTTCGAAATCCAAATTTCCCCTTCGTTCTTTATGCTGTAGTAATTTAGCTCCGTCGGAACGATTGCTTTATATTTTGCTTCTCATCGAAGCATGAAGGCGGATCTGAAGGCGCGAGACAAGTCAGGAACGGTACGGCTGGATCGAATCCCGGATCGTCGGTCAAAGTTGTCGGCGCAAATGTATAAGCGCAAGCGTGAAGGATCAATTTCAGGATAATTGAGAGTTGCGCGACGAGGGAAAAAAAAATGGTGCAAATCAACAAGAAAAAAATGTAAAAGTAAATAAATAAAAGGATGAGGGGAAATTCTTGAATTGACGCTTAGAATGAATTCGGGTCCAGAAAAGCCACACTGCTTCACAGGACGGGGCAGTTTAAAAGAATAAAGCGAAAGGAACATGGCGGGTGCGATCATACCAGCACTAATGCACCGGATCCCATCAGAACTCCGAAGTTAAGCGTGCTTGGGCGAGAGTAGTACTAGGATGGGTGACCCCCTGGGAAGTCCTCGTGTTGCACCCCTCCCTTTTTTGTTTCGAAATCCAAATTTCCCCTTCGTTCTTTATGCTGTAGTAATTTAGCTCCGTCGGAACGATTGCTTTATATTTTGCTTCTCATCGAAGCATGAAGGCGGATCTGAAGGCGCGAGACAAGTCAGGAACGGTACGGCTGGATCGAAGCCCGGATCGTCGGTCAAAGTTGTCGGCGCAAATGTATAAGCGCAAGCGTGAAGGATCAATTTCAGGATAATTGAGAGTTGTTCGACGAGAGAAAAAAAAGGTGCAAAGCAACAAGAAAAAAATATAAAAGTAAATAAATAAAAGGATGAGAGGAAATTCATGAATTGACGCTTAGAATGAATTCGGGTCCAGAAAAGCCAAACTGCTTCACAGGACGTGACAGTTTAAAAGAATAAAGCGAAAGGAACATGGCGGGTGCGATCATACCAGCACTAATGCACCGGATCCCATCAGAACTTCGAAGTTAAGCGTGCTTGGGCGACAGTAGTACCAGGATGGGTGACCCTAGGCCGGTCAACGGGTCGGGTCTACACCCGGATCCGGATCGGATCCCTGAAATTTTTGCGGGTATGGGTAGGGATTTAATTCCGTTATCCGGATCCGGATCCGTTTTTTCAAACAAAAAAACGGGTCGGATACGGAATATAGTATTCCGACCCGTATTGGACCCGGATCCGGATATAAATGATTTAATAATTTATAAAAAATATATATTATCAATATAATTTGATTAGGATGATGTATTTGAGTAAAATCAATTTGATTTATTTTCGTATTTGGTTTTTTCTTTGCATTAGCTAGAAATTTGTTTACAAATATATCTTTTTCTCTTTTTTGTTAGAAATTATAAATTTTGGCAAATTTGTTCGGGTAGACCCGACCCGGATCCGAGACTCGCCGGGTCCGGATCCGGAACACAGAATAAAAGACCCGTCGGGTAAACGGGTCGGATCCGGGTCCGGGTCCGGAATAATGAATTCCGGCCCGGACCCGGCCCGTTGACACCCCTAGGTGACCCCCTGGGAAATCCTCGTGTTGCACCCCTCCCTTTTTTGTTTCGAAATCCAAATTTCCCCTTCGTTCTTTATGCTGTAGTAATTTAGCTCCGTCGGAACGATTGCTTTATATTTTGCTTCTCATCGAAGCATGAAGGCGGATCTGAAGGCGCGAGACAAGTCAGGAACGGTACGGGTGGATCGAAGCCCGGATCGTCGGTCAAAGTTGTCGGCGCAAATGTATAAGCGCAAGCGTGAAGGATCAATTTCAGGATAATTGAGAGTTGCGCGACGAGGGAAAAAAAAATGGTGCAAATCAACAAGAAAAAAATGTAAAAGTAAATAAATAAAAGGATGAGGGGAAATTCTTGAATTGACGCTTAAAATGAATTCGGGTCCAGAAAAGCCACACTGCTTCACAGGACGGGGCAGTTTAAAAGAATAAAGCGAAAGGAACATGGCGGGTGCGATCATACCAGCACTAATGCACCGGATCCCATCAGAACTCCGAAGTTAAGCGTGCTTGGGCGAGAGTAGTACTAGGATGGGTGACCCCCTGGGAAGTTCTCGTGTTGCACCCCTCCCTTTTTTGTTTCGAAATCCAAATTTCCCCTTCGTTCTTTATGCTGTAGTAATTTAGCTCCGTCGGAACGATTGCTTTAAATTTTGCTTCTCATCGAAGCATGAAGGCGGATCTGAAGGCGCGAGACAAGTCAGGAACGGTACGGCTGGATCGAAGCCCGGATCGTCGGTCAAAGTTGTCGGCGCAAATGTATAAGCGCAAGCGTGAAGGATCAATTTCAGGATAATTGAGACTTGTTCGACGAGGGAAAAAAAAGGTGCAAAGCAACAAGAAAAAAATATAAAAGTAAATAAATAAAAGGATGAGAGGAAATTCATGAATTGACGCTTAGAATGAATTCGGGTCCAGAAAAGCCAAACTGCTTCACAGGACGTGACAGTTTAAAAGAATAAAGCGAAAGGAACATGGCGGGTGCGATCATACCAGCACTAATGCACCGGATCCCATCAGAACTTCGAAGTTAAGCGTGCTTGGGCGACAGTAGTACTAGGATGGGTGATCCTAGGCCGGTCAACGGGTCGGGTCTACACCCGGATCCGGATCGGATCCCTGAAATTTTTGCGTGTATGGGTAGGGATTTAATTCCGTTATCCGGATCCGGATCCGTTTTTTCAAACAAAAAAACGGGTCGGATACGGAATATAGTATTCCGACCCGTATTAGACCCGGATCCGGATATAAATGATTTAATAATTTATAAAAAATATATATTATCAATATAATTTGATTAGGATGATGTATTTGAGTAAAATTAATTTGATTTATTTTCTTATTTGGTTTTTTCTTTGCATTAGCTAGAAATTTGTTTACAAATATATCTTTTTCTCTTTTTTGTTAGAAATTATAAATTTTGGCAAATTTGTTCGGGTAGACCCGACCCGGATCCGAGACTCGCCGGGTCCGGATCCGGAACACCGAATAAAAGACCCGTCGGGTAAACGGGTCGGATCCGGGTCCGGGTCCGGAATAATGAATTCCGGCCCGGACCCGGCCCGTTGACACCCCTAGGTGACCCCCTGGGAAATCCTCGTGTTGCACCCCTCCCTTTTTTGTTTCGAAATCCAAATTTCCCCTTCGTTCTTTATGCTGTAGTAATTTAGCTCCGTCGGAACGATTGCTTTATATTTTGCTTCTCATCGAAGCATGAAGGCGGATCTGAAGGCGCGAGACAAGTCAGGAACGGTACGGCTGGATCGAAGCCCGGATCGTCGGTCAAAGTTGTCGGCGCAAATGTATAAGCGCAAGCGTGAAGGATCAATTTCAGGATAATTGAGAGTTGCGCGACGAGGGAAAAAAAAATGGTGCAAATCAACAAGAAAAAAATGTAAAAGTAAATAAATAAAAGGATGAGGGAAAATTCTTGAATTGACGCTTAGAATGAATTCGGGTCCAGAAAAGCCACACTGCTTCACAGGACGGGGCAGTTTAAAAGAATAAAGCGAAAGGAACATGGCGGGTGCGATCATACCAGCACTAATGCACCGGATCCCATCAGAACTCCGAAGTTAAGCGTGTTTGGGCGAGAGTAGTACTAGGATGGGTGACCCCCTGGGAAGTCCTCGTGTTGCACCCCTCCCTTTTTTGTTTCGAAATCCAAATTTCCCCTTCGTTCTTTATGCTGTAGTAATTTAGCTCCGTCGGAACGATTGCTTTATATTTTGCTTCTCATCGAAGCATGAAGGCGGATCTGAAGGCGCGAGACAAGTCAGGAACGGTACGGCTGGATCGAAGCCCGGATCGTCGGTCAAAGTTGTCGGCGCAAATGTATAAGCGCAAGCGTGAAGGATCAATTTCAGGATAATTGAGAGTTGTTCGACGAGGGAAAAAAAAGGTGCAAAGCAACAAGAAAAAAATATAAAAGTAAATAAATAAAAGGATGAGAGGAAATTCATGAATTGACGCTTAGAATGAATTCGGGTCCAGAAAAGCCAAACTGCTTCACAGGACGTGACAGTTTAAAAGAATAAAGCGAAAGGAACATGGCGGGTGCGATCATACCAGCACTAATGCACCGGATCCCATCAGAACTTCGAAGTTAAGCGTGCTTGGGCGACAGTAGTACCAGGATGGGTGACCCTAGGCCGGTCAACGGGTCGGGTCTACACCCGGATCCGGATCGGATCCCTGAAATTTTTGCGGGTATGGGTAGGGATTTAATTCCGTTATCCGGATCCGGATCCGTTTTTTCAAACAAAAAAACGGGTCGGATACGGAATATAGTATTCCGACCCGTATTAGACCCGGATCCGGATATAAATGATTTAATAATTTATAAAAAATATATATTATCAATATAATTTGATTAGGATGATGTATTTGAGTAAAATCAATTTGATTTATTTTCTTATTTGGTTTTTTCTTTGCATTAGCTAGAAATTTGTTTACAAATATATCTTTTTCTCTTTTTTGTTAGAAATTATAAATTTTGGCAAATTTGTTCGGGTAGACCCGACCCGGATCCGAGACTCGCCGGGTCCGGATCCGGAACACAGAATAAAAGACCCGTCGGGTAAACGGGTCGGATCCGGGTCCGGGTCCGGAATAATGAATTCCGGCCCGGACCCGGCCCGTTGACACCCCTAGGTGACCCCCTGGGAAATCCTCGTGTTGCACCCCTCCCTTTTTTGTTTCGAAATCCAAATTTCCCCTTCGTTCTTTATGCTGTAGTAATTTAGCTCCGTCGGAACGATTGCTTTATATTTTGCTTCTCATCGAAGCATGAAGGCGGATCTGAAGGCGCGAGACAAGTCAGGAACGGTACGGCTGGATCGAATCCCGGATCGTCGGTCAAAGTTGTCGGCGCAAATGTATAAGCGCAAGCGTGAAGGATCAATTTCAGGATAATTGAGAGTTGCGCGACGAGGGAAAAAAAAATGGTGCAAATCAACAAGAAAAAAATGTAAAAGTAAATAAATAAAAGGATGAGGGGAAATTCTTGAATTGACGCTTAGAATGAATTCGGGTCCAGAAAAGCCACACTGCTTCACAGGACGGGGCAGTTTAAAAGAATAAAGCGAAAGGAACATGGCGGGTGCGATCATACCAGCACTAATGCACCGGATCCCATCAGAACTCCGAAGTTAAGCGTGCTTGGGCGAGAGTAGTACTAGGATGGGTGACCCCTTGGGAAGTCCTCGTGTTGCACCCCTCCCTTTTTTGTTTCGAAATCCAAATTTCCCCTTCGTTCTTTATGCTGTAGTAATTTAGCTCCGTCGGAACGATTGCTTTAAATTTTGCTTCTCATCGAAGCATGAAGGCGGATCTGAAGGCGCGAGACAAGTCAGGAACGGTACGGCTGGATCGAAGCCCGGATCGTCGGTCAAAGTTGTCGGCGCAAATGTATAAGCGCAAGCGTGAAGAATCAATTTCAGGATAATTGAGACTTGTTCGACGAGGGAAAAAAAAGGTGCAAAGCAACAAGAAAAAAATATAAAAGTAAATAAATAAAAGGATGAGAGGAAATTCATGAATTGACGCTTAGAATGAATTCGGGTCCAGAAAAGCCAAACTGCTTCACAGGACGTGACAGTTTAAAAGAATAAAGCGAAAGGAACATGGCGGGTGCGATCATACCAGCACTAATGCACCGGATCCCATCAGAACTTCGAAGTTAAGCGTGCTTGGGCGACAGTAGTACTAGGATGGGTGATCCTAGGCCGGTCAACGGGTCGGGTCTACACCCGGATCCGGATCGGATCCCTTAAATTTTTGCGTGTATGGGTAGGGATTTAATTCCGTTATCCGGATCCGGATCCGTTTTTTCAAACAAAAAAACGGGTCGGATACGGAATATAGTATTCCGACCCGTATTAGACCCGGATCCGGATATAAATGATTTAATAATTTATAAAAAATATATATTATCAATATAATTTGATTAGGATGATGTATTTGAGTAAAATCAATTTGATTTATTTTCTTATTTGGTTTTTTCTTTGCATTAGCTAGAAATTTGTTTACAAATATATCTTTTTCTCTTTTTTGTTAGAAATTATAAATTTTGGCAAATTTGTTCGGGTAGACCCGACCCGGATCCGAGACTCGCCGGGTCCGGATCCGGAACACCGAATAAAAGACCCGTCGGGTAAACGGGTCGGATCCGGGTCCGGGTCCGGAATAATGAATTCCGGCCCGGACCCGGCCCGTTGACACCCCTAGGTGACCCCCTGGGAAATCCTCGTGTTGCACCCCTCCCTTTTTTGTTTCGAAATCCAAATTTCCCCTTCGTTCTTTATGCTGTAGTAATTTAGCTCCGTCGGAACGATTGCTTTATATTTTGCTTCTCATCGAAGCATGAAGGCGGATCTGAAGGCGCGAGACAAGTCAGGAACGGTACGGCTGGATCGAAGCCCGGATCGTCGGTCAAAGTTGTCGGCGCAAATGTATAAGCGCAAGCGTGAAGGATCAATTTCAGGATAATTGAGAGTTGCGCGACGAAGTAAAAAAAAATGGTGCAAATCAACAAGAAAAAAATGTAAAAGTAAATAAATAAAAGGATGAGGGGAAATTCTTGAATTGACGCTTAAAATGAATTCGGGTCCAGAAAAGCCACACTGCTTCACAGGACGGGGCAGTTTAAAAGAATAAAGCGAAAGGAACATGGCGGGTGCGATCATACCAGCACTAATGCACCGGATCCCATCAGAACTCCGAAGTTAAGCGTGCTTGGGCGAGAGTAGTACTAGGATGGGTGACCCCCTGGGAAGTCCTCGTGTTGCACCCCTCCCTTTTTTGTTTCGAAATCCAAATTTCCCCTTCGTTCTTTATGCTGTAGTAATTTAGCTCCGTCGGAACGATTGCTTTATATTTTGCTTCTCATCGAAGCATGAAGGCGGATCTGAAGGCGCGAGACAAGTCAGGAACGGTACGGCTGGATCGAAGCCCGGATCGTCGGTCAAAGTTGTCGGCGCAAATGTATAAGCGCAAGCGTGAAGGATCAATTTCAGGATAATTGAGAGTTGTTCGACGAGAGAAAAAAAAGGTGCAAAGCAACAAGAAAAAAATATAAAAGTAAATAAATAAAAGGATGAGAGGAAATTCATGAATTGACGCTTAGAATGAATTCGGGTCCAAAAAAGCCAAACTGCTTCACAGGACGTGGCAGTTTAAAAGAATAAAGCGAAAGGAACATGGCGGGTGCGATCATACCAGCACTAATGCACCGGATCCCATCAGAACTTCGAAGTTAAGCGTGCTTGGGCGACAGTAGTACTAGGATGGGTGACCCTAGGCCGGTCAACGGGTCGGGTCTACACCCGGATCCGGATCGGATCCCTGAAATTTTTGCGGGTATGGGTAGGGATTTAATTCCGTTATCCGGATCCGGATCCGTTTTTTCAAACAAAAAAACGGGTCGGATACGGAATATAGTATTCCGACCCGTATTAGACCCGGATCCGGATATAAATGATTTAATAATTTATAAAAAATATATATTATCAATATAATTTGATTAGGATGATGTATTTGAGTAAAATCAATTTGATTTATTTTCTTATTTGGTTTTTTCTTTGCATTAGCTAGAAATTTGTTTACAAATATATCTTTTTCTCTTTTTTGTTAGAAATTATAAATTTTGGCAAATTTGTTCGGGTAGACCCGACCCGGATCCGAGACTCGCCGGGTCCGGATCCGGAACACCGAATAAAAGACCCGTCGGGTAAACGGGTCGGATCCGGGTCCGGGTCCGGAATAATGAATTCCGGCCCGGACCCCGGCCCGTTGACACCCCTAGGTGACCCCCTGGGAAATCCTCGTGTTGCACCCCTCCCTTTTTTGTTTCGAAATCCAAATTTCCCCTTCGTTCTTTATGCTGTAGTAATTTAGCTCCGTCGGAACGATTGCTTTATATTTTGCTTCTAATCGAAGCATGAAGGCGGATCTGAAGGCGCGAGACAAGTCAGGAACGGTACGGCTGGATCGAAGCCCGGATCGTCGGTCAAAGTTGTCGGCGCAAATGTATAAGCGCAAGCGTGAAGGATCAATTTCAGGATAATTGAGAGTTGCGCGACGAGGGAAAAAAAAATGGTGCAAATCAACAAGAAAAAAATGTAAAAGTAAATAAATAAAAGGATGAGGGGAAATTCTTGAATTGACGCTTAGAATGAATTCGGGTCCAGAAAAGCCACACTGCTTCACAGGACGGGGCAGTTTAAAAGAATAAAGCGAAAGGAACATGGCGGGTGCGATCATACCAGCACTAATGCACCGGATCCCATCAGAACTCCGAAGTTAAGCGTGCTTGGGCGAGAGTAGTACTAGGATGGGTGACCCCCTGGGAAGTCCTCGTGTTGCACCCCTCCCTTTTTTGTTTCGAAATCCAAATTTCCCCTTCGTTCTTTATGCTGTAGTAATTTAGCTCCGTCGGAACGATTGCTTTATATTTTGCTTCTCATCGAAGCATGAAGGCGGATCTGAAGGCGCGAGACAAGTCAGGAACGGTACGGCTGGATCGAAGCCCGGATCGTCGGTCAAAGTTGTCGGCGCAAATGTATAAGCGCAAGCGTGAAGGATCAATTTCAGGATAATTGAGACTTGTTCGACGAGGGAAAAAAAAGGTGCAAAGCAACAAGAAAAAAATATAAAAGTAAATAAATAAAAGGATGAGAGGAAATTCATGAATTGACGCTTAGAATGAATTCGGGTCCAGAAAATCCAAACTGCTTCACAGGACGTGACAGTTTAAAAGAATAAAGCGAAAGGAACATGGCGGGTGCGATCATACCAGCACTAATGCACCGGATCCCATCAGAACTTCGAAGTTAAGCGTGCTTGGGCGACAGTAGTACTAGGATGGGTGACCCTAGGCCGGTCAACGGGTCGGGTCTACACCCGGATCCGGATCGGATCCCTGAAATTTTTGCGGGTATGGGTAGGGATTTAATTCCGTTATCCGGATCCGGATCCGTTTTTTCAAACAAAAAAACGGGTCGGATACGGAATATAGTATTCCGACCCGTATTAGACCCGGATCCGGATATAAATGATTTAATAATTTATAAAAAATATATATTATCAATATAATTTGATTAGGATGATGTATTTGAGTAAAATCAATTTGATTTATTTTCTTATTTGGTTTTTTCTTTGCATTAGCTAGAAATTTTTTACAAATATATCTTTTTCTCTTTTTTGTTAGAAATTATAAATTTTGGCAAATTTGTTCGGGTAGACCCGACCCGGATCCGAGACTCGCCGGGTCCGGATCCGGAACACCGAATAAAAGACCCGTCGGGTAAACGGGTCGGATCCGGGTCCGGGTCCGGAATAATGAATTCCGGCCCGGATCCGGCCCGTTGACACCCCTAGGTGACCCCCTGGGAAATCCTCGTGTTGCACCCCTCCCTTTTTTGTTTCGAAATCCAAATTTCCCCTTCGTTCTTTATGCTGTAGTAATTTAGCTCCGTCGGAACGATTGCTTTATATTTTGCTTCTCATCGAAGCATGAAGGCGGATCTGAAGGCGCGAGACAAGTCAGGAACGGTACGGCTGGATCGAAGCCCGGATCGTCGGTCAAAGTTGTCGGCGCAAATGTATAAGCGCAAGCGTGAAGGATCAATTTCAGGATAATTGAGAGTTGCGCGACGAGGGAAAAAAAAATGGTGCAAATCAACAAGAAAAAAATGTAAAAGTAAATAAATAAAAGGATGAGGGGAAATTCTTGAATTGACGCTTAGAATGAATTCGGGTCCAGAAAAGCCACACTGCTTCACAGGACGGGGCAGTTTAAAAGAATAAAGCGAAAGGAACATGGCGGGTGCGATCATACCAGCACTAATGCACCGGATCCCATCAGAACTCCGAAGTTAAGCGTGCTTGGGCGATAGTAGTACTAGGATGGGTGACCCCCTGGGAAGTCCTCGTGTTGCACCCCTCCCTTTTTTGTTTCGAAATCCAAATTTCCCCTTCGTTCTTTATGCTGTAGTAATTTAGCTCCGTCGGAACGATTGCTTTATATTTTGCTTCTCATCGAAGCATGAAGGCGGATCTGAAGGCGCGAGACAAGTCAGGAACGGTACGGCTGGATCGAAGCCCGGATCGTCGGTCAAAGTTGTCGGCGCAAATGTATAAGCGCAAGCGTGAAGGATCAATTTCAGGATAATTGAGAGTTGTTCGACGAGGGAAAAAAAAGGTGCAAAGCAACAAGAAAAAAATATAAAAGTAAATAAATAAAAGGATGAGAGGAAATTCATGAATTGACGCTTAGAATGAATTCGGGTCCAGAAAAGCCAAACTGCTTCACAGGACGTGACAGTTTAAAAGAATAAAGCGAAAGGAACATGGCGGGTGCGATCATACCAGCACTAATGCACCGGATCCCATCAGAACTTCGAAGTTAAGCGTGCTTGGGGGACAGTAGTACCAGGATGGGTGACCCTAGGCCGGTCAACGGGTCGGGTCTACACCCGGATCCGGATCGGATCCCTGAAATTTTTGCGGGTATGGGTAGGGATTTAATTCCGTTATCCGGATCCGGATCCGTTTTTTCAAACAAAAAAACGGGTCGGATACGGAATATAGTATTCCGACCCGTATTGGACCCGGATCCGGATATAAATGATTTAATAATTTATAAAAAATATATATTATCAATATAATTTGATTAGGATGATGTATTTGAGTAAAATCAATTTGATTTATTTTCGTATTTGGTTTTTTCTTTGCATTAGCTAGAAATTTGTTTACAAATATATCTTTTTCTCTTTTTTGTTAGAAATTATAAATTTTGGCAAATTTGTTCGGGTAGACCCGACCCGGATCCGAGACTCGCCGGGTCCGGATCCGGAACACAGAATAAAAGACCCGTCGGGTAAACGGGTCGGATCCGGGTCCGGGTCCGGAATAATGAATTCCGGCCCGGACCCGGCCCGTTGACACCCCTAGGTGACCCCCTGGGAAATCCTCGTGTTGCACCCCTCCCTTTTTTGTTTCGAAATCCAAATTTCCCCTTCGTTCTTTATGCTGTAGTAATTTAGCTCCGTCGGAACGATTGCTTTATATTTTGCTTCTCATCGAAGCATGAAGGCGGATCTGAAGGCGCGAGACAAGTCAGGAACGGTACGGCTGGATCGAAGCCCGGATCGTCGGTCAAAGTTGTCGGCGCAAATGTATAAGCGCAAGCGTGAAGGATCAATTTCAGGATAATTGAGAGTTGCGCGACGAGGGAAAAAAAAATGGTGCAAATCAACAAGAAAAAAATGTAAAAGTAAATAAATAAAAGGATGAGGGGAAATTCTTGAATTGACGCTTAAAATGAATTCGGGTCCAGAAAAGCCACACTGCTTCACAGGACGGGGCAGTTTAAAAGAATAAAGCGAAAGGAACATGGCGGGTGCGATCATACCAGCACTAATGCACCGGATCCCATCAGAACTCCGAAGTTAAGCGTGCTTGGGCGAGAGTAGTACTAGGATGGGTGACCCCCTGGGAAGTTCTCGTGTTGCACCCCTCCCTTTTTTGTTTCGAAATCCAAATTTCCCCTTCGTTCTTTATGCTGTAGTAATTTAGCTCCGTCGGAACGATTGCTTTAAATTTTGCTTCTCATCGAAGCATGAAGGCGGATCTGAAGGCGCGAGACAAGTCAGGAACGGTACGGCTGGATCGAAGCCCGGATCGTCGGTCAAAGTTGTCGGCGCAAATGTATAAGCGCAAGCGTGAAGGATCAATTTCAGGATAATTGAGACTTGTTCGACGAGGGAAAAAAAAGGTGCAAAGCAACAAGAAAAAAATATAAAAGTAAATAAATAAAAGGATGAGAGGAAATTCATGAATTGACGCTTAGAATGAATTCGGGTCCAGAAAAGCCAAACTGCTTCACAGGACGTGACAGTTTAAAAGAATAAAGCGAAAGGAACATGGCGGGTGCGATCATACCAGCACTAATGCACCGGATCCCATCAGAACTTTGAAGTTAAGCGTGCTTGGGCGACAGTAGTACTAGGATGGGTGATCCTAGGCCGGTCAACGGGTCGGGTCTACACCCGGATCCGGATCGGATCCCTGAAATTTTTGCGTGTATGGGTAGGGATTTAATTCCGTTATCCGGATCCGGATCCGTTTTTTCAAACAAAAAAACGGGTCGGATACGGAATATAGTATTCCGACCCGTATTAGACCCGGATCCGGATATAAATGATTTAATAATTTATAAAAAATATATATTATCAATATAATTTGATTAGGATGATGTATTTGAGTAAAATCAATTTGATTTATTTTCTTATTTGGTTTTTTCTTTGCATTAGCTAGAAATTTGTTTACAAATATATCTTTTTCTCTTTTTTGTTAGAAATTATAAATTTTGGCAAATTTGTTCGGGTAGACCCGACCCGGATCCGAGACTCGCCGGGTCCGGATCCGGAACACCGAATAAAAGACCCGTCGGGTAAACGGGTCGGATCCGGGTCCGGGTCCGGAATAATGAATTCCGGCCCGGACCCGGCCCGTTGACACCCCTAGGTGACCCCCTGGGAAATCCTCGTGTTGCACCCCTCCCTTTTTTGTTTCGAAATCCAAATTTCCCCTTCGTTCTTTATGCTGTAGTAATTTAGCTCCGTCGGAACGATTGCTTTATATTTTGCTTCTCATCGAAGCATGAAGGCGGATCTGAAGGCGCGAGACAAGTCAGGAACGGTACGGCTGGATCGAAGCCCGGATCGTCGGTCAAAGTTGTCGGCGCAAATGTATAAGCGCAAGCGTGAAGGATCAATTTCAGGATAATTGAGAGTTGCGCGACGAGGGAAAAAAAAATGGTGCAAATCAACAAGAAAAAAATGTAAAAGTAAATAAATAAAAGGATGAGGGAAAATTCTTGAATTGACGCTTAGAATGAATTCGGGTCCAGAAAAGCCACACTGCTTCACAGGACGGGGCAGTTTAAAAGAATAAAGCGAAAGGAACATGGCGGGTGCGATCATACCAGCACTAATGCACCGGATCCCATCAGAACTCCGAAGTTAAGCGTGTTTGGGCGAGAGTAGTACTAGGATGGGTGACCCCCTGGGAAGTCCTCGTGTTGCACCCCTCCCTTTTTTGTTTCGAAATCCAAATTTCCCCTTCGTTCTTTATGCTGTAGTAATTTAGCTCCGTCGGAACGATTGCTTTATATTTTGCTTCTCATCGAAGCATGAAGGCGGATCTGAAGGCGCGAGACAAGTCAGGAACGGTACGGCTGGATCGAAGCCCGGATCGTCGGTCAAAGTTGTCGGCGCAAATGTATAAGCGCAAGCGTGAAGGATCAATTTCAGGATAATTGAGAGTTGTTCGACGAGGGAAAAAAAAGGTGCAAAGCAACAAGAAAAAAATATAAAAGTAAATAAATAAAAGGATGAGAGGAAATTCATGAATTGACGCTTAGAATGAATTCGGGTCCAGAAAAGCCAAACTGCTTCACAGGACGTGACAGTTTAAAAGAATAAAGCGAAAGGAACATGGCGGGTGCGATCATACCAGCACTAATGCACCGGATCCCATCAGAACTTCGAAGTTAAGCGTGCTTGGGCGACAGTAGTACCAGGATGGGTGACCCTAGGCCGGTCAACGGGTCGGGTCTACACCCGGATCCGGATCGGATCCCTGAAATTTTTGCGGGTATGGGTAGGGATTTAATTCCGTTATCCGGATCCGGATCCGTTTTTTCAAACAAAAAAACGGGTCGGATACGGAATATAGTATTCCGACCCGTATTAGACCCGGATCCGGATATAAATGATTTAATAATTTATAAAAAATATATATTATCAATATAATTTGATTAGGATGATGTATTTGAGTAAAATCAATTTGATTTATTTTCTTATTTGGTTTTTTCTTTGCATTAGCTAGAAATTTGTTTACAAATATATCTTTTTCTCTTTTTTGTTAGAAATTATAAATTTTGGCAAATTTGTTCGGGTAGACCCGACCCGGATCCGAGACTCGCCGGGTCCGGATCCGGAACACCGAATAAAAGACCCGTCGGGTAAACGGGTCGGATCCGGGTCCGGGTCCGGAATAATGAATTCCGGCCCGGACCCGGCCCGTTGACACCCCTAGGTGACCCCCTGGGAAATCCTCGTGTTGCATCCCTCCCTTTTTTGTTTCGAAATCCAAATTTCCCCTTCGTTCTTTATGCTGTAGTAATTTAGCTCCGTCGGAACGATTGCTTTATATTTTGCTTCTCATCGAAGCATGAAGGCGGATCTGAAGGCGCGAGACAAGTCAGGAACGGTACGGCTGGATCGAAGCCCGGATCGTCGGTCAAAGTTGTCGGCGCAAATGTTTAAGCGCAAGCGTGAAGGATCAATTTCAGGATAATTGAGAGTTGCGCGACGAGGGAAAAAAAAATGGTGCAAATCAACAAGAAAAAAATGTAAAAGTAAATAAATAAAAGGATGAGGGGAAATTCTTGAATTGACGCTTAAAATGAATTCGGGTCCAGAAAAGCCACACTGCTTCACAGGACGGGGCAGTTTAAAAGAATAAAGCGAAAGGAACATGGCGGGTGCGATCATACCAGCACTAATGCACCGGATCCCATCAGAACTCCGAAGTTAAGCGTGCTTGGGCGAGAGTAGTACTAGGATGGGTGACCCCCTGGGAAGTCCTCGTGTTGCACCCCTCCCTTTTTTGTTTCGAAATCCAAATTTCCCCTTCGTTCTTTATGCTGTAGTAATTTAGCTCCGTCGGAACGATTGCTTTATATTTTGCTTCTCATCGAAGCATGAAGGCGGATCTGAAGGCGCGAGACAAGTCAGGAACGGTACGGCTGGATCGAAGCCCGGATCGTCGGTCAAAGTTGTCGGCGCAAATGTATAAGCGCAAGCGTGAAGGATCAATTTCAGGATAATTGAGAGTTGTTCGACGAGGGAAAAAAAAGGTGCAAAGCAACAAGAAAAAAATATAAAAGTAAATAAATAAAAGGATGAGAGGAAATTCATGAATTGACGCTTAGAATGAATTCGGGTCCAGAAAAGCCAAACTGCTTCACAGGACGTGACAGTTTAAAAGAATAAAGCGAAAGGAACATGGCGGGTGCGATCATACCAGCACTAATGCACCGGATCCCATCAGAACTTCGAAGTTAAGCGTGCTTGGGCGACAGTAGTACCAGGATGGGTGACCCTAGGCCGGTCAACGGGTCGGGTCTACACCCGGATCCGGATCGGATCCCTGAAATTTTTGCGGGTATGGGTAGGGATTTAATTCCGTTATCCGGATCCGGATCCGTTTTTTCAAACAAAAAAACGGGTCGGATACGGAATATAGTATTCCGACCCGTATTAGACCCGGATCCGGATATAAATGATTTAATAATTTATAAAAAATATATATTATCAATATAATTTGATTAGGATGATGTATTTGAGTAAAATCAATTTGATTTATTTTCTTATTTGGTTTTTTCTTTGCATTAGCTAGAAATTTGTTTACAAATATATCTTTTTCTCTTTTTTGTTAGAAATTATAAATTTTGGCAAATTTTTTCGGGTAGACCCGACCCGGATCCGAGACTCGCCGGGTCCGGATCCGGAACACAGAATAAAAGACCCGTCGGGTAAACGGGTCGGATCCGGGTCCGGGTCCGGAATAATGAATTCCGGCCCGGACCCGGCCCGTTGACACCCCTAGGTGACCCCCTGGGAAATCCTCGTGTTGCACCCCTCCCTTTTTTGTTTCGAAATCCAAATTTCCCCTTCGTTCTTTATGCTGTAGTAATTTAGCTCCGTCGGAACGATTGCTTTATATTTTGCTTCTCATCGAAGCATGAAGGCGGATCTGAAGGCGCGAGACAAGTCAGGAACGGTACGGCTGGATCGAAGCCCGGATCGTCGGTCAAAGTTGTCGGCGCAAATGTATAAGCGCAAGCGTGAAGGATCAATTTCAGGATAATTGAGAGTTGCGCGACGAGGGAAAAAAAAATGGTGCAAATCAACAAGAAAAAAATGTAAAAGTAAATAAATAAAAGGATGAGGGGAAATTCTTGAATTGACGCTTAAAATGAATTCGGGTCCAGAAAAGCCACACTGCTTCACAGGACGGGGCAGTTTAAAAGAATAAAGCGAAAGGAACATGGCGGGTGCGATCATACCAGCACTAATGCACCGGATCCCATCAGAACTCCGAAGTTAAGCGTGCTTGGGCGAGAGTAGTACTAGGATGGGTGACCCCCTGGGAAGTCCTCGTGTTGCACCCCTCCCTTTTTTGTTTCGAAATCCAAATTTCCCCTTCGTTCTTTATGCTGTAGTAATTTAGCTCCGTCGGAACGATTGCTTTAAATTTTGCTTCTCATCGAAGCATGAAGGCGGATCTGAAGGCGCGAGACAAGTCAGGAACGGTACGGCTGGATCGAAGCCCGGATCGTCGGTCAAAGTTGTCGGCGCAAATGTATAAGCGCAAGCGTGAAGGATCAATTTCAGGATAATTGAGAGTTGTTCGACGAGGGAAAAAAAAGGTGCAAAGCAACAAGAAAAAAATATAAAAGTAAATAAATAAAAGGATGAGAGGAAATTCATGAATTGACGCTTAGAATGAATTCGGGTCCAGAAAAGCCAAACTGCTTCACAGGACGTGACAGTTTAAAAGAATAAAGCGAAAGGAACATGGCGGGTGCGATCATACCAGCACTAATGCACCGGATCCCATCAGAACTTCGAAGTTAAGCGTGCTTGGGCGACAGTAGTACTAGGATGGGTGATCCTAGGCCGGTCAACGGGTCGGGTCTACACCCGGATCCGGATCGGATCCCTGAAATTTTTGCGGGTATGGGTAGGGATTTAATTCCGTTATCCGGATCCGGATCCGTTTTTTCAAACAAAAAAACGGGTCGGATACGGAATATAGTATTCCGACCCGTATTAGACCCGGATCCGGATATAAATGATTTAATAATTTATAAAAAATATATATTATCAATATAATTTGATTAGGATGATGTATTTGAGTAAAATCAATTTGATTTATTTTCTTATTTGGTTTTTTCTTTGCATTAGCTAGAAATTTGTTTACAAATATATCTTATTCTTTTTTTTGTTAGAAATCATAAATTTTGGCAAATTTGATCGGGTAGACCCGACCCGGATCCGAGACTCGCCGGGTCCGGATCC
Source organism: Coffea arabica (assembly GCF_036785885.1). Lineage (NCBI taxonomy): Eukaryota > Viridiplantae > Streptophyta > Magnoliopsida > Gentianales > Rubiaceae > Coffea > Coffea arabica. Next base: position 23,859,752 of record NC_092330.1, read on the forward strand.
GAAACACCGAATAAAATACCCGTCGGGTAAACGGGTCGGATCCGGGTCCGGGTCCGAAATAATGAATTCCGACCCGGACCCGGCCCGTTGACACCCCTAGGTGACCCCCTGGGAAATCCTCGTGTTGCACCCCTCCCTTTTTTGTTTCGAAATCCAAATTTCCCCTTCGTTCTTTATGCTGTAGTAATTTAGCTCCGTCGGAACGATTGCTTTATATTTTGCTTCTCATCGAAGCATGAAGGCGGATCTGAAGGCGCGAGACAAGTCAGGAACGGTACGGCTGGAGCGAAGCCAGGATCGTCGGTCAAAGTTGTCGGCGCAAATGTATAAGCGCAAGCGTGAAGGATCAATTTCAGGATAATTGAGAGTTGCGCGACGAGGGAAAAAAAATGGTGCAAATCAACAAGAAAAAAATGTAAAAGTAAATAAATAAAAGGATGAGGGGAAATTCTTGAATTGACGCTTAAAATGAATTCGGGTCCAGAAAAGCCACACTGCTTCACAGGACGGGGCAGTTTAAAAGAATAAAGCGAAAGGAACATGGCGGGTGCGATCATACCAGCACTAATGCACCGGATCCCATCAGAACTCCGAAGTTAAGCGTGCTTGGGCGAGAGTAGTACTAGGATGGGTGACCCCCTGGGAAGTCCTCTTGTTGCACCCCTCCCTTTTTTGTTTCGAAATCCAAATTTCCCCTTCGTTCTTTATGCTGTAGTAATTTAGCTCCGTCGGAACGATTGCTTTATATTTTGCTTCTCATCGAAGCATGAAGGCGGATCTGAAGGCGCGAGACAAGTCAGGAACGGTACGGCTGGATCGAAGCCCGGATCGTCGGTCAAAGTTGTCGGCGCAAATGTATAAGCGCAAGCGTGAAGGATCAATTTCAGGATAATTGAGAGTTGTTCGACGAGGGAAAAAAAAGGTGCAAAGCAACAAGAAAAAAATATAAAAGTAAATAAATAAAAGGATGAGAGGAAATTCATGAATTGACGCTTAGAATGAATTCGGGTCCAGAAAAGCCAAACTGCTTCACAGGACGTGACAGTTTAAAAGAATAAAGCGAAAGGAACATGGCGGGTGCGATCATACCAGCACTAATGCACCGGATCCCATCAGAACTTCGAAGTTAAGCGTGCTTGGGCGACAGTAGTACCAGGATGGGTGACCCTAGGCCGGTCAACGGGTCGGGTCTACACCCGGATCCGGATCGGATCCCTGAAATTTTTGCGGGTATGGGTAGGGATTTAATTCCGTTATCCGGATCCGGATCCGTTTTTTCAAACAAAAAAACGGGTCGGATACGGAATATAGTATTCCGACCCGTATTAGACCCGGATCCGGATATAAATGATTTAATAATTTATAAAAAATATATATTATCAATATAATTTGATTAGGATGATGTATTTGAGTAAAATCAATTTGATTTATTTTCTTATTTGGTTTTTTCTTTGCATTAGCTAGAAATTTGTTTACAAATATATCTTTTTCTCTTTTTTGTTAGAAATTATAAATTTTGGCAAATTTGTTCGGGTAGACCCGACCCGGATCCGAGACTCGCCGGGTCCGGATCCGGAACACCGAATAAAAGACCCGTCGGGTAAACGGGTCGGATCCGGGTCCGGGTCCGGAATAATGAATTCCGGCCCGGACCCGGCCCGTTGACACCCCTAGGTGACCCCCTGGGAAATCCTCGTGTTGCATCCCTCCCTTTTTTGTTTCGAAATCCAAATTTCCCCTTCGTTCTTTATGCTGTAGTAATTTAGCTCCGTCGGAACGATTGCTTTATATTTTGCTTCTCATCGAAGCATGAAGGCGGATCTGAAGGCGCGAGACAAGTCAGGAACGGTACGGCTGGATCGAAGCCCGGATCGTCGGTCAAAGTTGTCGGCGCAAATGTATAAGCGCAAGCGTGAAGGATCAATTTCAGGATAATTGAGAGTTGCGCGACGAGGGAAAAAAAATGGTGCAAATCAACAAGAAAAAAATGTAAAAGTAAATAAATAAAAGGATGAGGGGAAATTCTTGAATTGACGCTTAAAATGAATTCGGGTCCAGAAAAGCCACACTGCTTCACAGGACGGGGCAGTTTAAAAGAATAAAGCGAAAGGAACATGGCGGGTGCGATCATACCAGCACTAATGCACCGGATCCCATCAGAACTCCGAAGTTAAGCGTGCTTGGGCGAGAGTAGTACTAGGATGGGTGACCCCCTGGGAAGTCCTCGTGTTGCACCCCTCCCTTTTTTGTTTCGAAATCCAAATTTCCCCTTCGTTCTTTATGCTGTAGTAATTTAGCTCCGTCGGAACGATTGCTTTATATTTTGCTTCTCATCGAAGCATGAAGGCGGATCTGAAGGCGCGAGACAAGTCAGGAACGGTACGGCTGGATCGAAGCCCGGATCGTCGGTCAAAGTTGTCGGCGCAAATGTATAAGCGCAAGCGTGAAGGATCAATTTCAGGATAATTGAGAGTTGTTCGACGAGGGAAAAAAAAGGTGCAAAGCAACAAGAAAAAAATATAAAAGTAAATAAATAAAAGGATGAGAGGAAATTCATGAATTGACGCTTAGAATGAATTCGGGTCCAGAAAAGCCAAACTGCTTCACAGGACGTGACAGTTTAAAAGAATAAAGCGAAAGGAACATGGCGGGTGCGATCATACCAGCACTAATGCACCGGATCCCATCAGAACTTCGAAGTTAAGCGTGCTTGGGCGACAGTAGTACCAGGATGGGTGACCCTAGGCCGGTCAACGGGTCGGGTCTACACCCGGATCCGGATCGGAATCCCTGAAATTTTTGCGGGTATGGGTAGGGATTTAATTCCGTTATCCGGATCCGGATCCGTTTTTTCAAACAAAAAAACGGGTCGGATACGGAATATAGTATTCCGACCCGTATTAGACCCGGATCCGGATATAAATGATTTAATAATTTATAAAAAATATATATTATCAATATAATTTGATTAGGATGATGTATTTGAGTAAAATCAATTTGATTTATTTTCTTATTTGGTTTTTTCTTTGCATTAGCTAGAAATTTGTTTACAAATATATCTTTTTCTCTTTTTTGTTAGAAATTATAAATTTTGGCAAATTTGTTCGGGTAGACCCGACCCGGATCCGAGACTCGCCGGGTCCGGATCCGGAACACAGAATAAAAGACCCGTCGGGTAAACGGGTCGGATCCGGGTCCGGGTCCGGAATAATGAATTCCGGCCCGGACCCGGCCCGTTGACACCCCTAGGTGACCCCCTGGGAAATCCTCGTGTTGCACCCCTCCCTTTTTTGTTTCGAAATCCAAATTTCCCCTTCGCTCTTTATGCTGTAGTAATTTAGCTCCGTCGGAACGATTGCTTTATATTTTGCTTCTCATCGAAGCATGAAGGCGGATCTGAAGGCGCGAGACAAGTCAGGAACGGTACGGCTGGATCGAAGCCCGGATCGTCGGTCAAAGTTGTCGGCGCAAATGTATAAGCGCAAGCGTGAAGGATCAATTTCAGGATAATTGAGAGTTGCGCGACGAGGGAAAAAAAAATGGTGCAAATCAACAAGAAAAAAATGTAAAAGTAAATAAATAAAAGGATGAGGGGAAATTCTTGAATTGACGCTTAGAATGAATTCGGGTCCAGAAAAGCCACACTGCTTCACAGGACGGGGCAGTTTAAAAGAATAAAGCGAAAGGAACATGGCGGGTGCGATCATACCAGCACTAATGCACCGGATCCCATCAGAACTCCGAAGTTAAGCGTGCTTGGGCGATAGTAGTACTAGGATGGGTGACCCCCTGGGAAGTCCTCGTGTTGCAACCCTCCCTTTTTTGTTTCGAAATCCAAATTTCCCCTTCGTTCTTTATGCTGTAGTAATTTAGCTCCGTCGGAACGATTGCTTTATATTTTGCTTCTCATCGAAGCATGAAGGCGGATCTGAAGGCGCGAGACAAGTCAGGAACGGTACGGCTGGATCGAAACCCGGATCGTCGGTCAAAGTTGTCGGCGCAAATGTATAAGCGCAAGCGTGAAGGATCAATTTCAGGATAATTGAGAGTTGTTCGACGAGAGAAAAAAAAGGTGCAAAGCAACAAGAAAAAAATATAAAAGTAAATAAATAAAAGGATGAGAGGAAATTCATGAATTGACGCTTAGAATGAATTCGGGTCCAAAAAAGCCAAACTGCTTCACAGGACGTGGCAGTTTAAAAGAATAAAGCGAAAGGAACATGGCGGGTGCGATCATACCAGCACTAATGCACCGGATCCCATCAGAACTTCGAAGTTAAGCGTGCTTGGGCGACAGTAGTACTAGGATGGGTGACCCTAGGCCGGTCAACGGGTCGGGTCTACACCCGGATCCGGATCGGATCCCTGAAATTTTTGCGGGTATGGGTAGGGATTTAATTCCGTTATCCGGATCCGGATCCGTTTTTTCAAACAAAAAAACGGGTCGGATACGGAATATAGTATTCCGACCCGTATTAGACCCGGATCCGGATATAAATGATTTAATAATTTATAAAAAATATATATTATCAATATAATTTGATTAGGATGATGTATTTGAGTAAAATCAATTTGATTTATTTTCTTATTTGGTTTTTTCTTTGCATTAGCTAGAAATTTGTTTACAAATATATCTTTTTCTCTTTTTTGTTAGAAATTATAAATTTTGACAAATTTGTTCGGGTAGACCCGACCCGGATCCGAGACTCGCCGGGTCCGGATCCGGAACACCGAATAAAAGACCCGTCGGGTAAACTGGTCGGATCCGGGTCCGGGTCCGGAATAATGAATTCCGGCCCGGACCCCGGCCCGTTGACACCCCTAGGTGACCCCCTGGGAAATCCTCGTGTTGCACCCCTCCCTTTTTTGTTTCGAAATCCAAATTTCCCCTTCGTTCTTTATGCTGTAGTAATTTAGCTCCGTCGGAACGATTGCTTTATATTTTGCTTCTCATCGAAGCATGAAGGCGGATCTGAAGGCGCGAGACAAGTCAGGAACGGTACGGCTGGATCGAAGCCCGGATCGTCGGTCAAAGTTGTCGGCGCAAATGTATAAGCGCAAGCGTGAAGGATCAATTTCAGGATAATTGAGAGTTGCGCGACGAGGGAAAAAAAATGGTGCAAATCAACAAGAAAAAAATGTAAAAGTAAATAAATAAAAGGATGAGGGGAAATTCTTGAATTGACGCTTAAAATGAATTCGGGTCCAGAAAAGCCACACTGCTTCACAGGACGGGGCAGTTTAAAAGAATAAAGCGAAAGGAACATGGCGGGTGCGATCATACCAGCACTAATGCACCGGATCCCATCAGAACTCCGAAGTTAAGCGTGCTTGGGCGAGAGTAGTACTAGGATGGGTGACCCCCTGGGAAGTCCTCTTGTTGCACCCCTCCCTTTTTTGTTTCGAAATCCAAATTTCCCCTTCGTTCTTTATGCTGTAGTAATTTAGCTCCGTCGGAACGATTGCTTTATATTTTGCTTCTCATCGAAGCATGAAGGCGGATCTGAAGGCGCGAGACAAGTCAGGAACGGTACGGCTGGATCGAAGCCCGGATCGTCGGTCAAAGTTGTCGGCGCAAATGTATAAGCGCAAGCGTGAAGGATCAATTTCAGGATAATTGAGAGTTGTTCGACGAGGGAAAAAAAAGGTGCAAAGCAACAAGAAAAAAATATAAAAGTAAATAAATAAAAGGATGAGAGGAAATTCATGAATTGACGCTTAGAATGAATTCGGGTCCAGAAAAGCCAAACTGCTTCACAGGACGTGACAGTTTAAAAGAATAAAGCGAAAGGAACATGGCGGGTGCGATCATACCAGCACTAATGCACCGGATCCCATCAGAACTTCGAAGTTAAGCGTGCTTGGGCGACAGTAGTACCAGGATGGGTGACCCTAGGCCGGTCAACGGGTCGGGTCTACACCCGGATCCGGATCGGATCCCTGAAATTTTTGCGGGTATGGGTAGGGATTTAATTCCGTTATCCGGATCCGGATCCGTTTTTTCAAACAAAAAAACGGGTCGGATACGGAATATAGTATTCCGACCCGTATTAGACCCGGATCCGGATATAAATGATTTAATAATTTATAAAAAATATATATTATCAATATAATTTGATTAGGATGATGTATTTGAGTAAAATCAATTTGATTTATTTTCTTATTTGGTTTTTTCTTTGCATTAGCTAGAAATTTGTTTACAAATATATCTTTTTCTCTTTTTTGTTAGAAATTATAAATTTTGGCAAATTTGTTCGGGTAGACCCGACCCGGATCCGAGACTCGCCGGGTCCGGATCCGGAACACCGAATAAAAGACCCGTCGGGTAAACGGGTCGGATCCGGGTCCGGGTCCGGAATAATGAATTCCGGCCCGGACCCGGCCCGTTGACACCCCTAGGTGACCCCCTGGGAAATCCTCGTGTTGCATCCCTCCCTTTTTTGTTTCGAAATCCAAATTTCCCCTTCGTTCTTTATGCTGTAGTAATTTAGCTCCGTCGGAACGATTGCTTTATATTTTGCTTCTCATCGAAGCATGAAAGCGGATCTGAAGGCGCGAGACAAGTCAGGAACGGTACGGCTGGATCGAAGCCCGGATCGTCGGTCAAAGTTGTCGGCGCAAATGTATAAGCGCAAGCGTGAAGGATCAATTTCAGGATAATTGAGAGTTGCGCGACGAGGGAAAAAAAATGGTGCAAATCAACAAGAAAAAAATGTAAAAGTAAATAAATAAAAGGATGAGGGGAAATTCTTGAATTGACGCTTAAAATGAATTCGGGTCCAGAAAAGCCACACTGCTTCACAGGACGGGGCAGTTTAAAAGAATAAAGCGAAAGGAACATGGCGGGTGCGATCATACCAGCACTAATGCACCGGATCCCATCAGAACTCCGAAGTTAAGCGTGCTTGGGCGAGAGTAGTACTAGGATGGGTGACCCCCTGGGAAGTCCTCGTGTTGCACCCCTCCCTTTTTTGTTTCGAAATCCAAATTTCCCCTTCGTTCTTTATGCTGTAGTAATTTAGCTCCGTCGGAACGATTGCTTTATATTTTGCTTCTCATCGAAGCATGAAGGCGGATCTGAAGGCGCGAGACAAGTCAGGAACGGTACGGCTGGATCGAAGCCCGGATCGTCGGTCAAAGTTGTCGGCGCAAATGTATAAGCGCAAGCGTGAAGGATCAATTTCAGGATAATTGAGAGTTGTTCGACGAGGGAAAAAAAAGGTGCAAAGCAACAAGAAAAAAATATAAAAGTAAATAAATAAAAGGATGAGAGGAAATTCATGAATTGACGCTTAGAATGAATTCGGGTCCAGAAAAGCCAAACTGCTTCACAGGACGTGACAGTTTAAAAGAATAAAGCGAAAGGAACATGGCGGGTGCGATCATACCAGCACTAATGCACCGGATCCCATCAGAACTTCGAAGTTAAGCGTGCTTGGGCGACAGTAGTACCAGGATGGGTGACCCTAGGCCGGTCAACGGGTCGGGTCTACACCCGGATCCGGATCGGATCCCTGAAATTTTTGCGGGTATGGGTAGGGATTTAATTCCGTTATCCGGATCCGGATCCGTTTTTTCAAACAAAAAAACGGGTCGGATACGGAATATAGTATTCCGACCCGTATTAGACCCGGATCCGGATATAAATGATTTAATAATTTATAAAAAATATATATTATCAATATAATTTGATTAGGATGATGTATTTGAGTAAAATCAATTTGATTTATTTTCTTATTTGGTTTTTTCTTTGCATTAGCTAGAAATTTGTTTACAAATATATTTTTTTCTCTTTTTTGTTAGAAATTATAAATTTTGGCAAATTTGTTCGGGTAGACCCGACCCGGATCCGAGACTCGCCGGGTCCGGATCCGGAACACAGAATAAAAGACCCGTCGGGTAAACGGGTCGGATCCGGGTCCGGGTCCGGAATAATGAATTCCGGCCCGGACCCGGCCCGTTGACACCCCTAGGTGACCCCCTGGGAAATCCTCGTGTTGCACCCCTCCCTTTTTTGTTTCGAAATCCAAATTTCCCCTTCGCTCTTTATGCTGTAGTAATTTAGCTCCGTCGGAACGATTGCTTTATATTTTGCTTCTCATCGAAGCATGAAGGCGGATCTGAAGGCGCGAGACAAGTCAGGAACGGTACGGCTGGATCGAAGCCCGGATCGTCGGTCAAAGTTGTCGGCGCAAATGTATAAGCGCAAGCGTGAAGGATCAATTTCAGGATAATTGAGAGTTGCGCGACGAGGGAAAAAAAAATGGTGCAAATCAACAAGAAAAAAATGTAAAAGTAAATAAATAAAAGGATGAGGGGAAATTCTTGAATTGACGCTTAGAATGAATTCGGGTCCAGAAAAGCCACACTGCTTCACAGGACGGGGCAGTTTAAAAGAATAAAGCGAAAGGAACATGGCGGGTGCGATCATACCAGCACTAATGCACCGGATCCCATCAGAACTCCGAAGTTAAGCGTGCTTGGGCGATAGTAGTACTAGGATGGGTGACCCCCTGGGAAGTCCTCGTGTTGCAACCCTCCCTTTTTTGTTTCGAAATCCAAATTTCCCCTTCGTTCTTTATGCTGTAGTAATTTAGCTCCGTCGGAACGATTGCTTTATATTTTGCTTCTCATCGAAGCATGAAGGCGGATCTGAAGGCGCGAGACAAGTCAGGAACGGTACGGCTGGATCGAAACCCGGATCGTCGGTCAAAGTTGTCGGCGCAAATGTATAAGCGCAAGCGTGAAGGATCAATTTCAGGATAATTGAGAGTTGTTCGACGAGAGAAAAAAAAGGTGCAAAGCAACAAGAAAAAAATATAAAAGTAAATAAATAAAAGGATGAGAGAAAATTCATGAATTGACGCTTAGAATGAATTCGGGTCCAAAAAAGCCAAACTGCTTCACAGGACGTGGCAGTTTAAAAGAATAAAGCGAAAGGAACATGGCGGGTGCGATCATACCAGCACTAATGCACCGGATCCCATCAGAACTTCGAAGTTAAGCGTGCTTGGGCGACAGTAGTACTAGGATGGGTGACCCTAGGCCGGTCAACGGGTCGGGTCTACACCCGGATCCGGATCGGATCCCTGAAATTTTTGCGGGTATGGGTAGGGATTTAATTCCGTTATCCGGATCCGGATCCGTTTTTTCAAACAAAAAAACGGGTCGGATACGGAATATAGTATTCCGACCCGTATTAGACCCGGATCCGGATATAAATGATTTAATAATTTATAAAAAATATATATTATCAATATAATTTGATTAGGATGATGTATTTGAGTAAAATCAATTTGATTTATTTTCTTATTTGGTTTTTTCTTTGCATTAGCTAGAAATTTGTTTACAAATATATCTTTTTCTCTTTTTTGTTAGAAATTATAAATTTTGACAAATTTGTTCGGGTAGACCCGACCCGGATCCGAGACTCGCCGGGTCCGGATCCGGAACACCGAATAAAAGACCCGTCGGGTAAACTGGTCGGATCCGGGTCCGGGTCCGGAATAATGAATTCCGGCCCGGACCCCGGCCCGTTGACACCCCTAGGTGACCCCCTGGGAAATCCTCGTGTTGCACCCCTCCCTTTTTTGTTTCGAAATCCAAATTTCCCCTTCGTTCTTTATGCTGTAGTAATTTAGCTCCGTCGGAACGATTGCTTTATATTTTGCTTCTCATCGAAGCATGAAGGCGGATCTGAAGGCGCGAGACAAGTCAGGAACGGTACGGCTGGATCGAAGCCCGGATCGTCGGTCAAAGTTGTCGGCGCAAATGTATAAGCGCAAGCGTGAAGGATCAATTTCAGGATAATTGAGAGTTGCGCGACGAGGGAAAAAAAATGGTGCAAATCAACAAGAAAAAAATGTAAAAGTAAATAAATAAAAGGATGAGGGGAAATTCTTGAATTGACGCTTAAAATGAATTCGGGTCCAGAAAAGCCACACTGCTTCACAGGACGGGGCAGTTTAAAAGAATAAAGCGAAAGGAACATGGCGGGTGCGATCATACCAGCACTAATGCACCGGATCCCATCAGAACTCCGAAGTTAAGCGTGCTTGGGCGAGAGTAGTACTAGGATGGGTGACCCCCTGGGAAGTCCTCTTGTTGCACCCCTCCCTTTTTTGTTTCGAAATCCAAATTTCCCCTTCGTTCTTTATGCTGTAGTAATTTAGCTCCGTCGGAACGATTGCTTTATATTTTGCTTCTCATCGAAGCATGAAGGCGGATCTGAAGGCGCGAGACAAGTCAGGAACGGTACGGCTGGATCGAAGCCCGGATCGTCGGTCAAAGTTGTCGGCGCAAATGTATAAGCGCAAGCGTGAAGGATCAATTTCAGGATAATTGAGAGTTGTTCGACGAGGGAAAAAAAAGGTGCAAAGCAACAAGAAAAAAATATAAAAGTAAATAAATAAAAGGATGAGAGGAAATTCATGAATTGACGCTTAGAATGAATTCGGGTCCAGAAAAGCCAAACTGCTTCACAGGACGTGACAGTTTAAAAGAATAAAGCGAAAGGAACATGGCGGGTGCGATCATACCAGCACTAATGCACCGGATCCCATCAGAACTTCGAAGTTAAGCGTGCTTGGGCGACAGTAGTACCAGGATGGGTGACCCTAGGCCGGTCAACGGGTCGGGTCTACACCCGGATCCGGATCGGATCCCTGAAATTTTTGCGGGTATGGGTAGGGATTTAATTCCGTTATCCGGATCCGGATCCGTTTTTTCAAACAAAAAAACGGGTCGGATACGGAATATAGTATTCCGACCCGTATTAGACCCGGATCCGGATATAAATGATTTAATAATTTATAAAAAATATATATTATCAATATAATTTGATTAGGATGATGTATTTGAGTAAAATCAATTTGATTTATTTTCTTATTTGGTTTTTTCTTTGCATTAGCTAGAAATTTGTTTACAAATATATCTTTTTCTCTTTTTTGTTAGAAATTATAAATTTTGGCAAATTTGTTCGGGTAGACCCGACCCGGATCCGAGACTCGCCGGGTCCGGATCCGGAACACCGAATAAAAGACCCGTCGGGTAAACGGGTCGGATCCGGGTCCGGGTCCGGAATAATGAATTCCGGCCCGGACCCGGCCCGTTGACACCCCTAGGTGACCCCCTGGGAAATCCTCGTGTTGCATCCCTCCCTTTTTTGTTTCGAAATCCAAATTTCCCCTTCGTTCTTTATGCTGTAGTAATTTAGCTCCGTCGGAACGATTGCTTTATATTTTGCTTCTCATCGAAGCATGAAGGCGGATCTGAAGGCGCGAGACAAGTCAGGAACGGTACGGCTGGATCGAAGCCCGGATCGTCGGTCAAAGTTGTCGGCGCAAATGTATAAGCGCAAGCGTGAAGGATCAATTTCAGGATAATTGAGAGTTGCGCGACGAGGGAAAAAAAATGGTGCAAATCAACAAGAAAAAAATGTAAAAGTAAATAAATAAAAGGATGAGGGGAAATTCTTGAATTGACGCTTAAAATGAATTCGGGTCCAGAAAAGCCACACTGCTTCACAGGACGGGGCAGTTTAAAAGAATAAAGCGAAAGGAACATGGCGGGTGCGATCATACCAGCACTAATGCACCGGATCCCATCAGAACTCCGAAGTTAAGCGTGCTTGGGCGAGAGTAGTACTAGGATGGGTGACCCCCTGGGAAGTCCTCGTGTTGCACCCCTCCCTTTTTTGTTTCGAAATCCAAATTTCCCCTTCGTTCTTTATGCTGTAGTAATTTAGCTCCGTCGGAACGATTGCTTTATATTTTGCTTCTCATCGAAGCATGAAGGCGGATCTGAAGGCGCGAGACAAGTCAGGAACGGTACGGCTGGATCGAAGCCCGGATCGTCGGTCAAAGTTGTCGGCGCAAATGTATAAGCGCAAGCGTGAAGGATCAATTTCAGGATAATTGAGAGTTGTTCGACGAGGGAAAAAAAAGGTGCAAAGCAACAAGAAAAAAATATAAAAGTAAATAAATAAAAGGATGAGAGGAAATTCATGAATTGACGCTTAGAATGAATTCGGGTCCAGAAAAGCCAAACTGCTTCACAGGACGTGACAGTTTAAAAGAATAAAGCGAAAGGAACATGGCGGGTGCGATCATACCAGCACTAATGCACCGGATCCCATCAGAACTTCGAAGTTAAGCGTGCTTGGGCGACAGTAGTACCAGGATGGGTGACCCTAGGCCGGTCAACGGGTCGGGTCTACACCCGGATCCGGATCGGATCCCTGAAATTTTTGCGGGTATGGGTAGGGATTTAATTCCGTTATCCGGATCCGGATCCGTTTTTTCAAACAAAAAAACGGGTCGGATACGGAATATAGTATTCCGACCCGTATTAGACCCGGATCCGGATATAAATGATTTAATAATTTATAAAAAATATATATTATCAATATAATTTGATTAGGATGATGTATTTGAGTAAAATCAATTTGATTTATTTTCTTATTTGGTTTTTTCTTTGCATTAGCTAGAAATTTGTTTACAAATATATCTTTTTCTCTTTTTTGTTAGAAATTATAAATTTTGGCAAATTTGTTCGGGTAGACCCGACCCGGATCCGAGACTCGCCGGGTCCGGATCCGGAACACAGAATAAAAGACCCGTCGGGTAAACGGGTCGGATCCGGGTCCGGGTCCGGAATAATGAATTCCGGCCCGGACCCGGCCCGTTGACACCCCTAGGTGACCCCCTGGGAAATCCTCGTGTTGCACCCCTCCCTTTTTTGTTTCGAAATCCAAATTTCCCCTTCGCTCTTTATGCTGTAGTAATTTAGCTCCGTCGGAACGATTGCTTTATATTTTGCTTCTCATCGAAGCATGAAGGCGGATCTGAAGGCGCGAGACAAGTCAGGAACGGTACGGCTGGATCGAAGCCCGGATCGTCGGTCAAAGTTGTCGGCGCAAATGTATAAGCGCAAGCGTGAAGGATCAATTTCAGGATAATTGAGAGTTGCGCGACGAGGGAAAAAAAAATGGTGCAAATCAACAAGAAAAAAATGTAAAAGTAAATAAATAAAAGGATGAGGGGAAATTCTTGAATTGACGCTTAGAATGAATTCGGGTCCAGAAAAGCCACACTGCTTCACAGGACGGGGCAGTTTAAAAGAATAAAGCGAAAGGAACATGGCGGGTGCGATCATACCAGCACTAATGCACCGGATCCCATCAGAACTCCGAAGTTAAGCGTGCTTGGGCGATAGTAGTACTAGGATGGGTGACCCCCTGGGAAGTCCTCGTGTTGCAACCCTCCCTTTTTTGTTTCGAAATCCAAATTTCCCCTTCGTTCTTTATGCTGTAGTAATTTAGCTCCGTCGGAACGATTGCTTTATATTTTGCTTCTCATCGAAGCATGAAGGCGGATCTGAAGGCGCGAGACAAGTCAGGAACGGTACGGCTGGATCGAAACCCGGATCGTCGGTCAAAGTTGTCGGCGCAAATGTATAAGCGCAAGCGTGAAGGATCAATTTCAGGATAATTGAGAGTTGTTCGACGAGAGAAAAAAAAGGTGCAAAGCAACAAGAAAAAAATATAAAAGTAAATAAATAAAAGGATGAGAGGAAATTCATGAATTGACGCTTAGAATGAATTCGGGTCCAAAAAAGCCAAACTGCTTCACAGGACGTGGCAGTTTAAAAGAATAAAGCGAAAGGAACATGGCGGGTGCGATCATACCAGCACTAATGCACCGGATCCCATCAGAACTTCGAAGTTAAGCGTGCTTGGGCGACAGTAGTACTAGGATGGGTGACCCTAGGCCGGTCAACGGGTCGGGTCTACACCCGGATCCGGATCGGATCCCTGAAATTTTTGCGGGTATGGGTAGGGATTTAATTCCGTTATCCGGATCCGGATCCGTTTTTTCAAACAAAAAAACGGGTCGGATACGGAATATAGTATTCCGACCCGTATTAGACCCGGATCCGGATATAAATGATTTAATAATTTATAAAAAATATATATTATCAATATAATTTGATTAGGATGATGTATTTGAGTAAAATCAATTTGATTTATTTTCTTATTTGGTTTTTTCTTTGCATTAGCTAGAAATTTGTTTACAAATATATCTTTTTCTCTTTTTTGTTAGAAATTATAAATTTTGACAAATTTGTTCGGGTAGACCCGACCCGGATCCGAGACTCGCCGGGTCCGGATCCGGAACACCGAATAAAAGACCCGTCGGGTAAACTGGTCGGATCCGGGTCCGGGTCCGGAATAATGAATTCCGGCCCGGACCCCGGCCCGTTGACACCCCTAGGTGACCCCCTGGGAAATCCTCGTGTTGCACCCCTCCCTTTTTTGTTTCGAAATCCAAATTTCCCCTTCGTTCTTTATGCTGTAGTAATTTAGCTCCGTCGGAACGATTGCTTTATATTTTGCTTCTCATCGAAGCATGAAGGCGGATCTGAAGGCGCGAGACAAGTCAGGAACGGTACGGCTGGATCGAAGCCCGGATCGTCGGTCAAAGTTGTCGGCGCAAATGTATAAGCGCAAGCGTGAAGGATCAATTTCAGGATAATTGAGAGTTGCGCGACGAGGGAAAAAAAATGGTGCAAATCAACAAGAAAAAAATGTAAAAGTAAATAAATAAAAGGATGAGGGGAAATTCTTGAATTGACGCTTAAAATGAATTCGGGTCCAGAAAAGCCACACTGCTTCACAGGACGGGGCAGTTTAAAAGAATAAAGCGAAAGGAACATGGCGGGTGCGATCATACCAGCACTAATGCACCGGATCCCATCAGAACTCCGAAGTTAAGCGTGCTTGGGCGAGAGTAGTACTAGGATGGGTGACCCCCTGGGAAGTCCTCTTGTTGCACCCCTCCCTTTTTTGTTTCGAAATCCAAATTTCCCCTTCGTTCTTTATGCTGTAGTAATTTAGCTCCGTCGGAACGATTGCTTTATATTTTGCTTCTCATCGAAGCATGAAAGCGGATCTGAAGGCGCGAGACAAGTCAGGAACGGTACGGCTGGATCGAAGCCCGGATCGTCGGTCAAAGTTGTCGGCGCAAATGTATAAGCGCAAGCGTGAAGGATCAATTTCAGGATAATTGAGAGTTGTTCGACGAGGGAAAAAAAAGGTGCAAAGCAACAAGAAAAAAATATAAAAGTAAATAAATAAAAGGATGAGAGGAAATTCATGAATTGACGCTTAGAATGAATTCGGGTCCAGAAAAGCCAAACTGCTTCACAGGACGTGACAGTTTAAAAGAATAAAGCGAAAGGAACATGGCGGGTGCGATCATACCAGCACTAATGCACCGGATCCCATCAGAACTTCGAAGTTAAGCGTGCTTGGGCGACAGTAGTACCAGGATGGGTGACCCTAGGCCGGTCAACGGGTCGGGTCTACACCCGGATCCGGATCGGATCCCTGAAATTTTTGCGGGTATGGGTAGGGATTTAATTCCGTTATCCGGATCCGGATCCGTTTTTTCAAACAAAAAAACGGGTCGGATACGGAATATAGTATTCCGACCCGTATTAGACCCGGATCCGGATATAAATGATTTAATAATTTATAAAAAATATATATTATCAATATAATTTGATTAGGATGATGTATTTGAGTAAAATCAATTTGATTTATTTTCTTATTTGGTTTTTTCTTTGCATTAGCTAGAAATTTGTTTACAAATATATCTTTTTCTCTTTTTTGTTAGAAATTATAAATTTTGGCAAATTTGTTCGGGTAGACCCGACCCGGATCCGAGACTCGCCGGGTCCGGATCCGGAACACCGAATAAAAGACCCGTCGGGTAAACGGGTCGGATCCGGGTCCGGGTCCGGAATAATGAATTCCGGCCCGGACCCGGCCCGTTGACACCCCTAGGTGACCCCCTGGGAAATCCTCGTGTTGCATCCCTCCCTTTTTTGTTTCGAAATCCAAATTTCCCCTTCGTTCTTTATGCTGTAGTAATTTAGCTCCGTCGGAACGATTGCTTTATATTTTGCTTCTCATCGAAGCATGAAGGCGGATCTGAAGGCGCGAGACAAGTCAGGAACGGTACGGCTGGATCGAAGCCCGGATCGTCGGTCAAAGTTGTCGGCGCAAATGTATAAGCGCAAGCGTGAAGGATCAATTTCAGGATAATTGAGAGTTGCGCGACGAGGGAAAAAAAAATGGTGCAAATCAACAAGAAAAAAATGTAAAAGTAAATAAATAAAAGGATGAGGGGAAATTCTTGAATTGACGCTTAAAATGAATTCGGGTCCAGAAAAGCCACACTGCTTCACAGGACGGGGCAGTTTAAAAGAATAAAGCGAAAGGAACATGGCGGGTGCGATCATACCAGCACTAATGCACCGGATCCCATCAGAACTCCGAAGTTAAGCGTGCTTGGGCGAGAGTAGTACTAGGATGGGTGACCCCCTGGGAAGTCCTCGTGTTGCACCCCTCCCTTTTTTGTTTCGAAATCCAAATTTCCCCTTCGTTCTTTATGCTGTAGTAATTTAGCTCCGTCGGAACGATTGCTTTATATTTTGCTTCTCATCGAAGCATGAAGGCGGATCTGAAGGCGCGAGACAAGTCAGGAACGGTACGGCTGGATCGAAGCCCGGATCGTCGGTCAAAGTTGTCGGCGCAAATGTATAAGCGCAAGCGTGAAGGATCAATTTCAGGATAATTGAGAGTTGTTCGACGAGGGAAAAAAAAGGTGCAAAGCAACAAGAAAAAAATATAAAAGTAAATAAATAAAAGGATGAGAGGAAATTCATGAATTGACGCTTAGAATGAATTCGGGTCCAGAAAAGCCAAACTGCTTCACAGGACGTGACAGTTTAAAAGAATAAAGCGAAAGGAACATGGCGGGTGCGATCATACCAGCACTAATGCACCGGATCCCATCAGAACTTCGAAGTTAAGCGTGCTTGGGCGACAGTAGTACCAGGATGGGTGACCCTAGGCCGGTCAACGGGTCGGGTCTACACCCGGATCCGGATCGGAATCCCTGAAATTTTTGCGGGTATGGGTAGGGATTTAATTCCGTTATCCGGATCCGGATCCGTTTTTTCAAACAAAAAAACGGGTCGGATACGGAATATAGTATTCCGACCCGTATTAGACCCGGATCCGGATATAAATGATTTAATAATTTATAAAAAATATATATTATCAATATAATTTGATTAGGATGATGTATTTGAGTAAAATCAATTTGATTTATTTTCTTAT
The DNA here is from genome assembly GCF_036785885.1 of Coffea arabica. NCBI lineage: Eukaryota > Viridiplantae > Streptophyta > Magnoliopsida > Gentianales > Rubiaceae > Coffea > Coffea arabica. The sequence goes on from NC_092330.1 coordinate 23,876,940, forward strand.
TTGGTTTTTTCTTTGCATTAGCTAGAAATTTTTTACAAATATATCTTTTTCTCTTTTTTGTTAGAAATTATAAATTTTGGCAAATTTGTTCGGGTAGACCCGACCCGGATCCGAGACTCGCCGGGTCCGGATCCGGAACACCGAATAAAAGACCCGTCGGGTAAACGGGTCGGATCCGGGTCCGGGTCCGGAATAATGAATTCCGGCCCGGATCCGGCCCGTTGACACCCCTAGGTGACCCCCTGGGAAATCCTCGTGTTGCACCCCTCCCTTTTTTGTTTCGAAATCCAAATTTCCCCTTCGTTCTTTATGCTGTAGTAATTTAGCTCCGTCGGAACGATTGCTTTATATTTTGCTTCTCATCGAAGCATGAAGGCGGATCTGAAGGCGCGAGACAAGTCAGGAACGGTACGGCTGGATCGAATCCCGGATCGTCGGTCAAAGTTGTCGGCGCAAATGTATAAGCGCAAGCGTGAAGGATCAATTTCAGGATAATTGAGAGTTGCGCGACGAGGGAAAAAAAAATGGTGCAAATCAACAAGAAAAAAATGTAAAAGTAAATAAATAAAAGGATGAGGGGAAATTCTTGAATTGACGCTTAGAATGAATTCGGGTCCAGAAAAGCCACACTGCTTCACAGGACGGGGCAGTTTAAAAGAATAAAACGAAAGGAACATGGCGGGTGCGATCATACCAGCACTAATGCACCGGATCCCATCAGAACTCCGAAGTTAAGCGTGCTTGGGCGAGAGTAGTACTAGGATGGGTGACCCCCTGGGAAGTCCTCGTGTTGCACCCCTCCCTTTTTTGTTTCGAAATCCAAATTTCCCCTTCGTTCTTTATGCTGTAGTAATTTAGCTCCGTCGGAACGATTGCTTTAAATTTTGCTTCTCATCGAAGCATGAAGGCGGATCTGAAGGCGCGAGACAAGTCAGGAACGGTACGGCTGGATCGAAGCCCGGATCGTCGGTCAAAGTTGTCGGCGCAAATGTATAAGCGCAAGCGTGAAGAATCAATTTCAGGATAATTGAGACTTGTTCGACGAGGGAAAAAAAAGGTGCAAAGCAACAAGAAAAAAATATAAAAGTAAATAAATAAAAGGATGAGAGGAAATTCATGAATTGACGCTTAGAATGAATTCGGGTCCAGAAAAGCCAAACTGCTTCACAGGACGTGACAGTTTAAAAGAATAAAGCGAAAGGAACATGGCGGGTGCGATCATACCAGCACTAATGCACCGGATCCCATCAGAACTTCGAAGTTAAGCGTGCTTGGGCGACAGTAGTACTAGGATGGGTGATCCTAGGCCGGTCAACGGGTCGGGTCTACACCCGGATCCGGATCGGATCCCTGAAATTTTTGCGTGTATGGGTAGGGATTTAATTCCGTTATCCGGATCCGGATCCGTTTTTTCAAACAAAAAAACGGGTCGGATACGGAATATAGTATTCCGACCCGTATTAGACCCGGATCCGGATATAAATGATTTAATAATTTATAAAAAATATATATTATCAATATAATTTGATTAGGATGATGTATTTGAGTAAAATCAATTTGATTTATTTTCTTATTTGGTTTTTTCTTTGCATTAGCTAGAAATTTGTTTACAAATATATCTTTTTCTCTTTTTTGTTAGAAATTATAAATTTTGGCAAATTTGTTCGGGTAGACCCGACCCGGATCCGAGACTCGCCGGGTCCGGATCCGGAACACCGAATAAAAGACCCGTCGGGTAAACGGGTCGGATCCGGGTCCGGGTCCGGAATAATGAATTCCGGCCCGGACCCGGCCCGTTGACACCCCTAGGTGACCCCCTGGGAAATCCTCGTGTTGCATCCCTCCCTTTTTTGTTTCGAAATCCAAATTTCCCCTTCGTTCTTTATGCTGTAGTAATTTAGCTCCGTCGGAACGATTGCTTTATATTTTGCTTCTCATCGAAGCATGAAGGCGGATCTGAAGGCGCGAGACAAGTCAGGAACGGTACGGCTGGATCGAAGCCCGGATCGTCGGTCAAAGTTGTCGGCGCAAATGTATAAGCGCAAGCGTGAAGGATCAATTTCAGGATAATTGAGAGTTGCGCGACGAGGGAAAAAAAAATGGTGCAAATCAACAAGAAAAAAATGTAAAAGTAAATAAATAAAAGGATGAGGGGAAATTCTTGAATTGACGCTTAAAATGAATTCGGGTCCAGAAAAGCCACACTGCTTCACAGGACGGGGCAGTTTAAAAGAATAAAGCGAAAGGAACATGGCGGGTGCGATCATACCAGCACTAATGCACCGGATCCCATCAGAACTCCGAAGTTAAGCGTGCTTGGGCGAGAGTAGTACTAGGATGGGTGACCCCCTGGGAAGTCCTCGTGTTGCACCCCTCCCTTTTTTGTTTCGAAATCCAAATTTCCCCTTCGTTCTTTATGCTGTAGTAATTTAGCTCCGTCGGAACGATTGCTTTATATTTTGCTTCTCATCGAAGCATGAAGGCGGATCTGAAGGCGCGAGACAAGTCAGGAACGGTACGGCTGGATCGAAGCCCGGATCGTCGGTCAAAGTTGTCGGCGCAAATGTATAAGCGCAAGCGTGAAGGATCAATTTCAGGATAATTGAGAGTTGTTCGACGAGGGAAAAAAAAGGTGCAAAGCAACAAGAAAAAAATATAAAAGTAAATAAATAAAAGGATGAGAGGAAATTCATGAATTGACGCTTAGAATGAATTCGGGTCCAGAAAAGCCAAACTGCTTCACAGGACGTGACAGTTTAAAAGAATAAAGCGAAAGGAACATGGCGGGTGCGATCATACCAGCACTAATGCACCGGATCCCATCAGAACTTCGAAGTTAAGCGTGCTTGGGCGACAGTAGTACCAGGATGGGTGACCCTAGGCCGGTCAACGGGTCGGGTCTACACCCGGATCCGGATCGGAATCCCTGAAATTTTTGCGGGTATGGGTAGGGATTTAATTCCGTTATCCGGATCCGGATCCGTTTTTTCAAACAAAAAAACGGGTCGGATACGGAATATAGTATTCCGACCCGTATTAGACCCGGATCCGGATATAAATGATTTAATAATTTATAAAAAATATATATTATCAATATAATTTGATTAGGATGATGTATTTGAGTAAAATCAATTTGATTTATTTTCTTATTTGGTTTTTTCTTTGCATTAGCTAGAAATTTGTTTACAAATATATCTTTTTCTCTTTTTTGTTAGAAATTATAAATTTTGGCAAATTTGTTCGGGTAGACCCGACCCGGATCCGAGACTCGCCGGGTCCGGATCCGGAACACAGAATAAAAGACCCGTCGGGTAAACGGGTCGGATCCGGGTCCGGGTCCGGAATAATGAATTCCGGCCCGGACCCGGCCCGTTGACACCCCTAGGTGACCCCCTGGGAAATCCTCGTGTTGCACCCCTCCCTTTTTTGTTTCGAAATCCAAATTTCCCCTTCGCTCTTTATGCTGTAGTAATTTAGCTCCGTCGGAACGATTGCTTTATATTTTGCTTCTCATCGAAGCATGAAGGCGGATCTGAAGGCGCGAGACAAGTCAGGAACGGTACGGCTGGATCGAAGCCCGGATCGTCGGTCAAAGTTGTCGGCGCAAATGTATAAGCGCAAGCGTGAAGGATCAATTTCAGGATAATTGAGAGTTGCGCGACGAGGGAAAAAAAAATGGTGCAAATCAACAAGAAAAAAATGTAAAAGTAAATAAATAAAAGGATGAGGGGAAATTCTTGAATTGACGCTTAGAATGAATTCGGGTCCAGAAAAGCCACACTGCTTCACAGGACGGGGCAGTTTAAAAGAATAAAGCGAAAGGAACATGGCGGGTGCGATCATACCAGCACTAATGCACCGGATCCCATCAGAACTCCGAAGTTAAGCGTGCTTGGGCGAGAGTAGTACTAGGATGGGTGACCCCCTGGGAAGTCCTCTTGTTGCACCCCTCCCTTTTTTGTTTCGAAATCCAAATTTCCCCTTCGTTCTTTATGCTGTAGTAATTTAGCTCCGTCGGAACGATTGCTTTATATTTTGCTTCTCATCGAAGCATGAAGGCGGATCTGAAGGCGCGAGACAAGTCAGGAACGGTACGGCTGGATCGAAGCCCGGATCGTCGGTCAAAGTTGTCGGCGCAAATGTATAAGCGCAAGCGTGAAGGATCAATTTCAGGATAATTGAGAGTTGTTCGACGAGGGAAAAAAAAGGTGCAAAGCAACAAGAAAAAAATATAAAAGTAAATAAATAAAAGGATGAGAGGAAATTCATGAATTGACGCTTAGAATGAATTCGGGTCCAGAAAAGCCAAACTGCTTCACAGGACGTGACAGTTTAAAAGAATAAAGCGAAAGGAACATGGCGGGTGCGATCATACCAGCACTAATGCACCGGATCCCATCAGAACTTCGAAGTTAAGCGTGCTTGGGCGACAGTAGTACCAGGATGGGTGACCCTAGGCCGGTCAACGGGTCGGGTCTACACCCGGATCCGGATCGGATCCCTGAAATTTTTGCGGGTATGGGTAGGGATTTAATTCCGTTATCCGGATCCGGATCCGTTTTTTCAAACAAAAAAACGGGTCGGATACGGAATATAGTATTCCGACCCGTATTAGACCCGGATCCGGATATAAATGATTTAATAATTTATAAAAAATATATATTATCAATATAATTTGATTAGGATGATGTATTTGAGTAAAATCAATTTGATTTATTTTCTTATTTGGTTTTTTCTTTGCATTAGCTAGAAATTTGTTTACAAATATATCTTTTTCTCTTTTTTGTTAGAAATTATAAATTTTGGCAAATTTGTTCGGGTAGACCCGACCCGGATCCGAGACTCGCCGGGTCCGGATCCGGAACACCGAATAAAAGACCCGTCGGGTAAACGGGTCGGATCCGGGTCCGGGTCCGGAATAATGAATTCCGGCCCGGACCCGGCCCGTTGACACCCCTAGGTGACCCCCTGGGAAATCCTCGTGTTGCATCCCTCCCTTTTTTGTTTCGAAATCCAAATTTCCCCTTCGTTCTTTATGCTGTAGTAATTTAGCTCCGTCGGAACGATTGCTTTATATTTTGCTTCTCATCGAAGCATGAAGGCGGATCTGAAGGCGCGAGACAAGTCAGGAACGGTACGGCTGGATCGAAGCCCGGATCGTCGGTCAAAGTTGTCGGCGCAAATGTATAAGCGCAAGCGTGAAGGATCAATTTCAGGATAATTGAGAGTTGCGCGACGAGGGAAAAAAAAATGGTGCAAATCAACAAGAAAAAAATGTAAAAGTAAATAAATAAAAGGATGAGGGGAAATTCTTGAATTGACGCTTAAAATGAATTCGGGTCCAGAAAAGCCACACTGCTTCACAGGACGGGGCAGTTTAAAAGAATAAAGCGAAAGGAACATGGCGGGTGCGATCATACCAGCACTAATGCACCGGATCCCATCAGAACTCCGAAGTTAAGCGTGCTTGGGCGAGAGTAGTACTAGGATGGGTGACCCCCTGGGAAGTCCTCGTGTTGCACCCCTCCCTTTTTTGTTTCGAAATCCAAATTTCCCCTTCGTTCTTTATGCTGTAGTAATTTAGCTCCGTCGGAACGATTGCTTTATATTTTGCTTCTCATCGAAGCATGAAGGCGGATCTGAAGGCGCGAGACAAGTCAGGAACGGTACGGCTGGATCGAAGCCCGGATCGTCGGTCAAAGTTGTCGGCGCAAATGTATAAGCGCAAGCGTGAAGGATCAATTTCAGGATAATTGAGAGTTGTTCGACGAGGGAAAAAAAAGGTGCAAAGCAACAAGAAAAAAATATAAAAGTAAATAAATAAAAGGATGAGAGGAAATTCATGAATTGACGCTTAGAATGAATTCGGGTCCAGAAAAGCCAAACTGCTTCACAGGACGTGACAGTTTAAAAGAATAAAGCGAAAGGAACATGGCGGGTGCGATCATACCAGCACTAATGCACCGGATCCCATCAGAACTTCGAAGTTAAGCGTGCTTGGGCGACAGTAGTACCAGGATGGGTGACCCTAGGCCGGTCAACGGGTCGGGTCTACACCCGGATCCGGATCGGAATCCCTGAAATTTTTGCGGGTATGGGTAGGGATTTAATTCCGTTATCCGGATCCGGATCCGTTTTTTCAAACAAAAAAACGGGTCGGATACGGAATATAGTATTCCGACCCGTATTAGACCCGGATCCGGATATAAATGATTTAATAATTTATAAAAAATATATATTATCAATATAATTTGATTAGGATGATGTATTTGAGTAAAATCAATTTGATTTATTTTCTTATTTGGTTTTTTCTTTGCATTAGCTAGAAATTTTTTACAAATATATCTTTTTCTCTTTTTTGTTAGAAATTATAAATTTTGGCAAATTTGTTCGGGTAGACCCGACCCGGATCCGAGACTCGCCGGGTCCGGATCCGGAACACCGAATAAAAGACCCGTCGGGTAAACGGGTCGGATCCGGGTCCGGGTCCGGAATAATGAATTCCGGCCCGGATCCGGCCCGTTGACACCCCTAGGTGACCCCCTGGGAAATCCTCGTGTTGCACCCCTCCCTTTTTTGTTTCGAAATCCAAATTTCCCCTTCGTTCTTTATGCTGTAGTAATTTAGCTCCGTCGGAACGATTGCTTTATATTTTGCTTCTCATCGAAGCATGAAGGCGGATCTGAAGGCGCGAGACAAGTCAGGAACGGTACGGCTGGATCGAATCCCGGATCGTCGGTCAAAGTTGTCGGCGCAAATGTATAAGCGCAAGCGTGAAGGATCAATTTCAGGATAATTGAGAGTTGCGCGACGAGGGAAAAAAAAATGGTGCAAATCAACAAGAAAAAAATGTAAAAGTAAATAAATAAAAGGATGAGGGGAAATTCTTGAATTGACGCTTAGAATGAATTCGGGTCCAGAAAAGCCACACTGCTTCACAGGACGGGGCAGTTTAAAAGAATAAAACGAAAGGAACATGGCGGGTGCGATCATACCAGCACTAATGCACCGGATCCCATCAGAACTCCGAAGTTAAGCGTGCTTGGGCGAGAGTAGTACTAGGATGGGTGACCCCCTGGGAAGTCCTCGTGTTGCACCCCTCCCTTTTTTGTTTCGAAATCCAAATTTCCCCTTCGTTCTTTATGCTGTAGTAATTTAGCTCCGTCGGAACGATTGCTTTAAATTTTGCTTCTCATCGAAGCATGAAGGCGGATCTGAAGGCGCGAGACAAGTCAGGAACGGTACGGCTGGATCGAAGCCCGGATCGTCGGTCAAAGTTGTCGGCGCAAATGTATAAGCGCAAGCGTGAAGAATCAATTTCAGGATAATTGAGACTTGTTCGACGAGGGAAAAAAAAGGTGCAAAGCAACAAGAAAAAAATATAAAAGTAAATAAATAAAAGGATGAGAGGAAATTCATGAATTGACGCTTAGAATGAATTCGGGTCCAGAAAAGCCAAACTGCTTCACAGGACCTGACAGTTTAAAAGAATAAAGCGAAAGGAACATGGCGGGTGCGATCATACCAGCACTAATGCACCGGATCCCATCAGAACTTCGAAGTTAAGCGTGCTTGGGCGACAGTAGTACTAGGATGGGTGATCCTAGGCCGGTCAACGGGTCGGGTCTACACCCGGATCCGGATCGGATCCCTGAAATTTTTGCGTGTATGGGTAGGGATTTAATTCCGTTATCCGGATCCGGATCCGTTTTTTCAAACAAAAAAACGGGTCGGATACGGAATATAGTATTCCGACCCGTATTAGACCCGGATCCGGATATAAATGATTTAATAATTTATAAAAAATATATATTATCAATATAATTTGATTAGGATGATGTATTTGAGTAAAATCAATTTGATTTATTTTCTTATTTGGTTTTTTCTTTGCATTAGCTAGAAATTTGTTTACAAATATATCTTTTTCTCTTTTTTGTTAGAAATTATAAATTTTGGCAAATTTGTTCGGGTAGACCCGACCCGGATCCGAGACTCGCCGGGTCCGGATCCGGAACACCGAATAAAAGACCCGTCGGGTAAACGGGTCGGATCCGGGTCCGGGTCCGGAATAATGAATTCCGGCCCGGACCCGGCCCGTTGACACCCCTAGGTGACCCCCTGGGAAATCCTCGTGTTGCATCCCTCCCTTTTTTGTTTCGAAATCCAAATTTCCCCTTCGTTCTTTATGCTGTAGTAATTTAGCTCCGTCGGAACGATTGCTTTATATTTTGCTTCTCATCGAAGCTTGAAGGCGGATCTGAAGGCGCGAGACAAGTCAGGAACGGTACGGCTGGATCGAAGCCCGGATCGTCGGTCAAAGTTGTCGGCGCAAATGTATAAGCGCAAGCGTGAAGGATCAATTTCAGGATAATTGAGAGTTGCGCGACGAGGGAAAAAAAAATGGTGCAAATCAACAAGAAAAAAATGTAAAAGTAAATAAATAAAAGGATGAGGGGAAATTCTTGAATTGACGCTTAAAATGAATTCGGGTCCAGAAAAGCCACACTGCTTCACAGGACGGGGCAGTTTAAAAGAATAAAGCGAAAGGAACATGGCGGGTGCGATCATACCAGCACTAATGCACCGGATCCCATCAGAACTCCGAAGTTAAGCGTGCTTGGGCGAGAGTAGTACTAGGATGGGTGACCCCCTGGGAAGTCCTCGTGTTGCACCCCTCCCTTTTTTGTTTCGAAATCCAAATTTCCCCTTCGTTCTTTATGCTGTAGTAATTTAGCTCCGTCGGAACGATTGCTTTATATTTTGCTTCTCATCGAAGCATGAAGGCGGATCTGAAGGCGCGAGACAAGTCAGGAACGGTACGGCTGGATCGAAGCCCGGATCGTCGGTCAAAGTTGTCGGCGCAAATGTATAAGCGCAAGCGTGAAGGATCAATTTCAGGATAATTGAGAGTTGTTCGACGAGGGAAAAAAAAGGTGCAAAGCAACAAGAAAAAAATATAAAAGTAAATAAATAAAAGGATGAGAGGAAATTCATGAATTGACGCTTAGAATGAATTCGGGTCCAGAAAAGCCAAACTGCTTCACAGGACGTGACAGTTTAAAAGAATAAAGCGAAAGGAACATGGCGGGTGCGATCATACCAGCACTAATGCACCGGATCCCATCAGAACTTCGAAGTTAAGCGTGCTTGGGCGACAGTAGTACCAGGATGGGTGACCCTAGGCCGGTCAACGGGTCGGGTCTACACCCGGATCCGGATCGGAATCCCTGAAATTTTTGCGGGTATGGGTAGGGATTTAATTCCGTTATCCGGATCCGGATCCGTTTTTTCAAACAAAAAAACGGGTCGGATACGGAATATAGTATTCCGACCCGTATTAGACCCGGATCCGGATATAAATGATTTAATAATTTATAAAAAATATATATTATCAATATAATTTGATTAGGATGATGTATTTGAGTAAAATCAATTTGATTTATTTTCTTATTTGGTTTTTTCTTTGCATTAGCTAGAAATTTGTTTACAAATATATCTTTTTCTCTTTTTTGTTAGAAATTATAAATTTTGGCAAATTTGTTCGGGTAGACCCGACCCGGATCCGAGACTCGCCGGGTCCGGATCCGGAACACAGAATAAAAGACCCGTCGGGTAAACGGGTCGGATCCGGGTCCGGGTCCGGAATAATGAATTCCGGCCCGGACCCGGCCCGTTGACACCCCTAGGTGACCCCCTGGGAAATCCTCGTGTTGCACCCCTCCCTTTTTTGTTTCGAAATCCAAATTTCCCCTTCGCTCTTTATGCTGTAGTAATTTAGCTCCGTCGGAACGATTGCTTTATATTTTGCTTCTCATCGAAGCATGAAGGCGGATCTGAAGGCGCGAGACAAGTCAGGAACGGTACGGCTGGATCGAAGCCCGGATCGTCGGTCAAAGTTGTCGGCGCAAATGTATAAGCGCAAGCGTGAAGGATCAATTTCAGGATAATTGAGAGTTGCGCGACGAGGGAAAAAAAAATGGTGCAAATCAACAAGAAAAAAATGTAAAAGTAAATAAATAAAAGGATGAGGGGAAATTCTTGAATTGACGCTTAGAATGAATTCGGGTCCAGAAAAGCCACACTGCTTCACAGGACGGGGCAGTTTAAAAGAATAAAGCGAAAGGAACATGGCGGGTGCGATCATACCAGCACTAATGCACCGGATCCCATCAGAACTCCGAAGTTAAGCGTGCTTGGGCGAGAGTAGTACTAGGATGGGTGACCCCCTGGGAAGTCCTCTTGTTGCACCCCTCCCTTTTTTGTTTCGAAATCCAAATTTCCCCTTCGTTCTTTATGCTGTAGTAATTTAGCTCCGTCGGAACGATTGCTTTATATTTTGCTTCTCATCGAAGCATGAAGGCGGATCTGAAGGCGCGAGACAAGTCAGGAACGGTACGGCTGGATCGAAGCCCGGATCGTCGGTCAAAGTTGTCGGCGCAAATGTATAAGCGCAAGCGTGAAGGATCAATTTCAGGATAATTGAGAGTTGTTCGACGAGGGAAAAAAAAGGTGCAAAGCAACAAGAAAAAAATATAAAAGTAAATAAATAAAAGGATGAGAGGAAATTCATGAATTGACGCTTAGAATGAATTCGGGTCCAGAAAAGCCAAACTGCTTCACAGGACGTGACAGTTTAAAAGAATAAAGCGAAAGGAACATGGCGGGTGCGATCATACCAGCACTAATGCACCGGATCCCATCAGAACTTCGAAGTTAAGCGTGCTTGGGCGACAGTAGTACCAGGATGGGTGACCCTAGGCCGGTCAACGGGTCGGGTCTACACCCGGATCCGGATCGGATCCCTGAAATTTTTGCGGGTATGGGTAGGGATTTAATTCCGTTATCCGGATCCGGATCCGTTTTTTCAAACAAAAAAACGGGTCGGATACGGAATATAGTATTCCGACCCGTATTAGACCCGGATCCGGATATAAATGATTTAATAATTTATAAAAAATATATATTATCAATATAATTTGATTAGGATGATGTATTTGAGTAAAATCAATTTGATTTATTTTCTTATTTGGTTTTTTCTTTGCATTAGCTAGAAATTTGTTTACAAATATATCTTTTTCTCTTTTTTGTTAGAAATTATAAATTTTGGCAAATTTGTTCGGGTAGACCCGACCCGGATCCGAGACTCGCCGGGTCCGGATCCGGAACACCGAATAAAAGACCCGTCGGGTAAACGGGTCGGATCCGGGTCCGGGTCCGGAATAATGAATTCCGGCCCGGACCCGGCCCGTTGACACCCCTAGGTGACCCCCTGGGAAATCCTCGTGTTGCATCCCTCCCTTTTTTGTTTCGAAATCCAAATTTCCCCTTCGTTCTTTATGCTGTAGTAATTTAGCTCCGTCGGAACGATTGCTTTATATTTTGCTTCTCATCGAAGCATGAAGGCGGATCTGAAGGCGCGAGACAAGTCAGGAACGGTACGGCTGGATCGAAGCCCGGATCGTCGGTCAAAGTTGTCGGCGCAAATGTATAAGCGCAAGCGTGAAGGATCAATTTCAGGATAATTGAGAGTTGCGCGACGAGGGAAAAAAAAATGGTGCAAATCAACAAGAAAAAAATGTAAAAGTAAATAAATAAAAGGATGAGGGGAAATTCTTGAATTGACGCTTAAAATGAATTCGGGTCCAGAAAAGCCACACTGCTTCACAGGACGGGGCAGTTTAAAAGAATAAAGCGAAAGGAACATGGCGGGTGCGATCATACCAGCACTAATGCACCGGATCCCATCAGAACTCCGAAGTTAAGCGTGCTTGGGCGAGAGTAGTACTAGGATGGGTGACCCCCTGGGAAGTCCTCTTGTTGCACCCCTCCCTTTTTTGTTTCGAAATCCAAATTTCCCCTTCGTTCTTTATGCTGTAGTAATTTAGCTCCGTCGGAACGATTGCTTTATATTTTGCTTCTCATCGAAGCATGAAGGCGGATCTGAAGGCGCGAGACAAGTCAGGAACGGTACGGCTGGATCGAAGCCCGGATCGTCGGTCAAAGTTGTCGGCGCAAATGTATAAGCGCAAGCGTGAAGGATCAATTTCAGGATAATTGAGAGTTGTTCGACGAGGGAAAAAAAAGGTGCAAAGCAACAAGAAAAAAATATAAAAGTAAATAAATAAAAGGATGAGAGGAAATTCATGAATTGACGCTTAGAATGAATTCGGGTCCAGAAAAGCCAAACTGCTTCACAGGACGTGACAGTTTAAAAGAATAAAGCGAAAGGAACATGGCGGGTGCGATCATACCAGCACTAATGCACCGGATCCCATCAGAACTTCGAAGTTAAGCGTGCTTGGGCGACAGTAGTACCAGGATGGGTGACCCTAGGCCGGTCAACGGGTCGGGTCTACACCCGGATCCGGATCGGATCCCTGAAATTTTTGCGGGTATGGGTAGGGATTTAATTCCGTTATCCGGATCCGGATCCGTTTTTTCAAACAAAAAAACGGGTCGGATACGGAATATAGTATTCCGACCCGTATTAGACCCGGATCCGGATATAAATGATTTAATAATTTATAAAAAATATATATTATCAATATAATTTGATTAGGATGATGTATTTGAGTAAAATCAATTTGATTTATTTTCTTATTTGGTTTTTTCTTTGCATTAGCTAGAAATTTGTTTACAAATATATCTTTTTCTCTTTTTTGTTAGAAATTATAAATTTTGGCAAATTTGTTCGGGTAGACCCGACCCGGATCCGAGACTCGCCGGGTCCGGATCCGGAACACCGAATAAAAGACCCGTCGGGTAAACGGGTCGGATCCGGGTCCGGGTCCGGAATAATGAATTCCGGCCCGGACCCGGCCCGTTGACACCCCTAGGTGACCCCCTGGGAAATCCTCGTGTTGCATCCCTCCCTTTTTTGTTTCGAAATCCAAATTTCCCCTTCGTTCTTTATGCTGTAGTAATTTAGCTCCGTCGGAACGATTGCTTTATATTTTGCTTCTCATCGAAGCATGAAAGCGGATCTGAAGGCGCGAGACAAGTCAGGAACGGTACGGCTGGATCGAAGCCCGGATCGTCGGTCAAAGTTGTCGGCGCAAATGTATAAGCGCAAGCGTGAAGGATCAATTTCAGGATAATTGAGAGTTGCGCGACGAGGGAAAAAAAATGGTGCAAATCAACAAGAAAAAAATGTAAAAGTAAATAAATAAAAGGATGAGGGGAAATTCTTGAATTGACGCTTAAAATGAATTCGGGTCCAGAAAAGCCACACTGCTTCACAGGACGGGGCAGTTTAAAAGAATAAAGCGAAAGGAACATGGCGGGTGCGATCATACCAGCACTAATGCACCGGATCCCATCAGAACTCCGAAGTTAAGCGTGCTTGGGCGAGAGTAGTACTAGGATGGGTGACCCCCTGGGAAGTCCTCGTGTTGCACCCCTCCCTTTTTTGTTTCGAAATCCAAATTTCCCCTTCGTTCTTTATGCTGTAGTAATTTAGCTCCGTCGGAACGATTGCTTTATATTTTGCTTCTCATCGAAGCATGAAGGCGGATCTGAAGGCGCGAGACAAGTCAGGAACGGTACGGCTGGATCGAAGCCCGGATCGTCGGTCAAAGTTGTCGGCGCAAATGTATAAGCGCAAGCGTGAAGGATCAATTTCAGGATAATTGAGAGTTGTTCGACGAGGGAAAAAAAAGGTGCAAAGCAACAAGAAAAAAATATAAAAGTAAATAAATAAAAGGATGAGAGGAAATTCATGAATTGACGCTTAGAATGAATTCGGGTCCAGAAAAGCCAAACTGCTTCACAGGACGTGACAGTTTAAAAGAATAAAGCGAAAGGAACATGGCGGGTGCGATCATACCAGCACTAATGCACCGGATCCCATCAGAACTTCGAAGTTAAGCGTGCTTGGGCGACAGTAGTACCAGGATGGGTGACCCTAGGCCGGTCAACGGGTCGGGTCTACACCCGGATCCGGATCGGATCCCTGAAATTTTTGCGGGTATGGGTAGGGATTTAATTCCGTTATCCGGATCCGGATCCGTTTTTTCAAACAAAAAAACGGGTCGGATACGGAATATAGTATTCCGACCCGTATTAGACCCGGATCCGGATATAAATGATTTAATAATTTATAAAAAATATATATTATCAATATAATTTGATTAGGATGATGTATTTGAGTAAAATCAATTTGATTTATTTTCTTATTTGGTTTTTTCTTTGCATTAGCTAGAAATTTGTTTACAAATATATTTTTTTCTCTTTTTTGTTAGAAATTATAAATTTTGGCAAATTTGTTCGGGTAGACCCGACCCGGATCCGAGACTCGCCGGGTCCGGATCCGGAACACAGAATAAAAGACCCGTCGGGTAAACGGGTCGGATCCGGGTCCGGGTCCGGAATAATGAATTCCGGCCCGGACCCGGCCCGTTGACACCCCTAGGTGACCCCCTGGGAAATCCTCGTGTTGCACCCCTCCCTTTTTTGTTTCGAAATCCAAATTTCCCCTTCGCTCTTTATGCTGTAGTAATTTAGCTCCGTCGGAACGATTGCTTTATATTTTGCTTCTCATCGAAGCATGAAGGCGGATCTGAAGGCGCGAGACAAGTCAGGAACGGTACGGCTGGATCGAAGCCCGGATCGTCGGTCAAAGTTGTCGGCGCAAATGTATAAGCGCAAGCGTGAAGGATCAATTTCAGGATAATTGAGAGTTGCGCGACGAGGGAAAAAAAAATGGTGCAAATCAACAAGAAAAAAATGTAAAAGTAAATAAATAAAAGGATGAGGGGAAATTCTTGAATTGACGCTTAGAATGAATTCGGGTCCAGAAAAGCCACACTGCTTCACAGGACGGGGCAGTTTAAAAGAATAAAGCGAAAGGAACATGGCGGGTGCGATCATACCAGCACTAATGCACCGGATCCCATCAGAACTCCGAAGTTAAGCGTGCTTGGGCGATAGTAGTACTAGGATGGGTGACCCCCTGGGAAGTCCTCGTGTTGCAACCCTCCCTTTTTTGTTTCGAAATCCAAATTTCCCCTTCGTTCTTTATGCTGTAGTAATTTAGCTCCGTCGGAACGATTGCTTTATATTTTGCTTCTCATCGAAGCATGAAGGCGGATCTGAAGGCGCGAGACAAGTCAGGAACGGTACGGCTGGATCGAAACCCGGATCGTCGGTCAAAGTTGTCGGCGCAAATGTATAAGCGCAAGCGTGAAGGATCAATTTCAGGATAATTGAGAGTTGTTCGACGAGAGAAAAAAAAGGTGCAAAGCAACAAGAAAAAAATATAAAAGTAAATAAATAAAAGGATGAGAGAAAATTCATGAATTGACGCTTAGAATGAATTCGGGTCCAAAAAAGCCAAACTGCTTCACAGGACGTGGCAGTTTAAAAGAATAAAGCGAAAGGAACATGGCGGGTGCGATCATACCAGCACTAATGCACCGGATCCCATCAGAACTTCGAAGTTAAGCGTGCTTGGGCGACAGTAGTACTAGGATGGGTGACCCTAGGCCGGTCAACGGGTCGGGTCTACACCCGGATCCGGATCGGATCCCTGAAATTTTTGCGGGTATGGGTAGGGATTTAATTCCGTTATCCGGATCCGGATCCGTTTTTTCAAACAAAAAAACGGGTCGGATACGGAATATAGTATTCCGACCCGTATTAGACCCGGATCCGGATATAAATGATTTAATAATTTATAAAAAATATATATTATCAATATAATTTGATTAGGATGATGTATTTGAGTAAAATCAATTTGATTTATTTTCTTATTTGGTTTTTTCTTTGCATTAGCTAGAAATTTGTTTACAAATATATCTTTTTCTCTTTTTTGTTAGAAATTATAAATTTTGACAAATTTGTTCGGGTAGACCCGACCCGGATCCGAGACTCGCCGGGTCCGGATCCGGAACACCGAATAAAAGACCCGTCGGGTAAACTGGTCGGATCCGGGTCCGGGTCCGGAATAATGAATTCCGGCCCGGACCCCGGCCCGTTGACACCCCTAGGTGACCCCCTGGGAAATCCTCGTGTTGCACCCCTCCCTTTTTTGTTTCGAAATCCAAATTTCCCCTTCGTTCTTTATGCTGTAGTAATTTAGCTCCGTCGGAACGATTGCTTTATATTTTGCTTCTCATCGAAGCATGAAGGCGGATCTGAAGGCGCGAGACAAGTCAGGAACGGTACGGCTGGATCGAAGCCCGGATCGTCGGTCAAAGTTGTCGGCGCAAATGTATAAGCGCAAGCGTGAAGGATCAATTTCAGGATAATTGAGAGTTGCGCGACGAGGGAAAAAAAATGGTGCAAATCAACAAGAAAAAAATGTAAAAGTAAATAAATAAAAGGATGAGGGGAAATTCTTGAATTGACGCTTAAAATGAATTCGGGTCCAGAAAAGCCACACTGCTTCACAGGACGGGGCAGTTTAAAAGAATAAAGCGAAAGGAACATGGCGGGTGCGATCATACCAGCACTAATGCACCGGATCCCATCAGAACTCCGAAGTTAAGCGTGCTTGGGCGAGAGTAGTACTAGGATGGGTGACCCCCTGGGAAGTCCTCTTGTTGCACCCCTCCCTTTTTTGTTTCGAAATCCAAATTTCCCCTTCGTTCTTTATGCTGTAGTAATTTAGCTCCGTCGGAACGATTGCTTTATATTTTGCTTCTCATCGAAGCATGAAGGCGGATCTGAAGGCGCGAGACAAGTCAGGAACGGTACGGCTGGATCGAAGCCCGGATCGTCGGTCAAAGTTGTCGGCGCAAATGTATAAGCGCAAGCGTGAAGGATCAATTTCAGGATAATTGAGAGTTGTTCGACGAGGGAAAAAAAAGGTGCAAAGCAACAAGAAAAAAATATAAAAGTAAATAAATAAAAGGATGAGAGGAAATTCATGAATTGACGCTTAGAATGAATTCGGGTCCAGAAAAGCCAAACTGCTTCACAGGACGTGACAGTTTAAAAGAATAAAGCGAAAGGAACATGGCGGGTGCGATCATACCAGCACTAATGCACCGGATCCCATCAGAACTTCGAAGTTAAGCGTGCTTGGGCGACAGTAGTACCAGGATGGGTGACCCTAGGCCGGTCAACGGGTCGGGTCTACACCCGGATCCGGATCGGATCCCTGAAATTTTTGCGGGTATGGGTAGGGATTTAATTCCGTTATCCGGATCCGGATCCGTTTTTTCAAACAAAAAAACGGGTCGGATACGGAATATAGTATTCCGACCCGTATTAGACCCGGATCCGGATATAAATGATTTAATAATTTATAAAAAATATATATTATCAATATAATTTGATTAGGATGATGTATTTGAGTAAAATCAATTTGATTTATTTTCTTATTTGGTTTTTTCTTTGCATTAGCTAGAAATTTGTTTACAAATATATCTTTTTCTCTTTTTTGTTAGAAATTATAAATTTTGGCAAATTTGTTCGGGTAGACCCGACCCGGATCCGAGACTCGCCGGGTCCGGATCCGGAACACCGAATAAAAGACCCGTCGGGTAAACGGGTCGGATCCGGGTCCGGGTCCGGAATAATGAATTCCGGCCCGGACCCGGCCCGTTGACACCCCTAGGTGACCCCCTGGGAAATCCTCGTGTTGCATCCCTCCCTTTTTTGTTTCGAAATCCAAATTTCCCCTTCGTTCTTTATGCTGTAGTAATTTAGCTCCGTCGGAACGATTGCTTTATATTTTGCTTCTCATCGAAGCATGAAGGCGGATCTGAAGGCGCGAGACAAGTCAGGAACGGTACGGCTGGATCGAAGCCCGGATCGTCGGTCAAAGTTGTCGGCGCAAATGTATAAGCGCAAGCGTGAAGGATCAATTTCAGGATAATTGAGAGTTGCGCGACGAGGGAAAAAAAATGGTGCAAATCAACAAGAAAAAAATGTAAAAGTAAATAAATAAAAGGATGAGGGGAAATTCTTGAATTGACGCTTAAAATGAATTCGGGTCCAGAAAAGCCACACTGCTTCACAGGACGGGGCAGTTTAAAAGAATAAAGCGAAAGGAACATGGCGGGTGCGATCATACCAGCACTAATGCACCGGATCCCATCAGAACTCCGAAGTTAAGCGTGCTTGGGCGAGAGTAGTACTAGGATGGGTGACCCCCTGGGAAGTCCTCGTGTTGCACCCCTCCCTTTTTTGTTTCGAAATCCAAATTTCCCCTTCGTTCTTTATGCTGTAGTAATTTAGCTCCGTCGGAACGATTGCTTTATATTTTGCTTCTCATCGAAGCATGAAGGCGGATCTGAAGGCGCGAGACAAGTCAGGAACGGTACGGCTGGATCGAAGCCCGGATCGTCGGTCAAAGTTGTCGGCGCAAATGTATAAGCGCAAGCGTGAAGGATCAATTTCAGGATAATTGAGAGTTGTTCGACGAGGGAAAAAAAAGGTGCAAAGCAACAAGAAAAAAATATAAAAGTAAATAAATAAAAGGATGAGAGGAAATTCATGAATTGACGCTTAGAATGAATTCGGGTCCAGAAAAGCCAAACTGCTTCACAGGACGTGACAGTTTAAAAGAATAAAGCGAAAGGAACATGGCGGGTGCGATCATACCAGCACTAATGCACCGGATCCCATCAGAACTTCGAAGTTAAGCGTGCTTGGGCGACAGTAGTACCAGGATGGGTGACCCTAGGCCGGTCAACGGGTCGGGTCTACACCCGGATCCGGATCGGATCCCTGAAATTTTTGCGGGTATGGGTAGGGATTTAATTCCGTTATCCGGATCCGGATCCGTTTTTTCAAACAAAAAAACGGGTCGGATACGGAATATAGTATTCCGACCCGTATTAGACCCGGATCCGGATATAAATGATTTAATAATTTATAAAAAATATATATTATCAATATAATTTGATTAGGATGATGTATTTGAGTAAAATCAATTTGATTTATTTTCTTATTTGGTTTTTTCTTTGCATTAGCTAGAAATTTGTTTACAAATATATCTTTTTCTCTTTTTTGTTAGAAATTATAAATTTTGGCAAATTTGTTCGGGTAGACCCGACCCGGATCCGAGACTCGCCGGGTCCGGATCCGGAACACAGAATAAAAGACCCGTCGGGTAAACGGGTCGGATCCGGGTCCGGGTCCGGAATAATGAATTCCGGCCCGGACCCGGCCCGTTGACACCCCTAGGTGACCCCCTGGGAAATCCTCGTGTTGCACCCCTCCCTTTTTTGTTTCGAAATCCAAATTTCCCCTTCGCTCTTTATGCTGTAGTAATTTAGCTCCGTCGGAACGATTGCTTTATATTTTGCTTCTCATCGAAGCATGAAGGCGGATCTGAAGGCGCGAGACAAGTCAGGAACGGTACGGCTGGATCGAAGCCCGGATCGTCGGTCAAAGTTGTCGGCGCAAATGTATAAGCGCAAGCGTGAAGGATCAATTTCAGGATAATTGAGAGTTGCGCGACGAGGGAAAAAAAAATGGTGCAAATCAACAAGAAAAAAATGTAAAAGTAAATAAATAAAAGGATGAGGGGAAATTCTTGAATTGACGCTTAGAATGAATTCGGGTCCAGAAAAGCCACACTGCTTCACAGGACGGGGCAGTTTAAAAGAATAAAGCGAAAGGAACATGGCGGGTGCGATCATACCAGCACTAATGCACCGGATCCCATCAGAACTCCGAAGTTAAGCGTGCTTGGGCGATAGTAGTACTAGGATGGGTGACCCCCTGGGAAGTCCTCGTGTTGCAACCCTCCCTTTTTTGTTTCGAAATCCAAATTTCCCCTTCGTTCTTTATGCTGTAGTAATTTAGCTCCGTCGGAACGATTGCTTTATATTTTGCTTCTCATCGAAGCATGAAGGCGGATCTGAAGGCGCGAGACAAGTCAGGAACGGTACGGCTGGATCGAAACCCGGATCGTCGGTCAAAGTTGTCGGCGCAAATGTATAAGCGCAAGCGTGAAGGATCAATTTCAGGATAATTGAGAGTTGTTCGACGAGAGAAAAAAAAGGTGCAAAGCAACAAGAAAAAAATATAAAAGTAAATAAATAAAAGGATGAGAGGAAATTCATGAATTGACGCTTAGAATGAATTCGGGTCCAAAAAAGCCAAACTGCTTCACAGGACGTGGCAGTTTAAAAGAATAAAGCGAAAGGAACATGGCGGGTGCGATCATACCAGCACTAATGCACCGGATCCCATCAGAACTTCGAAGTTAAGCGTGCTTGGGCGACAGTAGTACTAGGATGGGTGACCCTAGGCCGGTCAACGGGTCGGGTCTACACCCGGATCCGGATCGGATCCCTGAAATTTTTGCGGGTATGGGTAGGGATTTAATTCCGTTATCCGGATCCGGATCCGTTTTTTCAAACAAAAAAACGGGTCGGATACGGAATATAGTATTCCGACCCGTATTAGACCCGGATCCGGATATAAATGATTTAATAATTTATAAAAAATATATATTATCAATATAATTTGATTAGGATGATGTATTTGAGTAAAATCAATTTGATTTATTTTCTTATTTGGTTTTTTCTTTGCATTAGCTAGAAATTTGTTTACAAATATATCTTTTTCTCTTTTTTGTTAGAAATTATAAATTTTGACAAATTTGTTCGGGTAGACCCGACCCGGATCCGAGACTCGCCGGGTCCGGATCCGGAACACCGAATAAAAGACCCGTCGGGTAAACTGGTCGGATCCGGGTCCGGGTCCGGAATAATGAATTCCGGCCCGGACCCCGGCCCGTTGACACCCCTAGGTGACCCCCTGGGAAATCCTCGTGTTGCACCCCTCCCTTTTTTGTTTCGAAATCCAAATTTCCCCTTCGTTCTTTATGCTGTAGTAATTTAGCTCCGTCGGAACGATTGCTTTATATTTTGCTTCTCATCGAAGCATGAAGGCGGATCTGAAGGCGCGAGACAAGTCAGGAACGGTACGGCTGGATCGAAGCCCGGATCGTCGGTCAAAGTTGTCGGCGCAAATGTATAAGCGCAAGCGTGAAGGATCAATTTCAGGATAATTGAGAGTTGCGCGACGAGGGAAAAAAAATGGTGCAAATCAACAAGAAAAAAATGTAAAAGTAAATAAATAAAAGGATGAGGGGAAATTCTTGAATTGACGCTTAAAATGAATTCGGGTCCAGAAAAGCCACACTGCTTCACAGGACGGGGCAGTTTAAAAGAATAAAGCGAAAGGAACATGGCGGGTGCGATCATACCAGCACTAATGCACCGGATCCCATCAGAACTCCGAAGTTAAGCGTGCTTGGGCGAGAGTAGTACTAGGATGGGTGACCCCCTGGGAAGTCCTCTTGTTGCACCCCTCCCTTTTTTGTTTCGAAATCCAAATTTCCCCTTCGTTCTTTATGCTGTAGTAATTTAGCTCCGTCGGAACGATTGCTTTATATTTTGCTTCTCATCGAAGCATGAAAGCGGATCTGAAGGCGCGAGACAAGTCAGGAACGGTACGGCTGGATCGAAGCCCGGATCGTCGGTCAAAGTTGTCGGCGCAAATGTATAAGCGCAAGCGTGAAGGATCAATTTCAGGATAATTGAGAGTTGTTCGACGAGGGAAAAAAAAGGTGCAAAGCAACAAGAAAAAAATATAAAAGTAAATAAATAAAAGGATGAGAGGAAATTCATGAATTGACGCTTAGAATGAATTCGGGTCCAGAAAAGCCAAACTGCTTCACAGGACGTGACAGTTTAAAAGAATAAAGCGAAAGGAACATGGCGGGTGCGATCATACCAGCACTAATGCACCGGATCCCATCAGAACTTCGAAGTTAAGCGTGCTTGGGCGACAGTAGTACCAGGATGGGTGACCCTAGGCCGGTCAACGGGTCGGGTCTACACCCGGATCCGGATCGGATCCCTGAAATTTTTGCGGGTATGGGTAGGGATTTAATTCCGTTATCCGGATCCGGATCCGTTTTTTCAAACAAAAAAACGGGTCGGATACGGAATATAGTATTCCGACCCGTATTAGACCCGGATCCGGATATAAATGATTTAATAATTTATAAAAAATATATATTATCAATATAATTTGATTAGGATGATGTATTTGAGTAAAATCAATTTGATTTATTTTCTTATTTGGTTTTTTCTTTGCATTAGCTAGAAATTTGTTTACAAATATATCTTTTTCTCTTTTTTGTTAGAAATTATAAATTTTGGCAAATTTGTTCGGGTAGACCCGACCCGGATCCGAGACTCGCCGGGTCCGGATCCGGAACACCGAATAAAAGACCCGTCGGGTAAACGGGTCGGATCCGGGTCCGGGTCCGGAATAATGAATTCCGGCCCGGACCCGGCCCGTTGACACCCCTAGGTGACCCCCTGGGAAATCCTCGTGTTGCATCCCTCCCTTTTTTGTTTCGAAATCCAAATTTCCCCTTCGTTCTTTATGCTGTAGTAATTTAGCTCCGTCGGAACGATTGCTTTATATTTTGCTTCTCATCGAAGCATGAAGGCGGATCTGAAGGCGCGAGACAAGTCAGGAACGGTACGGCTGGATCGAAGCCCGGATCGTCGGTCAAAGTTGTCGGCGCAAATGTATAAGCGCAAGCGTGAAGGATCAATTTCAGGATAATTGAGAGTTGCGCGACGAGGGAAAAAAAAATGGTGCAAATCAACAAGAAAAAAATGTAAAAGTAAATAAATAAAAGGATGAGGGGAAATTCTTGAATTGACGCTTAAAATGAATTCGGGTCCAGAAAAGCCACACTGCTTCACAGGACGGGGCAGTTTAAAAGAATAAAGCGAAAGGAACATGGCGGGTGCGATCATACCAGCACTAATGCACCGGATCCCATCAGAACTCCGAAGTTAAGCGTGCTTGGGCGAGAGTAGTACTAGGATGGGTGACCCCCTGGGAAGTCCTCGTGTTGCACCCCTCCCTTTTTTGTTTCGAAATCCAAATTTCCCCTTCGTTCTTTATGCTGTAGTAATTTAGCTCCGTCGGAACGATTGCTTTATATTTTGCTTCTCATCGAAGCATGAAGGCGGATCTGAAGGCGCGAGACAAGTCAGGAACGGTACGGCTGGATCGAAGCCCGGATCGTCGGTCAAAGTTGTCGGCGCAAATGTATAAGCGCAAGCGTGAAGGATCAATTTCAGGATAATTGAGAGTTGTTCGACGAGGGAAAAAAAAGGTGCAAAGCAACAAGAAAAAAATATAAAAGTAAATAAATAAAAGGATGAGAGGAAATTCATGAATTGACGCTTAGAATGAATTCGGGTCCAGAAAAGCCAAACTGCTTCACAGGACGTGACAGTTTAAAAGAATAAAGCGAAAGGAACATGGCGGGTGCGATCATACCAGCACTAATGCACCGGATCCCATCAGAACTTCGAAGTTAAGCGTGCTTGGGCGACAGTAGTACCAGGATGGGTGACCCTAGGCCGGTCAACGGGTCGGGTCTACACCCGGATCCGGATCGGAATCCCTGAAATTTTTGCGGGTATGGGTAGGGATTTAATTCCGTTATCCGGATCCGGATCCGTTTTTTCAAACAAAAAAACGGGTCGGATACGGAATATAGTATTCCGACCCGTATTAGACCCGGATCCGGATATAAATGATTTAATAATTTATAAAAAATATATATTATCAATATAATTTGATTAGGATGATGTATTTGAGTAAAATCAATTTGATTTATTTTCTTATTTGGTTTTTTCTTTGCATTAGCTAGAAATTTTTTACAAATATATCTTTTTCTCTTTTTTGTTAGAAATTATAAATTTTGGCAAATTTGTTCGGGTAGACCCGACCCGGATCCGAGACTCGCCGGGTCCGGATCCGGAACACCGAATAAAAGACCCGTCGGGTAAACGGGTCGGATCCGGGTCCGGGTCCGGAATAATGAATTCCGGCCCGGATCCGGCCCGTTGACACCCCTAGGTGACCCCCTGGGAAATCCTCGTGTTGCACCCCTCCCTTTTTTGTTTCGAAATCCAAATTTCCCCTTCGTTCTTTATGCTGTAGTAATTTAGCTCCGTCGGAACGATTGCTTTATATTTTGCTTCTCATCGAAGCATGAAGGCGGATCTGAAGGCGCGAGACAAGTCAGGAACGGTACGGCTGGATCGAATCCCGGATCGTCGGTCAAAGTTGTCGGCGCAAATGTATAAGCGCAAGCGTGAAGGATCAATTTCAGGATAATTGAGAGTTGCGCGACGAGGGAAAAAAAAATGGTGCAAATCAACAAGAAAAAAATGTAAAAGTAAATAAATAAAAGGATGAGGGGAAATTCTTGAATTGACGCTTAGAATGAATTCGGGTCCAGAAAAGCCACACTGCTTCACAGGACGGGGCAGTTTAAAAGAATAAAACGAAAGGAACATGGCGGGTGCGATCATACCAGCACTAATGCACCGGATCCCATCAGAACTCCGAAGTTAAGCGTGCTTGGGCGAGAGTAGTACTAGGATGGGTGACCCCCTGGGAAGTCCTCGTGTTGCACCCCTCCCTTTTTTGTTTCGAAATCCAAATTTCCCCTTCGTTCTTTATGCTGTAGTAATTTAGCTCCGTCGGAACGATTGCTTTAAATTTTGCTTCTCATCGAAGCATGAAGGCGGATCTGAAGGCGCGAGACAAGTCAGGAACGGTACGGCTGGATCGAAGCCCGGATCGTCGGTCAAAGTTGTCGGCGCAAATGTATAAGCGCAAGCGTGAAGAATCAATTTCAGGATAATTGAGACTTGTTCGACGAGGGAAAAAAAAGGTGCAAAGCAACAAGAAAAAAATATAAAAGTAAATAAATAAAAGGATGAGAGGAAATTCATGAATTGACGCTTAGAATGAATTCGGGTCCAGAAAAGCCAAACTGCTTCACAGGACGTGACAGTTTAAAAGAATAAAGCGAAAGGAACATGGCGGGTGCGATCATACCAGCACTAATGCACCGGATCCCATCAGAACTTCGAAGTTAAGCGTGCTTGGGCGACAGTAGTACTAGGATGGGTGATCCTAGGCCGGTCAACGGGTCGGGTCTACACCCGGATCCGGATCGGATCCCTGAAATTTTTGCGTGTATGGGTAGGGATTTAATTCCGTTATCCGGATCCGGATCCGTTTTTTCAAACAAAAAAACGGGTCGGATACGGAATATAGTATTCCGACCCGTATTAGACCCGGATCCGGATATAAATGATTTAATAATTTATAAAAAATATATATTATCAATATAATTTGATTAGGATGATGTATTTGAGTAAAATCAATTTGATTTATTTTCTTATTTGGTTTTTTCTTTGCATTAGCTAGAAATTTGTTTACAAATATATCTTTTTCTCTTTTTTGTTAGAAATTATAAATTTTGGCAAATTTGTTCGGGTAGACCCGACCCGGATCCGAGACTCGCCGGGTCCGGATCCGGAACACCGAATAAAAGACCCGTCGGGTAAACGGGTCGGATCCGGGTCCGGGTCCGGAATAATGAATTCCGGCCCGGACCCGGCCCGTTGACACCCCTAGGTGACCCCCTGGGAAATCCTCGTGTTGCATCCCTCCCTTTTTTGTTTCGAAATCCAAATTTCCCCTTCGTTCTTTATGCTGTAGTAATTTAGCTCCGTCGGAACGATTGCTTTATATTTTGCTTCTCATCGAAGCATGAAGGCGGATCTGAAGGCGCGAGACAAGTCAGGAACGGTACGGCTGGATCGAAGCCCGGATCGTCGGTCAAAGTTGTCGGCGCAAATGTATAAGCGCAAGCGTGAAGGATCAATTTCAGGATAATTGAGAGTTGCGCGACGAGGGAAAAAAAAATGGTGCAAATCAACAAGAAAAAAATGTAAAAGTAAATAAATAAAAGGATGAGGGGAAATTCTTGAATTGACGCTTAAAATGAATTCGGGTCCAGAAAAGCCACACTGCTTCACAGGACGGGGCAGTTTAAAAGAATAAAGCGAAAGGAACATGGCGGGTGCGATCATACCAGCACTAATGCACCGGATCCCATCAGAACTCCGAAGTTAAGCGTGCTTGGGCGAGAGTAGTACTAGGATGGGTGACCCCCTGGGAAGTCCTCGTGTTGCACCCCTCCCTTTTTTGTTTCGAAATCCAAATTTCCCCTTCGTTCTTTATGCTGTAGTAATTTAGCTCCGTCGGAACGATTGCTTTATATTTTGCTTCTCATCGAAGCATGAAGGCGGATCTGAAGGCGCGAGACAAGTCAGGAACGGTACGGCTGGATCGAAGCCCGGATCGTCGGTCAAAGTTGTCGGCGCAAATGTATAAGCGCAAGCGTGAAGGATCAATTTCAGGATAATTGAGAGTTGTTCGACGAGGGAAAAAAAAGGTGCAAAGCAACAAGAAAAAAATATAAAAGTAAATAAATAAAAGGATGAGAGGAAATTCATGAATTGACGCTTAGAATGAATTCGGGTCCAGAAAAGCCAAACTGCTTCACAGGACGTGACAGTTTAAAAGAATAAAGCGAAAGGAACATGGCGGGTGCGATCATACCAGCACTAATGCACCGGATCCCATCAGAACTTCGAAGTTAAGCGTGCTTGGGCGACAGTAGTACCAGGATGGGTGACCCTAGGCCGGTCAACGGGTCGGGTCTACACCCGGATCCGGATCGGAATCCCTGAAATTTTTGCGGGTATGGGTAGGGATTTAATTCCGTTATCCGGATCCGGATCCGTTTTTTCAAACAAAAAAACGGGTCGGATACGGAATATAGTATTCCGACCCGTATTAGACCCGGATCCGGATATAAATGATTTAATAATTTATAAAAAATATATATTATCAATATAATTTGATTAGGATGATGTATTTGAGTAAAATCAATTTGATTTATTTTCTTATTTGGTTTTTTCTTTGCATTAGCTAGAAATTTGTTTACAAATATATCTTTTTCTCTTTTTTGTTAGAAATTATAAATTTTGGCAAATTTGTTCGGGTAGACCCGACCCGGATCCGAGACTCGCCGGGTCCGGATCCGGAACACAGAATAAAAGACCCGTCGGGTAAACGGGTCGGATCCGGGTCCGGGTCCGGAATAATGAATTCCGGCCCGGACCCGGCCCGTTGACACCCCTAGGTGACCCCCTGGGAAATCCTCGTGTTGCACCCCTCCCTTTTTTGTTTCGAAATCCAAATTTCCCCTTCGCTCTTTATGCTGTAGTAATTTAGCTCCGTCGGAACGATTGCTTTATATTTTGCTTCTCATCGAAGCATGAAGGCGGATCTGAAGGCGCGAGACAAGTCAGGAACGGTACGGCTGGATCGAAGCCCGGATCGTCGGTCAAAGTTGTCGGCGCAAATGTATAAGCGCAAGCGTGAAGGATCAATTTCAGGATAATTGAGAGTTGCGCGACGAGGGAAAAAAAAATGGTGCAAATCAACAAGAAAAAAATGTAAAAGTAAATAAATAAAAGGATGAGGGGAAATTCTTGAATTGACGCTTAGAATGAATTCGGGTCCAGAAAAGCCACACTGCTTCACAGGACGGGGCAGTTTAAAAGAATAAAGCGAAAGGAACATGGCGGGTGCGATCATACCAGCACTAATGCACCGGATCCCATCAGAACTCCGAAGTTAAGCGTGCTTGGGCGAGAGTAGTACTAGGATGGGTGACCCCCTGGGAAGTCCTCTTGTTGCACCCCTCCCTTTTTTGTTTCGAAATCCAAATTTCCCCTTCGTTCTTTATGCTGTAGTAATTTAGCTCCGTCGGAACGATTGCTTTATATTTTGCTTCTCATCGAAGCATGAAGGCGGATCTGAAGGCGCGAGACAAGTCAGGAACGGTACGGCTGGATCGAAGCCCGGATCGTCGGTCAAAGTTGTCGGCGCAAATGTATAAGCGCAAGCGTGAAGGATCAATTTCAGGATAATTGAGAGTTGTTCGACGAGGGAAAAAAAAGGTGCAAAGCAACAAGAAAAAAATATAAAAGTAAATAAATAAAAGGATGAGAGGAAATTCATGAATTGACGCTTAGAATGAATTCGGGTCCAGAAAAGCCAAACTGCTTCACAGGACGTGACAGTTTAAAAGAATAAAGCGAAAGGAACATGGCGGGTGCGATCATACCAGCACTAATGCACCGGATCCCATCAGAACTTCGAAGTTAAGCGTGCTTGGGCGACAGTAGTACCAGGATGGGTGACCCTAGGCCGGTCAACGGGTCGGGTCTACACCCGGATCCGGATCGGATCCCTGAAATTTTTGCGGGTATGGGTAGGGATTTAATTCCGTTATCCGGATCCGGATCCGTTTTTTCAAACAAAAAAACGGGTCGGATACGGAATATAGTATTCCGACCCGTATTAGACCCGGATCCGGATATAAATGATTTAATAATTTATAAAAAATATATATTATCAATATAATTTGATTAGGATGATGTATTTGAGTAAAATCAATTTGATTTATTTTCTTATTTGGTTTTTTCTTTGCATTAGCTAGAAATTTGTTTACAAATATATCTTTTTCTCTTTTTTGTTAGAAATTATAAATTTTGGCAAATTTGTTCGGGTAGACCCGACCCGGATCCGAGACTCGCCGGGTCCGGATCCGGAACACCGAATAAAAGACCCGTCGGGTAAACGGGTCGGATCCGGGTCCGGGTCCGGAATAATGAATTCCGGCCCGGACCCGGCCCGTTGACACCCCTAGGTGACCCCCTGGGAAATCCTCGTGTTGCATCCCTCCCTTTTTTGTTTCGAAATCCAAATTTCCCCTTCGTTCTTTATGCTGTAGTAATTTAGCTCCGTCGGAACGATTGCTTTATATTTTGCTTCTCATCGAAGCATGAAGGCGGATCTGAAGGCGCGAGACAAGTCAGGAACGGTACGGCTGGATCGAAGCCCGGATCGTCGGTCAAAGTTGTCGGCGCAAATGTATAAGCGCAAGCGTGAAGGATCAATTTCAGGATAATTGAGAGTTGCGCGACGAGGGAAAAAAAAATGGTGCAAATCAACAAGAAAAAAATGTAAAAGTAAATAAATAAAAGGATGAGGGGAAATTCTTGAATTGACGCTTAAAATGAATTCGGGTCCAGAAAAGCCACACTGCTTCACAGGACGGGGCAGTTTAAAAGAATAAAGCGAAAGGAACATGGCGGGTGCGATCATACCAGCACTAATGCACCGGATCCCATCAGAACTCCGAAGTTAAGCGTGCTTGGGCGAGAGTAGTACTAGGATGGGTGACCCCCTGGGAAGTCCTCGTGTTGCACCCCTCCCTTTTTTGTTTCGAAATCCAAATTTCCCCTTCGTTCTTTATGCTGTAGTAATTTAGCTCCGTCGGAACGATTGCTTTATATTTTGCTTCTCATCGAAGCATGAAGGCGGATCTGAAGGCGCGAGACAAGTCAGGAACGGTACGGCTGGATCGAAGCCCGGATCGTCGGTCAAAGTTGTCGGCGCAAATGTATAAGCGCAAGCGTGAAGGATCAATTTCAGGATAATTGAGAGTTGTTCGACGAGGGAAAAAAAAGGTGCAAAGCAACAAGAAAAAAATATAAAAGTAAATAAATAAAAGGATGAGAGGAAATTCATGAATTGACGCTTAGAATGAATTCGGGTCCAGAAAAGCCAAACTGCTTCACAGGACGTGACAGTTTAAAAGAATAAAGCGAAAGGAACATGGCGGGTGCGATCATACCAGCACTAATGCACCGGATCCCATCAGAACTTCGAAGTTAAGCGTGCTTGGGCGACAGTAGTACCAGGATGGGTGACCCTAGGCCGGTCAACGGGTCGGGTCTACACCCGGATCCGGATCGGATCCCTGAAATTTTTGCGGGTATGGGTAGGGATTTAATTCCGTTATCCGGATCCGGATCCGTTTTTTCAAACAAAAAAACGGGTCGGATACGGAATATAGTATTCCGACCCGTATTAGACCCGGATCCGGATATAAATGATTTAATAATTTATAAAAAATATATATTATCAATATAATTTGATTAGGATGATGTATTTGAGTAAAATCAATTTGATTTATTTTCTTATTTGGTTTTTTCTTTGCATTAGCTAGAAATTTGTTTACAAATATATCTTTTTCTCTTTTTTGTTAGAAATTATAAATTTTGGCAAATTTGTTCGGGTAGACCCGACCCGGATCCGAGACTCGCCGGGTCCGGATCCGGAACACAGAATAAAAGACCCGTCGGGTAAACGGGTCGGATCCGGGTCCGGGTCCGGAATAAT
The DNA here is from genome assembly GCF_036785885.1 of Coffea arabica. Classification (NCBI taxonomy): domain Eukaryota; kingdom Viridiplantae; phylum Streptophyta; class Magnoliopsida; order Gentianales; family Rubiaceae; genus Coffea; species Coffea arabica. The sequence continues at coordinate 23,907,063 of NC_092330.1, forward strand.
GAATTCCGGCCCGGACCCGGCCCGTTGACACCCCTAGGTGACCCCCTGGGAAATCCTCGTGTTGCACCCCTCCCTTTTTTGTTTCGAAATCCAAATTTCCCCTTCGCTCTTTATGCTGTAGTAATTTAGCTCCGTCGGAACGATTGCTTTATATTTTGCTTCTCATCGAAGCATGAAGGCGGATCTGAAGGCGCGAGACAAGTCAGGAACGGTACGGCTGGATCGAAGCCCGGATCGTCGGTCAAAGTTGTCGGCGCAAATGTATAAGCGCAAGCGTGAAGGATCAATTTCAGGATAATTGAGAGTTGCGCGACGAGGGAAAAAAAAATGGTGCAAATCAACAAGAAAAAAATGTAAAAGTAAATAAATAAAAGGATGAGGGGAAATTCTTGAATTGACGCTTAGAATGAATTCGGGTCCAGAAAAGCCACACTGCTTCACAGGACGGGGCAGTTTAAAAGAATAAAGCGAAAGGAACATGGCGGGTGCGATCATACCAGCACTAATGCACCGGATCCCATCAGAACTCCGAAGTTAAGCGTGCTTGGGCGATAGTAGTACTAGGATGGGTGACCCCCTGGGAAGTCCTCGTGTTGCAACCCTCCCTTTTTTGTTTCGAAATCCAAATTTCCCCTTCGTTCTTTATGCTGTAGTAATTTAGCTCCGTCGGAACGATTGCTTTATATTTTGCTTCTCATCGAAGCATGAAGGCGGATCTGAAGGCGCGAGACAAGTCAGGAACGGTACGGCTGGATCGAAACCCGGATCGTCGGTCAAAGTTGTCGGCGCAAATGTATAAGCGCAAGCGTGAAGGATCAATTTCAGGATAATTGAGAGTTGTTCGACGAGAGAAAAAAAAGGTGCAAAGCAACAAGAAAAAAATATAAAAGTAAATAAATAAAAGGATGAGAGGAAATTCATGAATTGACGCTTAGAATGAATTCGGGTCCAAAAAAGCCAAACTGCTTCACAGGACGTGGCAGTTTAAAAGAATAAAGCGAAAGGAACATGGCGGGTGCGATCATACCAGCACTAATGCACCGGATCCCATCAGAACTTCGAAGTTAAGCGTGCTTGGGCGACAGTAGTACTAGGATGGGTGACCCTAGGCCGGTCAACGGGTCGGGTCTACACCCGGATCCGGATCGGATCCCTAAAATTTTTGCGGGTATGGGTAGGGATTTAATTCCGTTATCCGGATCCGGATCCGTTTTTTCAAACAAAAAAACGGGTCGGATACGGAATATAGTATTCCGACCCGTATTAGACCCGGATCCGGATATAAATGATTTAATAATTTATAAAAAATATATATTATCAATATAATTTGATTAGGATGATGTATTTGAGTAAAATCAATTTGATTTATTTTCTTATTTGGTTTTTTCTTTGCATTAGCTAGAAATTTGTTTACAAATATATCTTTTTCTCTTTTTTGTTAGAAATTATAAATTTTGACAAATTTGTTCGGGTAGACCCGACCCGGATCCGAGACTCGCCGGGTCCGGATCCGGAACACCGAATAAAAGACCCGTCGGGTAAACTGGTCGGATCCGGGTCCGGGTCCGGAATAATGAATTCCGGCCCGGACCCCGGCCCGTTGACACCCCTAGGTGACCCCCTGGGAAATCCTCGTGTTGCACCCCTCCCTTTTTTGTTTCGAAATCCAAATTTCCCCTTCGTTCTTTATGCTGTAGTAATTTAGCTCCGTCGGAACGATTGCTTTATATTTTGCTTCTCATCGAAGCATGAAGGCGGATCTGAAGGCGCGAGACAAGTCAGGAACGGTACGGCTGGATCGAAGCCCGGATCGTCGGTCAAAGTTGTCGGCGCAAATGTATAAGCGCAAGCGTGAAGGATCAATTTCAGGATAATTGAGAGTTGCGCGACGAGGGAAAAAAAAATGGTGCAAATCAACAAGAAAAAAATGTAAAAGTAAATAAATAAAAGGATGAGGGGAAATTCTTGAATTGACGCTTAAAATGAATTCGGGTCCAGAAAAGCCACACTGCTTCACAGGACGGGGCAGTTTAAAAGAATAAAGCGAAAGGAACATGGCGGGTGCGATCATACCAGCACTAATGCACCGGATCCCATCAGAACTCCGAAGTTAAGCGTGCTTGGGCGAGAGTAGTACTAGGATGGGTGACCCCCTGGGAAGTCCTCGTGTTGCACCCCTCCCTTTTTTGTTTCGAAATCCAAATTTCCCCTTCGTTCTTTATGCTGTAGTAATTTAGCTCCGTCGGAACGATTGCTTTATATTTTGCTTCTCATCGAAGCATGAAGGCGGATCTGAAGGCGCGAGACAAGTCAGGAACGGTACGGCTGGATCGAAGCCCGGATCGTCGGTCAAAGTTGTCGGCGCAAATGTATAAGCGCAAGCGTGAAGGATCAATTTCAGGATAATTGAGACTTGTTCGACGAGGGAAAAAAAAGGTGCAAAGCAACAAGAAAAAAATATAAAAGTAAATAAATAAAAGGATGAGAGGAAATTCATGAATTGACGCTTAGAATGAATTCGGGTCCAGAAAAGCCAAACTGCTTCACAGGACGTGACAGTTTAAAAGAATAAAGCGAAAGGAACATGGCGGGTGCGATCATACCAGCACTAATGCACCGGATCCCATCAGAACTTCGAAGTTAAGCGTGCTTGGGCGACAGTAGTACTAGGATGGGTGATCCTAGGCCGGTCAACGGGTCGGGTCTACACCCGGATCCGGATCGGATCCCTGAAATTTTTGCGGGTATGGGTAGGGATTTAATTCCGTTATCCGGATCCGGATCCGTTTTTTCAAACAAAAAAACGGGTCGGATACGGAATATAGTATTCCGACCCGTATTAGACCCGGATCCGGATATAAATGATTTAATAATTTATAAAAAATATATATTATCAATATAATTTGATTAGGATGATGTATTTGAGTAAAATCAATTTGATTTATTTTCTTATTTGGTTTTTTCTTTGCATTAGCTAGAAATTTGTTTACAAATATATCTTATTCTCTTTTTTGTTAGAAATCATAAATTTTGGCAAATTTGATCGGGTAGACCCGACCCGGATCCGAGACTCGCCGGGTCCGGATCCGAAACACCGAATAAAATACCCGTCGGGTAAACGGGTCGGATCCGGGTCCGGGTCCGAAATAATGAATTCCGACCCGGACCCGGCCCGTTGACACCCCTAGGTGACCCCCTGGGAAATCCTCGTGTTGCACCCCTCCCTTTTTTGTTTCGAAATCCAAATTTCCCCTTCGTTCTTTATGCTGTAGTAATTTAGCTCCGTCGGAACGATTGCTTTATATTTTGCTTCTCATCGAAGCATGAAGGCGGATCTGAAGGCGCGAGACAAGTCAGGAACGGTACGGCTGGAGCGAAGCCAGGATCGTCGGTCAAAGTTGTCGGCGCAAATGTATAAGCGCAAGCGTGAATGATCAATTTCAGGATAATTGAGAGTTGCGCGACGAGGGAAAAAAAATGGTGCAAATCAACAAGAAAAAAATGTAAAAGTAAATAAATAAAAGGATGAGGGGAAATTCTTGAATTGACGCTTAAAATGAATTCGGGTCCAGAAAAGCCACACTGCTTCACAGGACGGGGCAGTTTAAAAGAATAAAGCGAAAGGAACATGGCGGGTGCGATCATACCAGCACTAATGCACCGGATCCCATCAGAACTCCGAAGTTAAGCGTGCTTGGGCGAGAGTAGTACTAGGATGGGTGACCCCCTGGGAAGTCCTCTTGTTGCACCCCTCCCTTTTTTGTTTCGAAATCCAAATTTCCCCTTCGTTCTTTATGCTGTAGTAATTTAGCTCCGTCGGAACGATTGCTTTATATTTTGCTTCTCATCGAAGCATGAAGGCGGATCTGAAGGCGCGAGACAAGTCAGGAACGGTACGGCTGGATCGAAGCCCGGATCGTCGGTCAAAGTTGTCGGCGCAAATGTATAAGCGCAAGCGTGAAGGATCAATTTCAGGATAATTGAGAGTTGTTCGACGAGGGAAAAAAAAGGTGCAAAGCAACAAGAAAAAAATATAAAAGTAAATAAATAAAAGGATGAGAGGAAATTCATGAATTGACGCTTAGAATGAATTCGGGTCCAGAAAAGCCAAACTGCTTCACAGGACGTGACAGTTTAAAAGAATAAAGCGAAAGGAACATGGCGGGTGCGATCATACCAGCACTAATGCACCGGATCCCATCAGAACTTCGAAGTTAAGCGTGCTTGGGCGACAGTAGTACCAGGATGGGTGACCCTAGGCCGGTCAACGGGTCGGGTCTACACCCGGATCCGGATCGGATCCCTGAAATTTTTGCGGGTATGGGTAGGGATTTAATTCCGTTATCCGGATCCGGATCCGTTTTTTCAAACAAAAAAACGGGTCGGATACGGAATATAGTATTCCGACCCGTATTGGACCCGGATCCGGATATAAATGATTTAATAATTTATAAAAAATATATATTATCAATATAATTTGATTAGGATGATGTATTTGAGTAAAATCAATTTGATTTATTTTCGTATTTGGTTTTTTCTTTGCATTAGCTAGAAATTTGTTTACAAATATATCTTTTTCTCTTTTTTGTTAGAAATTATAAATTTTGGCAAATTTGTTCGGGTAGACCCGACCCGGATCCGAGACTCGCCGGGTCCGGATCCGGAACACAGAATAAAAGACCCGTCGGGTAAACGGGTCGGATCCGGGTCCGGGTCCGGAATAATGAATTCCGGCCCGGACCCGGCCCGTTGACACCCCTAGGTGACCCCCTGGGAAATCCTCGTGTTGCACCCCTCCCTTTTTTGTTTCGAAATCCAAATTTCCCCTTCGTTCTTTATGCTGTAGTAATTTAGCTCCGTCGGAACGATTGCTTTATATTTTGCTTCTCATCGAAGCATGAAGGCGGATCTGAAGGCGCGAGACAAGTCAGGAACGGTACGGCTGGATCGAAGCCCGGATCGTCGGTCAAAGTTGTCGGCGCAAATGTATAAGCGCAAGCGTGAAGGATCAATTTCAGGATAATTGAGAGTTGCGCGACGAGGGAAAAAAAAATGGTGCAAATCAACAAGAAAAAAATGTAAAAGTAAATAAATAAAAGGATGAGGGGAAATTCTTGAATTGACGCTTAAAATGAATTCGGGTCCAGAAAAGCCACACTGCTTCACAGGACGGGGCAGTTTAAAAGAATAAAGCGAAAGGAACATGGCGGGTGCGATCATACCAGCACTAATGCACCGGATCCCATCAGAACTCCGAAGTTAAGCGTGCTTGGGCGAGAGTAGTACTAGGATGGGTGACCCCCTGGGAAGTCCTCGTGTTGCACCCCTCCCTTTTTTGTTTCGAAATCCAAATTTCCCCTTCGTTCTTTATGCTGTAGTAATTTAGCTCCGTCGGAACGATTGCTTTAAATTTTGCTTCTCATCGAAGCATGAAGGCGGATCTGAAGGCGCGAGACAAGTCAGGAACGGTACGGCTGGATCGAAGCCCGGATCGTCGGTCAAAGTTGTCGGCGCAAATGTATAAGCGCAAGCGTGAAGGATCAATTTCAGGATAATTGAGACTTGTTCGACGAGGGAAAAAAAAGGTGCAAAGCAACAAGAAAAAAATATAAAAGTAAATAAATAAAAGGATGAGAGGAAATTCATGAATTGACGCTTAGAATGAATTCGGGTCCAGAAAAGCCAAACTGCTTCACAGGACGTGACAGTTTAAAAGAATAAAGCGAAAGGAACATGGCGGGTGCGATCATACCAGCACTAATGCACCGGATCCCATCAGAACTTCGAAGTTAAGCGTGCTTGGGCGACAGTAGTACTAGGATGGGTGATCCTAGGCCGGTCAACGGGTGGGGTCTGAATCCGGATCGGATCCCTGAAATTTTTGCGGGTATGGGTAGGGATTTAATTCCGTTATCCGGATCCGGATCCGTTTTTTCAAACAAAAAAACGGGTCGGATACGGAATATAGTATTCCGACCCGTATTAGACCCGGATCCGGATATAAATGATTTAATAATTTATAAAAAATATATATTATCAATATAATTTGATTAGGATGATGTATTTGAGTAAAATCAATTTGATTTATTTTCTTATTTGGTTTTTTCTTTGCATTAGCTAGAAATTTGTTTACAAATATATCTTTTTCTCTTTTTTGTTAGAAATTATAAATTTTGGCAAATTTGTTCGGGTAGACCCGACCCGGATCCGAGACTCGCCGGGTCCGGATCCGGAACACCGAATAAAAGACCCGTCGGGTAAACGGGTCGGATCCGGGTCCGGGTCCGGAATAATGAATTCCGGCCCGGACCCGGCCCGTTGACACCCCTAGGTGACCCCCTGGGAAATCCTCGTGTTGCACCCCTCCCTTTTTTGTTTCGAAATCCAAATTTCCCCTTCGTTCTTTATGCTGTAGTAATTTAGCTCCGTCGGAACGATTGCTTTATATTTTGCTTCTCATCGAAGCATGAAGGCGGATCTGAAGGCGCGAGACAAGTCAGGAACGGTACGGCTGGATCGAAGCCCAGATCGTCGGTCAAAGTTGTCGGCGCAAATGTATAAGCGCAAGCGTGAAGGATCAATTTCAGGATAATTGAGAGTTGCGCGACGAAGTAAAAAAAAATGGTGCAAATCAACAAGAAAAAAATGTAAAAGTAAATAAATAAAAGGATGAGGGGAAATTCTTGAATTGACGCTTAAAATGAATTCGGGTCCAGAAAAGCCACACTGCTTCACAGGACGGGGCAGTTTAAAAGAATAAAGCGAAAGGAACATGGCGGGTGCGATCATACCAGCACTAATGCACCGGATCCCATCAGAACTCCGAAGTTAAGCGTGCTTGGGCGAGAGTAGTACTAGGATGGGTGACCCCCTGGGAAGTCCTCGTGTTGCACCCCTCCCTTTTTTGTTTCGAAATCCAAATTTCCCCTTCGTTCTTTATGCTGTAGTAATTTAGCTCCGTCGGAACGATTGCTTTATATTTTGCTTCTCATCGAAGCATGAAGGCGGATCTGAAGGCGCGAGACAAGTCAGGAACGGTACGGCTGGATCGAAGCCCGGATCGTCGGTCAAAGTTGTCGGCGCAAATGTATAAGCGCAAGCGTGAAGGATCAATTTCAGGATAATTGAGACTTGTTCGACGAGGGAAAAAAAAGGTGCAAAGCAACAAGAAAAAAATATAAAAGTAAATAAATAAAAGGATGAGAGGAAATTCATGAATTGACGCTTAGAATGAATTCGGGTCCAGAAAAGCCAAACTGCTTCACAGGACGTGACAGTTTAAAAGAATAAAGCGAAAGGAACATGGCGGGTGCGATCATACCAGCACTAATGCACCGGATCCCATCAGAACTTCGAAGTTAAGCGTGCTTGGGCGACAGTAGTACCAGGATGGGTGACCCTAGGCCGGTCAACGGGTCGGGTCTACACCCGGATCCGGATCGGATCCCTGAAATTTTTGCGGGTATGGGTAGGGATTTAATTCCGTTATCCGGATCCGGATCCGTTTTTTCAAACAAAAAAACGGGTCGGATACGGAATATAGTATTCCGACCCGTATTGGACCCGGATCCGGATATAAATGATTTAATAATTTATAAAAAATATATATTATCAATATAATTTGATTAGGATGATGTATTTGAGTAAAATCAATTTGATTTATTTTCTTATTTGGTTTTTTCTTTGCATTAGCTAGAAATTTGTTTACAAATATATCTTTTTCTCTTTTTTGTTAGAAATTATAAATTTTGGCAAATTTGTTCGGGTAGACCCGACCCGGATCCGAGACTCGCCGGGTCCGGATCCGGAACACCGAATAAAAGACCCGTCGGGTAAACTGGTCGGATCCGGGTCCGGGTCCGGAATAATGAATTCCGGCCCGGACCCGGCCCGTTGACACCCCTAGGTGACCCCCTGGGAAATCCTCGTGTTGCACCCCTCCCTTTTTTGTTTCGAAATCCAAATTTCCCCTTCGTTCTTTATGCTGTAGTAATTTAGCTCCGTCGGAACGATTGCTTTATATTTTGCTTCTCATCGAAGCATGAAGGCGGATCTGAAGGCGCGAGACAAGTCAGGAACGGTACGGCTGGAGCGAAGCCAGGATCGTCGGTCAAAGTTGTCGGCGCAAATGTATAAGCGCAAGCGTGAAGGATCAATTTCAGGATAATTGAGAGTTGCGCGACGAGGGAAAAAAAATGGTGCAAATCAACAAGAAAAAAATGTAAAAGTAAATAAATAAAAGGATGAGAGGAAATTCTTGAATTGACGCTTAAAATGAATTCGGGTCCAGAAAAGCCACACTGCTTCACAGGACGGGGCAGTTTAAAAGAATAAAGCGAAAGGAACATGGCGGGTGCGATCATACCAGCACTAATGCACCGGATCCCATCAGAACTCCGAAGTTAAGCGTGCTTGGGCGAGAGTAGTACTAGGATGGGTGACCCCCTGGGAAGTCCTCTTGTTGCACCCCTCCCTTTTTTGTTTCGAAATCCAAATTTCCCCTTCGTTCTTTATGCTGTAGTAATTTAGCTCCGTCGGAACGATTGCTTTATATTTTGCTTCTCATCGAAGCATGAAGGCGGATCTGAAGGCGCGAGACAAGTCAGGAACGGTACGGCTGGATCGAAGCCCGGATCGTCGGTCAAAGTTGTCGGCGCAAATGTATAAGCGCAAGCGTGAAGGATCAATTTCAGGATAATTGAGAGTTGTTCGACGAGGGAAAAAAAAGGTGCAAAGCAACAAGAAAAAAATATAAAAGTAAATAAATAAAAGGATGAGAGGAAATTCATGAATTGACGCTTAGAATGAATTCGGGTCCAGAAAAGCCAAACTGCTTCACAGGACGTGACAGTTTAAAAGAATAAAGCGAAAGGAACATGGCGGGTGCGATCATACCAGCACTAATGCACCGGATCCCATCAGAACTTCGAAGTTAAGCGTGCTTGGGCGACAGTAGTACCAGGATGGGTGACCCTAGGCCGGTCAACGGGTCGGGTCTACACCCGGATCCGGATCGGATCCCTGAAATTTTTGCGGGTATGGGTAGGGATTTAATTCCGTTATCCGGATCCGGATCCGTTTTTTCAAACAAAAAAACGGGTCGGATACGGAATATAGTATTCCGACCCGTATTGGACCCGGATCCGGATATAAATGATTTAATAATTTATAAAAAATATATATTATCAATATAATTTGATTAGGATGATGTATTTGAGTAAAATCAATTTGATTTATTTTCTTATTTGGTTTTTTCTTTGCATTAGCTAGAAATTTGTTTACAAATATATCTTTTTCTCTTTTTTGTTAGAAATTATAAATTTTGGCAAATTTGTTCGGGTAGACCCGACCCGGATCCGAGACTCGCCGGGTCCGGATCCGGAACACCGAATAAAAGACCCGTCGGGTAAACGGGTCGGATCCGGGTCCGGGTCCGGAATAATGAATTCCGGCCCGGACCCGGCCCGTTGACACCCCTAGGTGACCCCCTGGGAAATCCTCGTGTTGCATCCCTCCCTTTTTTGTTTCGAAATCCAAATTTCCCGTTCGTTCTTTATGCTGTAGTAATTTAGCTCCGTCGGAACGATTGCTTTATATTTTGCTTCTCATCGAAGCATGAAGGCGGATCTGAAGGCGCGAGACAAGTCAGGAACGGTACGGCTGGATCGAAGCCCGGATCGTCGGTCAAAGTTGTCGGCGCAAATGTTTAAGCGCAAGCGTGAAGGATCAATTTCAGGATAATTGAGAGTTGCGCGACGAGGGAAAAAAAAATGGTGCAAATCAACAAGAAAAAAATGTAAAAGTAAATAAATAAAAGGATGAGGGGAAATTCTTGAATTGACGCTTAAAATGAATTCGGGTCCAGAAAAGCCACACTGCTTCACAGGACGGGGCAGTTTAAAAGAATAAAGCGAAAGGAACATGGCGGGTGCGATCATACCAGCACTAATGCACCGGATCCCATCAGAACTCCGAAGTTAAGCGTGCTTGGGCGAGAGTAGTACTAGGATGGGTGACCCCCTGGGAAGTCCTCGTGTTGCACCCCTCCCTTTTTTGTTTCGAAATCCAAATTTCCCCTTCGTTCTTTATGCTGTAGTAATTTAGCTCCGTCGGAACGATTGCTTTATATTTTGCTTCTCATCGAAGCATGAAGGCGGATCTGAAGGCGCGAGACAAGTCAGGAACGGTACGGCTGGATCGAAGCCCGGATCGTCGGTCAAAGTTGTCGGCGCAAATGTATAAGCGCAAGCGTGAAGGATCAATTTCAGGATAATTGAGAGTTGTTCGACGAGGGAAAAAAAAGGTGCAAAGCAACAAGAAAAAAATATAAAAGTAAATAAATAAAAGGATGAGAGGAAATTCATGAATTGACGCTTAGAATGAATTCGGGTCCAGAAAAGCCAAACTGCTTCACAGGACGTGACAGTTTAAAAGAATAAAGCGAAAGGAACATGGCGGGTGCGATCATACCAGCACTAATGCACCGGATCCCATCAGAACTTCGAAGTTAAGCGTGCTTGGGCGACAGTAGTACCAGGATGGGTGACCCTAGGCCGGTCAACGGGTCGGGTCTACACCCGGATCCGGATCGGAATCCCTGAAATTTTTGCGGGTATGGGTAGGGATTTAATTCCGTTATCCGGATCCGGATCCGTTTTTTCAAACAAAAAAACGGGTCGGATACGGAATATAGTATTCCGACCCGTATTAGACCCGGATCCGGATATAAATGATTTAATAATTTATAAAAAATATATATTATCAATATAATTTGATTAGGATGATGTATTTGAGTAAAATCAATTTGATTTATTTTCTTATTTGGTTTTTTCTTTGCATTAGCTAGAAATTTGTTTACAAATATATCTTTTTCTCTTTTTTGTTAGAAATTATAAATTTTGGCAAATTTGTTCGGGTAGACCCGACCCGGATCCGAGACTCGCCGGGTCCGGATCCGGAACACAGAATAAAAGACCCGTCGGGTAAACGGGTCGGATCCGGGTCCGGGTCCGGAATAATGAATTCCGGCCCGGACCCGGCCCGTTGACACCCCTAGGTGACCCCCTGGGAAATCCTCGTGTTGCACCCCTCCCTTTTTTGTTTCGAAATCCAAATTTCCCCTTCGCTCTTTATGCTGTAGTAATTTAGCTCCGTCGGAACGATTGCTTTATATTTTGCTTCTCATCGAAGCATGAAGGCGGATCTGAAGGCGCGAGACAAGTCAGGAACGGTACGGCTGGATCGAAGCCCGGATCGTCGGTCAAAGTTGTCGGCGCAAATGTATAAGCGCAAGCGTGAAGGATCAATTTCAGGATAATTGAGAGTTGCGCGACGAGGGAAAAAAAAATGGTGCAAATCAACAAGAAAAAAATGTAAAAGTAAATAAATAAAAGGATGAGGGGAAATTCTTGAATTGACGCTTAGAATGAATTCGGGTCCAGAAAAGCCACACTGCTTCACAGGACGGGGCAGTTTAAAAGAATAAAGCGAAAGGAACATGGCGGGTGCGATCATACCAGCACTAATGCACCGGATCCCATCAGAACTCCGAAGTTAAGCGTGCTTGGGCGATAGTAGTACTAGGATGGGTGACCCCCTGGGAAGTCCTCGTGTTGCACCCCTCCCTTTTTTGTTTCGAAATCCAAATTTCCCCTTCGTTCTTTATGCTGTAGTAATTTAGCTCCGTCGGAACGATTGCTTTATATTTTGCTTCTCATCGAAGCATGAAGGCGGATCTGAAGGCGCGAGACAAGTCAGGAACGGTACGGCTGGATCGAAACCCGGATCGTCGGTCAAAGTTGTCGGCGCAAATGTATAAGCGCAAGCGTGAAGGATCAATTTCAGGATAATTGAGAGTTGTTCGACGAGAGAAAAAAAAGGTGCAAAGCAACAAGAAAAAAATATAAAAGTAAATAAATAAAAGGATGAGAGGAAATTCATGAATTGACGCTTAGAATGAATTCGGGTCCAAAAAAGCCAAACTGCTTCACAGGACGTGGCAGTTTAAAAGAATAAAGCGAAAGGAACATGGCGGGTGCGATCATACCAGCACTAATGCACCGGATCCCATCAGAACTTCGAAGTTAAGCGTGCTTGGGCGACAGTAGTACTAGGATGGGTGACCCTAGGCCGGTCAACGGGTCGGGTCTACACCCGGATCCGGATCGGATCCCTGAAATTTTTGCGGGTATGGGTAGGGATTTAATTCCGTTATCCGGATCCGGATCCGTTTTTTCAAACAAAAAAACGGGTCGGATACGGAATATAGTATTCCGACCCGTATTAGACCCGGATCCGGATATAAATGATTTAATAATTTATAAAAAATATATATTATCAATATAATTTGATTAGGATGATGTATTTGAGTAAAATCAATTTGATTTATTTTCTTATTTGGTTTTTTCTTTGCATTAGCTAGAAATTTGTTTACAAATATATCTTTTTCTCTTTTTTGTTAGAAATTATAAATTTTGGCAAATTTGTTCGGGTAGACCCGACCCGGATCCGAGACTCGCCGGGTCCGGATCCGGAACACCGAATAAAAGACCCGTCGGGTAAACGGGTCGGATCCGGGTCCGGGTCCGGAATAATGAATTCCGGCCCGGACCCCGGCCCGTTGACACCCCTAGGTGACCCCCTGGGAAATCCTCGTGTTGCACCCCTCCCTTTTTTGTTTCGAAATCCAAATTTCCCCTTCGTTCTTTATGCTGTAGTAATTTAGCTCCGTCGGAACGATTGCTTTATATTTTGCTTCTCATCGAAGCATGAAGGCGGATCTGAAGGCGCGAGACAAGTCAGGAACGGTACGGCTGGATCGAAGCCCGGATCGTCGGTCAAAGTTGTCGGCGCAAATGTATAAGCGCAAGCGTGAAGGATCAATTTCAGGATAATTGAGAGTTGCGCGACGAGGGAAAAAAAAATGGTGCAAATCAACAAGAAAAAAATGTAAAAGTAAATAAATAAAAGGATGAGGGGAAATTCTTGAATTGACGCTTAGAATGAATTCGGGTCCAGAAAAGCCACACTGCTTCACAGGACGGGGCAGTTTAAAAGAATAAAGCGAAAGGAACATGGCGGGTGCGATCATACCAGCACTAATGCACCGGATCCCATCAGAACTCCGAAGTTAAGCGTGCTTGGGCGAGAGTAGTACTAGGATGGGTGACCCCCTGGGAAGTCCTCGTGTTGCACCCCTCCCTTTTTTGTTTCGAAATCCAAATTTCCCCTTCGTTCTTTATGCTGTAGTAATTTAGCTCCGTCGGAACGATTGCTTTATATTTTGCTTCTCATCGAAGCATGAAGGCGGATCTGAAGGCGCGAGACAAGTCAGGAACGGTACGGCTGGATCGAAGCCCGGATCGTCGGTCAAAGTTGTCGGCGCAAATGTATAAGCGCAAGCGTGAAGGATCAATTTCAGGATAATTGAGAGTTGTTCGACGAGGGAAAAAAAAGGTGCAAAGCAACAAGAAAAAAATATAAAAGTAAATAAATAAAAGGATGAGAGGAAATTCATGAATTGACGCTTAGAATGAATTCGGGTCCAGAAAAGCCAAACTGCTTCACAGGACGTGACAGTTTAAAAGAATAAAGCGAAAGGAACATGGCGGGTGCGATCATACCAGCACTAATGCACCGGATCCCATCAGAACTTCGAAGTTAAGCGTGCTTGGGCGACAGTAGTACCAGGATGGGTGACCCTAGGCCGGTCAACGGGTCGGGTCTACACCCGGATCCGGATCGGATCCCTGAAATTTTTGCGGGTATGGGTAGGGATTTAATTCCGTTATCCGGATCCGGATCCGTTTTTTCAAACAAAAAAACGGGTCGGATACGGAATATAGTATTCCGACCCGTATTGGACCCGGATCCGGATATAAATGATTCAATAATTTATAAAAAATATATATTATCAATATAATTTGATTAGGATGATGTATTTGAGTAAAATCAATTTGATTTATTTTCTTATTTGGTTTTTTCTTTGCATTAGCTAGAAATTTGTTTACAAATATATCTTTTTCTCTTTTTTGTTAGAAATTATAAATTTTGGCAAATTTGTTCGGGTAGACCCGACCCGGATCCGAGACTCGCCGGGTCCGGATCCGGAACACAGAATAAAAGACCCGTCGGGTAAACGGGTCGGATCCGGGTCCGGGTCCGGAATAATGAATTCCGGCCCGGACCCGGCCCGTTGACACCCCTAGGTGACCCCCTGGGAAATCCTCGTGTTGCACCCCTCCCTTTTTTGTTTCGAAATCCAAATTTCCCCTTCGCTCTTTATGCTGTAGTAATTTAGCTCCGTCGGAACGATTGCTTTATATTTTGCTTCTCATCGAAGCATGAAGGCGGATCTGAAGGCGCGAGACAAGTCAGGAACGGTACGGCTGGATCGAAGCCCGGATCGTCGGTCAAAGTTGTCGGCGCAAATGTATAAGCGCAAGCGTGAAGGATCAATTTCAGGATAATTGAGAGTTGTTCGACGAGAGAAAAAAAAGGTGCAAAGCAACAAGAAAAAAATATAAAAGTAAATAAATAAAAGGATGAGAGGAAATTCATGAATTGACGCTTAGAATGAATTCGGGTCCAAAAAAGCCAAACTGCTTCACAGGACGTGGCAGTTTAAAAGAATAAAGCGAAAGGAACATGGCGGGTGCGATCATACCAGCACTAATGCACCGGATCCCATCAGAACTTCGAAGTTAAGCGTGCTTGGGCGACAGTAGTACTAGGATGGGTGACCCTAGGCCGGTCAACGGGTCGGGTCTACACCCGGATCCGGATCGGATCCCTGAAATTTTTGCGGGTATGGGTAGGGATTTAATTCCGTTATCCGGATCCGGATCCGTTTTTTCAAACAAAAAAACGGGTCGGATACGGAATATAGTATTCCGACCCGTATTGGACCCGGATCCGGATATAAATGATTTAATAATTTATAAAAAATATATATTATCAATATAATTTGATTAGGATGATGTATTTGAGTAAAATCAATTTGATTTATTTTCTTATTTGGTTTTTTCTTTGCATTAGCTAGAAATTTGTTTACAAATATATCTTTTTCTCTTTTTTGTTAGAAATTATAAATTTTGGCAAATTTGTTCGGGTAGACCCGACCCGGATCCGAGACTCGCCGGGTCCGGATCCGGAACACCGAATAAAAGACCCGTCGGGTAAACTGGTCGGATCCGGGTCCGGGTCCGGAATAATGAATTCCGGCCCGGACCCGGCCCGTTGACACCCCTAGGTGACCCCCTGGGAAATCCTCGTGTTGCACCCCTCCCTTTTTTGTTTCGAAATCCAAATTTCCCCTTCGTTCTTTATGCTGTAGTAATTTAGCTCCGTCGGAACGATTGCTTTATATTTTGCTTCTCATCGAAGCATGAAGGCGGATCTGAAGGCGCGAGACAAGTCAGGAACGGTACGGCTGGAGCGAAGCCAGGATCGTCGGTCAAAGTTGTCGGCGCAAATGTATAAGCGCAAGCGTGAAGGATCAATTTCAGGATAATTGAGAGTTGCGCGACGAGGGAAAAAAAATGGTGCAAATCAACAAGAAAAAAATGTAAAAGTAAATAAATAAAAGGATGAGAGGAAATTCTTGAATTGACGCTTAAAATGAATTCGGGTCCAGAAAAGCCACACTGCTTCACAGGACGGGGCAGTTTAAAAGAATAAAGCGAAAGGAACATGGCGGGTGCGATCATACCAGCACTAATGCACCGGATCCCATCAGAACTCCGAAGTTAAGCGTGCTTGGGCGAGAGTAGTACTAGGATGGGTGACCCCCTGGGAAGTCCTCTTGTTGCACCCCTCCCTTTTTTGTTTCGAAATCCAAATTTCCCCTTCGTTCTTTATGCTGTAGTAATTTAGCTCCGTCGGAACGATTGCTTTATATTTTGCTTCTCATCGAAGCATGAAGGCGGATCTGAAGGCGCGAGACAAGTCAGGAACGGTACGGCTGGATCGAAGCCCGGATCGTCGGTCAAAGTTGTCGGCGCAAATGTATAAGCGCAAGCGTGAAGGATCAATTTCAGGATAATTGAGAGTTGTTCGACGAGGGAAAAAAAAGGTGCAAAGCAACAAGAAAAAAATATAAAAGTAAATAAATAAAAGGATGAGAGGAAATTCATGAATTGACGCTTAGAATGAATTCGGGTCCAGAAAAGCCAAACTGCTTCACAGGACGTGACAGTTTAAAAGAATAAAGCGAAAGGAACATGGCGGGTGCGATCATACCAGCACTAATGCACCGGATCCCATCAGAACTTCGAAGTTAAGCGTGCTTGGGCGACAGTAGTACCAGGATGGGTGACCCTAGGCCGGTCAACGGGTCGGGTCTACACCCGGATCCGGATCGGATCCCTGAAATTTTTGCGGGTATGGGTAGGGATTTAATTCCGTTATCCGGATCCGGATCCGTTTTTTCAAACAAAAAAACGGGTCGGATACGGAATATAGTATTCCGACCCGTATTGGACCCGGATCCGGATATAAATGATTTAATAATTTATAAAAAATATATATTATCAATATAATTTGATTAGGATGATGTATTTGAGTAAAATCAATTTGATTTATTTTCTTATTTGGTTTTTTCTTTGCATTAGCTAGAAATTTGTTTACAAATATATCTTTTTCTCTTTTTTGTTAGAAATTATAAATTTTGGCAAATTTGTTCGGGTAGACCCGACCCGGATCCGAGACTCGCCGGGTCCGGATCCGGAACACCGAATAAAAGACCCGTCGGGTAAACGGGTCGGATCCGGGTCCGGGTCCGGAATAATGAATTCCGGCCCGGACCCGGCCCGTTGACACCCCTAGGTGACCCCCTGGGAAATCCTCGTGTTGCATCCCTCCCTTTTTTGTTTCGAAATCCAAATTTCCCGTTCGTTCTTTATGCTGTAGTAATTTAGCTCCGTCGGAACGATTGCTTTATATTTTGCTTCTCATCGAAGCATGAAGGCGGATCTGAAGGCGCGAGACAAGTCAGGAACGGTACGGCTGGATCGAAGCCCGGATCGTCGGTCAAAGTTGTCGGCGCAAATGTTTAAGCGCAAGCGTGAAGGATCAATTTCAGGATAATTGAGAGTTGCGCGACGAGGGAAAAAAAAATGGTGCAAATCAACAAGAAAAAAATGTAAAAGTAAATAAATAAAAGGATGAGGGGAAATTCTTGAATTGACGCTTAAAATGAATTCGGGTCCAGAAAAGCCACACTGCTTCACAGGACGGGGCAGTTTAAAAGAATAAAGCGAAAGGAACATGGCGGGTGCGATCATACCAGCACTAATGCACCGGATCCCATCAGAACTCCGAAGTTAAGCGTGCTTGGGCGAGAGTAGTACTAGGATGGGTGACCCCCTGGGAAGTCCTCGTGTTGCACCCCTCCCTTTTTTGTTTCGAAATCCAAATTTCCCCTTCGTTCTTTATGCTGTAGTAATTTAGCTCCGTCGGAACGATTGCTTTATATTTTGCTTCTCATCGAAGCATGAAGGCGGATCTGAAGGCGCGAGACAAGTCAGGAACGGTACGGCTGGATCGAAGCCCGGATCGTCGGTCAAAGTTGTCGGCGCAAATGTATAAGCGCAAGCGTGAAGGATCAATTTCAGGATAATTGAGAGTTGTTCGACGAGGGAAAAAAAAGGTGCAAAGCAACAAGAAAAAAATATAAAAGTAAATAAATAAAAGGATGAGAGGAAATTCATGAATTGACGCTTAGAATGAATTCGGGTCCAGAAAAGCCAAACTGCTTCACAGGACGTGACAGTTTAAAAGAATAAAGCGAAAGGAACATGGCGGGTGCGATCATACCAGCACTAATGCACCGGATCCCATCAGAACTTCGAAGTTAAGCGTGCTTGGGCGACAGTAGTACCAGGATGGGTGACCCTAGGCCGGTCAACGGGTCGGGTCTACACCCGGATCCGGATCGGATCCCTGAAATTTTTGCGGGTATGGGTAGGGATTTAATTCCGTTATCCGGATCCGGATCCGTTTTTTCAAACAAAAAAACGGGTCGGATACGGAATATAGTATTCCGACCCGTATTAGACCCGGATCCGGATATAAATGATTTAATAATTTATAAAAAATATATATTATCAATATAATTTGATTAGGATGATGTATTTGAGTAAAATCAATTTGATTTATTTTCTTATTTGGTTTTTTCTTTGCATTAGCTAGAAATTTGTTTACAAATATATCTTTTTCTCTTTTTTGTTAGAAATTATAAATTTTGGCAAATTTGTTCGGGTAGACCCGACCCGGATCCGAGACTCGCCGGGTCCGGATCCGGAACACAGAATAAAAGACCCGTCGGGTAAACGGGTCGGATCCGGGTCCGGGTCCGGAATAATGAATTCCGGCCCGGACCCGGCCCGTTGACACCCCTAGGTGACCCCCTGGGAAATCCTCGTGTTGCACCCCTCCCTTTTTTGTTTCGAAATCCAAATTTCCCCTTCGCTCTTTATGCTGTAGTAATTTAGCTCCGTCGGAACGATTGCTTTATATTTTGCTTCTCATCGAAGCATGAAGGCGGATCTGAAGGCGCGAGACAAGTCAGGAACGGTACGGCTGGATCGAAGCCCGGATCGTCGGTCAAAGTTGTCGGCGCAAATGTATAAGCGCAAGCGTGAAGGATCAATTTCAGGATAATTGAGAGTTGCGCGACGAGGGAAAAAAAAATGGTGCAAATCAACAAGAAAAAAATGTAAAAGTAAATAAATAAAAGGATGAGGGGAAATTCTTGAATTGACGCTTAGAATGAATTCGGGTCCAGAAAAGCCACACTGCTTCACAGGACGGGGCAGTTTAAAAGAATAAAGCGAAAGGAACATGGCGGGTGCGATCATACCAGCACTAATGCACCGGATCCCATCAGAACTCCGAAGTTAAGCGTGCTTGGGCGATAGTAGTACTAGGATGGGTGACCCCCTGGGAAGTCCTCGTGTTGCACCCCTCCCTTTTTTGTTTCGAAATCCAAATTTCCCCTTCGTTCTTTATGCTGTAGTAATTTAGCTCCGTCGGAACGATTGCTTTATATTTTGCTTCTCATCGAAGCATGAAGGCGGATCTGAAGGCGCGAGACAAGTCAGGAACGGTACGGCTGGATCGAAACCCGGATCGTCGGTCAAAGTTGTCGGCGCAAATGTATAAGCGCAAGCGTGAAGGATCAATTTCAGGATAATTGAGAGTTGTTCGACGAGAGAAAAAAAAGGTGCAAAGCAACAAGAAAAAAATATAAAAGTAAATAAATAAAAGGATGAGAGGAAATTCATGAATTGACGCTTAGAATGAATTCGGGTCCAAAAAAGCCAAACTGCTTCACAGGACGTGGCAGTTTAAAAGAATAAAGCGAAAGGAACATGGCGGGTGCGATCATACCAGCACTAATGCACCGGATCCCATCAGAACTTCGAAGTTAAGCGTGCTTGGGCGACAGTAGTACTAGGATGGGTGACCCTAGGCCGGTCAACGGGTCGGGTCTACACCCGGATCCGGATCGGATCCCTGAAATTTTTGCGGGTATGGGTAGGGATTTAATTCCGTTATCCGGATCCGGATCCGTTTTTTCAAACAAAAAAACGGGTCGGATACGGAATATAGTATTCCGACCCGTATTAGACCCGGATCCGGATATAAATGATTTAATAATTTATAAAAAATATATATTATCAATATAATTTGATTAGGATGATGTATTTGAGTAAAATCAATTTGATTTATTTTCTTATTTGGTTTTTTCTTTGCATTAGCTAGAAATTTGTTTACAAATATATCTTTTTCTCTTTTTTGTTAGAAATTATAAATTTTGGCAAATTTGTTCGGGTAGACCCGACCCGGATCCGAGACTCGCCGGGTCCGGATCCGGAACACCGAATAAAAGACCCGTCGGGTAAACGGGTCGGATCCGGGTCCGGGTCCGGAATAATGAATTCCGGCCCGGACCCCGGCCCGTTGACACCCCTAGGTGACCCCCTGGGAAATCCTCGTGTTGCACCCCTCCCTTTTTTGTTTCGAAATCCAAATTTCCCCTTCGTTCTTTATGCTGTAGTAATTTAGCTCCGTCGGAACGATTGCTTTATATTTTGCTTCTCATCGAAGCATGAAGGCGGATCTGAAGGCGCGAGACAAGTCAGGAACGGTACGGCTGGATCGAAGCCCGGATCGTCGGTCAAAGTTGTCGGCGCAAATGTATAAGCGCAAGCGTGAAGGATCAATTTCAGGATAATTGAGAGTTGCGCGACGAGGGAAAAAAAAATGGTGCAAATCAACAAGAAAAAAATGTAAAAGTAAATAAATAAAAGGATGAGGGGAAATTCTTGAATTGACGCTTAGAATGAATTCGGGTCCAGAAAAGCCACACTGCTTCACAGGACGGGGCAGTTTAAAAGAATAAAGCGAAAGGAACATGGCGGGTGCGATCATACCAGCACTAATGCACCGGATCCCATCAGAACTCCGAAGTTAAGCGTGCTTGGGCGAGAGTAGTACTAGGATGGGTGACCCCCTGGGAAGTCCTCGTGTTGCACCCCTCCCTTTTTTGTTTCGAAATCCAAATTTCCCCTTCGTTCTTTATGCTGTAGTAATTTAGCTCCGTCGGAACGATTGCTTTATATTTTGCTTCTCATCGAAGCATGAAGGCGGATCTGAAGGCGCGAGACAAGTCAGGAACGGTACGGCTGGATCGAAGCCCGGATCGTCGGTCAAAGTTGTCGGCGCAAATGTATAAGCGCAAGCGTGAAGGATCAATTTCAGGATAATTGAGACTTGTTCGACGAGGGAAAAAAAAGGTGCAAAGCAACAAGAAAAAAATATAAAAGTAAATAAATAAAAGGATGAGAGGAAATTCATGAATTGACGCTTAGAATGAATTCGGGTCCAGAAAAGCCAAACTGCTTCACAGGACGTGACAGTTTAAAAGAATAAAGCGAAAGGAACATGGCGGGTGCGATCATACCAGCACTAATGCACCGGATCCCATCAGAACTTCGAAGTTAAGCGTGCTTGGGCGACAGTAGTACCAGGATGGGTGACCCTAGGCCGGTCAACGGGTCGGGTCTACACCCGGATCCGGATCGGATCCCTGAAATTTTTGCGGGTATGGGTAGGGATTTAATTCCGTTATCCGGATCCGGATCCGTTTTTTCAAACAAAAAAACGGGTCGGATACGGAATATAGTATTCCGACCCGTATTGGACCCGGATCCGGATATAAATGATTCAATAATTTATAAAAAATATATATTATCAATATAATTTGATTAGGATGATGTATTTGAGTAAAATCAATTTGATTTATTTTCTTATTTGGTTTTTTCTTTGCATTAGCTAGAAATTTGTTTACAAATATATCTTTTTCTCTTTTTTGTTAGAAATTATAAATTTTGGCAAATTTGTTCGGGTAGACCCGACCCGGATCCGAGACTCGCCGGGTCCGGATCCGGAACACCGAATAAAAGACCCGTCGGGTAAACGGGTCGGATCCGGGTCCGGGTCCGGAATAATGAATTCCGGCCCGGATCCGGCCCGTTGACACCCCTAGGTGACCCCCTGGGAAATCCTCGTGTTGCACCCCTCCCTTTTTTGTTTCGAAATCCAAATTTCCCCTTCGTTCTTTATGCTGTAGTAATTTAGCTCCGTCGGAACGATTGCTTTATATTTTGCTTCTCATCGAAGCATGAAGGCGGATCTGAAGGCGCGAGACAAGTCAGGAACGGTACGGCTGGATCGAAGCCCGGATCGTCGGTCAAAGTTGTCGGCGCAAATGTATAAGCGCAAGCGTGAAGGATCAATTTCAGGATAATTGAGAGTTGCGCGACGAGGGAAAAAAAAATGGTGCAAATCAACAAGAAAAAAATGTAAAAGTAAATAAATAAAAGGATGAGGGGAAATTCTTGAATTGACGCTTAGAATGAATTCGGGTCCAGAAAAGCCACACTGCTTCACAGGACGGGGCAGTTTAAAAGAATAAAGCGAAAGGAACATGGCGGGTGCGATCATACCAGCACTAATGCACCGGATCCCATCAGAACTCCGAAGTTAAGCGTGCTTGGGCGATAGTAGTACTAGGATGGGTGACCCCCTGGGAAGTCCTCGTGTTGCACCCCTCCCTTTTTTGTTTCGAAATCCAAATTTCCCCTTCGTTCTTTATGCTGTAGTAATTTAGCTCCGTCGGAACGATTGCTTTATATTTTGCTTCTCATCGAAGCATGAAGGCGGATCTGAAGGCGCGAGACAAGTCAGGAACGGTACGGCTGGATCGAAGCCCGGATCGTCGGTCAAAGTTGTCGGCGCAAATGTATAAGCGCAAGCGTGAAGGATCAATTTCAGGATAATTGAGAGTTGTTCGACGAGGGAAAAAAAAGGTGCAAAGCAACAAGAAAAAAATATAAAAGTAAATAAATAAAAGGATGAGAGGAAATTCATGAATTGACGCTTAGAATGAATTCGGGTCCAGAAAAGCCAAACTGCTTCACAGGACGTGACAGTTTAAAAGAATAAAGCGAAAGGAACATGGCGGGTGCGATCATACCAGCACTAATGCACCGGATCCCATCAGAACTTCGAAGTTAAGCGTGCTTGGGCGACAGTAGTACCAGGATGGGTGACCCTAGGCCGGTAAACGGGTCGGGTCTACACCCGGATCCGGATCGGATCCCTGAAATTTTTGCGGGTATGGGTAGGGATTTAATTCCGTTATCCGGATCCGGATCCGTTTTTTCAAACAAAAAAACGGGTCGGATACGGAATATAGTATTCCGACCCGTATTGGACCCGGATCCGGATATAAATGATTTAATAATTTATAAAAAATATATATTATCAATATAATTTGATTAGGATGATGTATTTGAGTAAAATCAATTTGATTTATTTTCGTATTTGGTTTTTTCTTTGCATTAGCTAGAAATTTGTTTACAAATATATCTTTTTCTCTTTTTTGTTAGAAATTATAAATTTTGGCAAATTTGTTCGGGTAGAGCCGACCCGGATCCGAGACTCGCCGGGTCCGGATCCGGAACACAGAATAAAAGACCCGTCGGGTAAACGGGTCGGATCCGGGTCCGGGTCCGGAATAATGAATTCCGGCCCGGACCCGGCCCGTTGACACCCCTAGGTGACCCCCTGGGAAATCCTCGTGTTGCACCCCTCCCTTTTTTGTTTCGAAATCCAAATTTCCCCTTCGTTCTTTATGCTGTAGTAATTTAGCTCCGTCGGAACGATTGCTTTATATTTTGCTTCTCATCGAAGCATGAAGGCGGATCTGAAGGCGCGAGACAAGTCAGGAACGGTACGGCTGGATCGAAGCCCGGATCGTCGGTCAAAGTTGTCGGCGCAAATGTATAAGCGCAAGCGTGAAGGATCAATTTCAGGATAATTGAGAGTTGCGCGACGAGGGAAAAAAAAATGGTGCAAATCAACAAGAAAAAAATGTAAAAGTAAATAAATAAAAGGATGAGGGGAAATTCTTGAATTGACGCTTAAAATGAATTCGGGTCCAGAAAAGCCACACTGCTTCACAGGACGGGGCAGTTTAAAAGAATAAAGCGAAAGGAACATGGCGGGTGCGATCATACCAGCACTAATGCTCCGGATCCCATCAGAACTCCGAAGTTAAGCGTGCTTGGGCGAGAGTAGTACTAGGATGGGTGACCCCATGGGAAGTCCTCGTGTTGCACCCCTCCCTTTTTTGTTTCGAAATCCAAATTTCCCCTTCGTTCTTTATGCTGTAGTAATTTAGCTCCGTCGGAACGATTGCTTTAAATTTTGCTTCTCATCGAAGCATGAAGGCGGATCTGAAGGCGCGAGACAAGTCAGGAACGGTACGGCTGGATCGAAGCCCGGATCGTCGGTCAAAGTTGTCGGCGCAAATGTATAAGCGCAAGCGTGAAGGATCAATTTCAGGATAATTGAGACTTGTTCGACGAGGGAAAAAAAAGGTGCAAAGCAACAAGAAAAAAATATAAAAGTAAATAAATAAAAGGATGAGAGGAAATTCATGAATTGACGCTTAGAATGAATTCGGGTCCAGAAAAGCCAAACTGCTTCACAGGACGTGACAGTTTAAAAGAATAAAGCGAAAGGAACATGGCGGGTGCGATCATACCAGCACTAATGCACCGGATCCCATCAGAACTTCGAAGTTAAGCGTGCTTGGGCGACAGTAGTACCAGGATGGGTGACCCTAGGCCGGTCAACGGGTCGGGTCTACACCCGGATCCGGATCGGATCCCTGAAATTTTTGCGGGTATGGGTAGGGATTTAATTCCGTTATCCGGATCCGGATCCGTTTTTTCAAACAAAAAAACGGGTCGGATACGGAATATAGTATTCCGACCCGTATTGGACCCGGATCCGGATATAAATGATTTAATAATTTATAAAAAATATATATTATCAATATAATTTGATTAGGATGATGTATTTGAGTAAAATCAATTTGATTTATTTTCTTATTTGGTTTTTTCTTTGCATTAGCTAGAAATTTGTTTACAAATATATCTTTTTCTCTTTTTTGTTAGAAATTATAAATTTTGGCAAATTTGTTCGGGTAGACCCGACCCGGATCCGAGACTCGCCGGGTCCGGATCCGGAACACAGAATAAAAGACCCGTCGGGTAAACGGGTCGGATCCGGGTCCGGGTCCGGAATAATGAATTCCGGCCCGGACCCGGCCCGTTGACACCCCTAGGTGACCCCCTGGGAAATCCTCGTGTTGCACCCCTCCCTTTTTTGTTTCGAAATCCAAATTTCCCCTTCGTTCTTTATGCTGTAGTAATTTAGCTCCGTCGGAACGATTGCTTTATATTTTGCTTCTCATCGAAGCATGAAGGCGGATCTGAAGGCGCGAGACAAGTCAGGAACGGTACGGCTGGATCGAAGCCCGGATCGTCGGTCAAAGTTGTCGGCGCAAATGTATAAGCGCAAGCGTGAAGGATCAATTTCAGGATAATTGAGAGTTGCGCGACGAGGGAAAAAAAAATGGTGCAAATCAACAAGAAAAAAATGTAAAAGTAAATAAATAAAAGGATGAGGGGAAATTCTTGAATTGACGCTTAAAATGAATTCGGGTCCAGAAAAGCCACACTGCTTCACAGGACGGGGCAGTTTAAAAGAATAAAGCGAAAGGAACATGGCGGGTGCGATCATACCAGCACTAATGCACCGGATCCCATCAGAACTCCGAAGTTAAGCGTGCTTGGGCGAGAGTAGTACTAGGATGGGTGACCCCCTGGGAAGTCCTCGTGTTGCACCCCTCCCTTTTTTGTTTCGAAATCCAAATTTCCCCTTCGTTCTTTATGCTGTAGTAATTTAGCTCCGTCGGAACGATTGCTTTAAATTTTGCTTCTCATCGAAGCATGAAGGCGGATCTGAAGGCGCGAGACAAGTCAGGAACGGTACGGCTGGATCGAAGCCCGGATCGTCGGTCAAAGTTGTCGGCGCAAATGTATAAGCGCAAGCGTGAAGGATCAAATTCAGGATAATTGAGACTTGTTCGACGAGGGAAAAAAAAGGTGCAAAGCAACAAGAAAAAAATATAAAAGTAAATAAATAAAAGGATGAGAGGAAATTCATGAATTGACGCTTAGAATGAATTCGGGTCCAGAAAAGCCAAACTGCTTCACAGGACGTGACAGTTTAAAAGAATAAAGCGAAAGGAACATGGCGGGTGCGATCATACCAGCACTAATGCACCGGATCCCATCAGAACTTCGAAGTTAAGCGTGCTTGGGCGACAGTAGTACTAGGATGGGTGATCCTAGGCCGGTCAACGGGTGGGGTCTGAATCCGGATCGGATCCCTGAAATTTTTGCGGGTATGGGTAGGGATTTAATTCCGTTATCCGGATCCGGATCCGTTTTTTCAAACAAAAAAACGGGTCGGATACGGAATATAGTATTCCGACCCGTATTAGACCCGGATCCGGATATAAATGATTTAATAATTTATAAAAAATATATATTATCAATATAATTTGATTAGGATGATGTATTTGAGTAAAATCAATTTGATTTATTTTCTTATTTGGTTTTTTCTTTGCATTAGCTAGAAATTTGTTTACAAATATATCTTTTTCTCTTTTTTGTTAGAAATTATAAATTTTGGCAAATTTGTTCGGGTAGACCCGACCCGGATCCGAGACTCGCCGGGTCCGGATCCGGAACACCGAATAAAAGACCCGTCGGGTAAACGGGTCGGATCCGGGTCCGGGTCCGGAATAATGAATTCCGGCCCGGACCCGGCCCGTTGACACCCCTAGGTGACCCCCTGGGAAATCCTCGTATTGCACCCCTCCCTTTTTTGTTTCGAAATCCAAATTTCCCCTTCGTTCTTTATGCTGTAGTAATTTAGCTCCGTCGGAACGATTGCTTTATATTTTGCTTCTCATCGAAGCATGAAGGCGGATCTGAAGGCGCGAGACAAGTCAGGAACGGTACGGCTGGATCGAAGCCCGGATCGTCGGTCAAAGTTGTCGGCGCAAATGTATAAGCGCAAGCGTGAAGGATCAATTTCAGGATAATTGAGAGTTGCGCGACGAAGTAAAAAAAAATGGTGCAAATCAACAAGAAAAAAATGTAAAAGTAAATAAATAAAAGGATGAGGGGAAATTCTTGAATTGACGCTTAAAATGAATTCGGGTCCAGAAAAGCCACACTGCTTCACAGGACGGGGCAGTTTAAAAGAATAAAGCGAAAGGAACATGGCGGGTGCGATCATACCAGCACTAATGCACCGGATCCCATCAGAATTCCGAAGTTAAGCGTGCTTGGGCAAGAGTAGTACTAGGATGGGTGACCCCCTGGGAAGTCCTCGTGTTGCACCCCTCCCTTTTTTGTTTCGAAATCCAAATTTCCCCTTCGTTCTTTATGCTGTAGTAATTTAGCTCCGTCGGAACGATTGCTTTATATTTTGCTTCTCATCGAAGCATGAAGGCGGATCTGAAGGCGCGAGACAAGTCAGGAACGGTACGGCTGGATCGAAGCCCGGATCGTCGGTCAAAGTTGTCGGCGCAAATGTATAAGCGCAAGCGTGAAGGATCAATTTCAGGATAATTGAGACTTGTTCGACGAGGGAAAAAAAAGGTGCAAAGCAACAAGAAAAAAATATAAAAGTAAATAAATAAAAGGATGAGAGGAAATTCATGAATTGACGCTTAGAATGAATTCGGGTCCAGAAAAGCCAAACTGCTTCACAGGACGTGACAGTTTAAAAGAATAAAGCGAAAGAAACATGGCGGGTGCGATCATACCAGCACTAATGCACCGGATCCCATCAGAACTTCGAAGTTAAGCGTGCTTGGGCGACAGTAGTACTAGGATGGGTGATCCTAGGCCGGTCAACGGGTGGGGTCTGAATCCGGATCGGATCCCTGAAATTTTTGCGGGTATGGGTAGGGATTTAATTCCGTTACCCGGATCCGGATCCGTTTTTTCAAACAAAAAAACGGGTCGGATACGGAATATAGTATTCCGACCCGTATTAGACCCGGATCCGGATATAAATGATTTAATAATTTATAAAAAATATATATTATCAATATAATTTGATTAGGATGATGTATTTGAGTAAAATCAATTTGATTTATTTTCTTATTTGGTTTTTTCTTTGCATTAGCTAGAAATTTGTTTACAAATATATCTTTTTCTCTTTTTTGTTAGAAATTATAAATTTTGGCAAATTTGTTCGGGTAGACCCGACCCGGATCCGAGACTCGCCGGGTCCGGATCCGGAACACCGAATAAAAGACCCGTCGGGTAAACGGGTCGGATCCGGGTCCGGGTCCGGAATAATGAATTCCGGCCCGGACCCGGCCCGTTGACACCCCTAGGTGACCCCCTGGGAAATCCTCGTGTTGCACCCCTCCCTTTTTTGTTTCGAAATCCAAATTTCCCCTTCGTTCTTTATGCTGTAGTAATTTAGCTCCGTCGGAACGATTGCTTTATATTTTGCTTCTCATCGAAGCATGAAGGCGGATCTGAAGGCGCGAGACAAGTCAGGAACGGTACGGCTGGATCGGAGGCCGGATCGTCGGTCAAAGTTGTCGGCGCAAATGTATCAGCGCAAGCGTGAAGGATCAATTTCAGGATAATTGAGAGTTGCGCGACGAGGGAAAAAAAATGGTGCAAATCAACAAGAAAAAAATGTAAAAGTAAATAAATAAAAGGATGAGAGGAAATTCATGAATTGACGCTTAGAATGAATTCGGGTCCAGAAAAGCCAAACTGCTTCACAGGACGTGGCAGTTTAAAAGAATAAAGCGAAAGGAACATGGCGGGTGCGATCATACCAGCACTAATGCACCGGATCCCATCAGAACTCCGAAGTTAAGCGTGCTTGGGCGAGAGTAGTACTAGGATGGGTGACCCCCTGGGAAGTCCTCGTGTTGCACCCCTCCCTTTTTTGTTTCGAAATCCAAATTTCCCCTTCGTTCTTTATGCTGTTGTAATTTAGCTCCGTCGGAACGATTGCTTTATATTTTGCTTCTCATCGACGCATGAAGGCGGATCTGAAGGCGCGAGACAAGTCAGGAACGGTACGGCTGGATCGAAGCCCGGATCGTCGGTCAAAGTTGTCGGCGCAAATTTATAAGCGCAAGCGTGAAGGATCAATTTCAGGATAATTGAGAGTTGTGCGACGAGGGAAAAAAAAGGTGCAAAACAACAAGAAAAAAATATAAAAGTAAATAAATAAAAGGATGAGAGGAAATTCATGAATTGACGCTTAGAATGAATTCGGGTCCAGAAAAGCCAAACTGCTTCACAGGACGTGACAGTTTAAAAGAATAAAGCGAAAGGAACGTGGCGGGTGCGATCATACCAGCACTAATGCACCGGATCCCATCAGAACTTCGAAGTTAAGCGTGCTTGGGCGACAGTAGTACTAGGATGGGTGACCCTAGGCCGGTCAACGGGTCGGGTCTACACCCGGATCCGGATCGGATCCCTGAAATTTTTACGGGTATGGGTAGGGATTTAATTCCGTTATCCGGATCCGGATCCGTTTTTTCAAACAAAAAAACGGGTCGGATACGGAATATAGTATTCCGACCCGTATTAGACCCGGATCCGGATATAAATGATTTAATAATTTATAAAAAATATATATTATCAATATAATTTGATTAGGATGATGTATTTGAGTAAAATCAATTTGATTTATTTTCTTATTTGGTTTTTTCTTTGCATTAGCTAGAAATTTGTTTACAAATATATCTTTTTCTCTTTTTTGTTAGAAATTATAAATTTTGGCAAATTTGTTCGGGTAGACCCGACCCGGATCCGAGACTCGCCGGGTCCGGATCCGGAACACCGAATAAAAGACCCGTCGGGTAAACGGGTCGGATCCGGGTCCGGGTCCGGAATAATGAATTCCGGCCCGGACCCGGCCCGTTGACACCCCTAGGTGACCCCCTGGGAAATCCTCGTGTTGCACCCCTCCCTTTTTTGTTTCGAAATCCAAATTTCCCCTTCGTTCTTTATGCTGTAGTAATTTAGCTCCGTCGGAACGATTGCTTTATATTTTGCTTCTCATCGAAGCATG
The DNA here is from genome assembly GCF_036785885.1 of Coffea arabica. Taxonomy (NCBI): domain Eukaryota; kingdom Viridiplantae; phylum Streptophyta; class Magnoliopsida; order Gentianales; family Rubiaceae; genus Coffea; species Coffea arabica. The sequence goes on from NC_092330.1 coordinate 23,936,613, forward strand.
AAGGCGGATCTGAAGGCGCGAGACAAGTCAGGAACGGTACGGCTGGATCGAAGCCCGGATCGTCGGTCAAAGTTGTCGGCGCAAATGTATAAGCGCAAGCGTGAAGGATCAATTTCAGGATAATTGAGAGTTGCGCGACGAAGTAAAAAAAAATGGTGCAAATCAACAAGAAAAAAATGTAAAAGTAAATAAATAAAAGGATGAGGGGAAATTCTTGAATTGACGCTTAAAATGAATTCGGGTCCAGAAAAGCCACACTGCTTCACAGGACGGGGCAGTTTAAAAGAATAAAGCGAAAGGAACATGGCGGGTGCGATCATACCAGCACTAATGCACCGGATCCCATCAGAACTCCGAAGTTAAGCGTGCTTGGGCGAGGGTAGTACTAGGATGGGTGACCCCCTGGGAAGTCCTCGTGTTGCACCCCTCCCTTTTTTGTTTCGAAATCCAAATTTCCCCTTCGTTCTTTATGCTGTTGTAATTTAGCTCCGTCGGAACGATTGCTTTATATTTTGCTTCTCATCGACGCATGAAGGCGGATCTGAAGGCGCGAGACAAGTCAGGAACGGTACGGCTGGATCGAAGCCCGGATCGTCGGTCAAAGTTGTCGGCGCAAATTTATAAGCGCAAGCGTGAAGGATCAATTTCAGGATAATTGAGACTTGTTCGACGAGGGAAAAAAAAGGTGCAAAGCAACAAGAAAAAAATATAAAAGTAAATAAATAAAAGGATGAGAGGAAATTCATGAATTGACGCTTAGAATGAATTCGGGTCCAGAAAAGCCAAACTGCTTCACAGGACGTGGCAGTTTAAAAGAATAAAGCGAAAGGAACATGGCGGGTGCGATCATACCAGCACTAATGCACCGGATCCCATCAGAACTCCGAAGTTAAGCGTGCTTGGGCGAGAGTAGTACTAGGATGGGTGACCCCCTGGGAAGTCCTCGTGTTGCACCCCTCCCTTTTTTGTTTCGAAATCCAAATTTCCCCTTCGTTCTTTATGCTGTTGTAATTTAGCTCCGTCGGAACGATTGCTTTATATTTTGCTTCTCATCGACGCATGAAGGCGGATCTGAAGGCGCGAGACAAGTCAGGAACGGTACGGCTGGATCGAAGCCCGGATCGTCGGTCAAAGTTGTCGGCGCAAATGTATAAGCGCAAGCGTGAAGGATCAATTTCAGGATAATTGAGAGTTGTTCGACGAGGGAAAAAAAAGGTGCAAAGCAACAAGAAAAAAATATAAAAGTAAATAAATAAAAGGATGAGAGGAAATTCATGAATTGACGCTTAGAATGAATTCGGGTCCAGAAAAGCCAAACTGCTTCACAGGACGTGACAGTTTAAAAGAATAAAGCGAAAGGAACATGGCGGGTGCGATCATACCAGCACTAATGCACCGGATCCCATCAGAACTTCGAAGTTAAGCGTGCTTGGGCGACAGTAGTACCAGGATGGGTGACCCTAGGCCGGTCAACGGGTCGGGTCTACACCCGGATCCGGATCGGATCCCTGAAATTTTTGCGGGTATGGGTAGGGATTTAATTCCGTTATCCGGATCCGGATCCGTTTTTTCAAACAAAAAAACGGGTCGGATACGGAATATAGTATTCCGACCCGTATTGGACCCGGATCCGGATATAAATGATTTAATAATTTATAAAAAATATATATTATCAATATAATTTGATTAGGATGATGTATTTGAGTAAAATCAATTTGATTTATTTTCTTATTTGGTTTTTTCTTTGCATTAGCTAGAAATTTGTTTACAAATATATCTTTTTCTCTTTTTTGTTAGAAATTATAAATTTTGGCAAATTTGTTCGGGTAGACCCGACCCGGATCCGAGACTCGCCGGGTCCGGATCCGGAACACAGAATAAAAGACCCGTCGGGTAAACGGGTCGGATCCGGGTCCGGGTCCGGAATAATGAATTCCGGCCCGGACCCGGCCCGTTGACACCCCTAGGTGACCCCCTGGGAAATCCTCGTGTTGCACCCCTCCCTTTTTTGTTTCGAAATCCAAATTTCCCCTTCGTTCTTTATGCTGTAGTAATTTAGCTCCGTCGGAACGATTGCTTTATATTTTGCTTCTCATCGAAGCATGAAGGCGGATCTGAAGGCGCGAGACAAGTCAGGAACGGTACGGCTGGATCGAAGCCCGGATCGTCGGTCAAAGTTGTCGGCGCAAATGTATAAGCGCAAGCGTGAAGGATCAATTTCAGGATAATTGAGAGTTGCGCGACGAGGGAAAAAAAAATGGTGCAAATCAACAAGAAAAAAATGTAAAAGTAAATAAATAAAAGGATGAGGGGAAATTCTTGAATTGACGCTTAAAATGAATTCGGGTCCAGAAAAGCCACACTGCTTCACAGGACGGGGCAGTTTAAAAGAATAAAGCGAAAGGAACATGGCGGGTGCGATCATACCAGCACTAATGCACCGGATCCCATCAGAACTCCGAAGTTAAGCGTGCTTGGGCGAGAGTAGTACTAGGATGGGTCACCCCCTGGGAAGTCCTCGTGTTGCACCCCTCCCTTTTTTGTTTCGAAATCCAAATTTCCCCTTCGTTCTTTATGCTGTAGTAATTTAGCTCCGTCGGAACGATTGCTTTAAATTTTGCTTCTCATCGAAGCATGAAGGCGGATCTGAAGGCGCGAGACAAGTCAGGAACGGTACGGCTGGATCGAAGCCCGGATCGTCGGTCAAAGTTGTCGGCGCAAATGTATAAGCGCAAGCGTGAAGGATCAATTTCAGGATAATTGAGACTTGTTCGACGAGGGAAAAAAAAGGTGCAAAGCAACAAGAAAAAAATATAAAAGTAAATAAATAAAAGGATGAGAGGAAATTCATGAATTGACGCTTAGAATGAATTCGGGTCCAGAAAAGCCAAACTGCTTCACAGGACGTGACAGTTTAAAAGAATAAAGCGAAAGGAACATGGCGGGTGCGATCATACCAGCACTAATGCACCGGATCCCATCAGAACTTCGAAGTTAAGCGTGCTTGGGCGACAGTAGTACTAGGATGGGTGATCCTAGGCCGGTCAACGGGTGGGGTCTGAATCCGGATCGGATCCCTGAAATTTTTGCGGGTATGGGTAGGGATTTAATTCCGTTATCCGGATTCGGATCCGTTTTTTCAAACAAAAAAACGGGTCGGATACGGAATATAGTATTCCGACCCGTATTAGACCCGGATCCGGATATAAATGATTTAATAATTTATAAAAAATATATATTATCAATATAATTTGATTAGGATGATGTATTTGAGTAAAATCAATTTGATTTATTTTCTTATTTGGTTTTTTCTTTGCATTAGCTAGAAATTTGTTTACAAATATATCTTTTTCTCTTTTTTGTTAGAAATTATAAATTTTGGCAAATTTGTTCGGGTAGACCCGACCCGGATCCGAGACTCGCCGGGTCCGGATCCGGAACACCGAATAAAAGACCCGTCGGGTAAACGGGTCGGATCCGGGTCCGGGTCCGGAATAATGAATTCCGGCCCGGACCCGGCCCGTTGACACCCCTAGGTGACCCCCTGGGAAATTCTCGTGTTGCACCCCTCCCTTTTTTGTTTCGAAATCCAAATTTCCCCTTCGTTCTTTATGCTGTAGTAATTTAGCTCCGTCGGAACGATTGCTTTATATTTTGCTTCTCATCGAAGCATGAAGGCGGATCTGAAGGCGCGAGACAAGTCAGGAACGGTACGGCTGGATCGAAGCCCGGATCGTCGGTCAAAGTTGTCGGCGCAAATGTATAAGCGCAAGCGTGAAGGATCAATTTCAGGATAATTGAGAGTTGCGCGACGAAGTAAAAAAAAATGGTGCAAATCAACAAGAAAAAAATGTAAAAGTAAATAAATAAAAGGATGAGGGGAAATTCTTGAATTGACGCTTAAAATGAATTCGGGTCCAGAAAAGCCACACTGCTTCACAGGACGGTGCAGTTTAAAAGAATAAAGCGAAAGGAACATGGCGGGTGCGATCATACCAGCACTAATGCACCGGATCCCATCAGAACTCCGAAGTTAAGCGTGCTTGGGCGAGAGTAGTACTAGGATGGGTGACCCCCTGGGAAGTCCTCGTGTTGCACCCCTCCCTTTTTTGTTTCGAAATCCAAATTTCCCCTTCGTTCTTTATGCTGTAGTAATTTAGCTCCGTCGGAACGATTGCTTTATATTTTGCTTCTCATCGAAGCATGAAGGCGGATCTGAAGGCGCGAGACAAGTCAGGAACGGTACGGCTGGATCGAAGCCCGGATCGTCGGTCAAAGTTGTCGGCGCAAATGTATAAGCGCAAGCGTGAAGGATCAATTTCAGGATAATTGAGACTTGTTCGACGAGGGAAAAAAAAGGTGCAAAGCAACAAGAAAAAAATATAAAAGTAAATAAATAAAAGGATGAGAGGAAATTCATGAATTGACGCTTAGAATGAATTCGGGTCCAGAAAAGCCAAACTGCTTCACAGGACGTGACAGTTTAAAAGAATAAAGCGAAAGGAACATGGCGGGTGCGATCATACCAGCACTAATGCACCGGATCCCATCAGAACTTCGAAGTTAAGCGTGCTTGGGCGACAGTAGTACCAGGATGGGTGACCCTAGGCCGGTCAACGGGTCGGGTCTACACCCGGATCCGGATCGGATCCCTGAAATTTTTGCGGGTATGGGTAGGGATTTAATTCCGTTATCCGGATCCGGATCCGTTTTTTCAAACAAAAAAACGGGTCGGATACGGAATATAGTATTCCGACCCGTATTGGACCCGGATCCGGATATAAATGATTTAATAATTTATAAAAAATATATATTATCAATATAATTTGATTAGGATGATGTATTTGAGTAAAATCAATTTGATTTATTTTCTTATTTGGTTTTTTCTTTGCATTAGCTAGAAATTTGTTTACAAATATATCTTTTTCTCTTTTTTGTTAGAAATTATAAATTTTGGCAAATTTGTTCGGGTAGACCCGACCCGGATCCGAGACTCGCCGGGTCCGGATCCGGAACACCGAATAAAAGACCCGTCGGGTAAACGGGTCGGATCCGGGTCCGGGTCCGGAATAATGAATTCCGGCCCGGACCCGGCCCGTTGACACCCCTAGGTGACCCCCTGGGAAATCCTCGTGTTGCACCCCTCCCTTTTTTGTTTCGAAATCCAAATTTCCCCTTCGTTCTTTATGCTGTAGTAATTTAGCTCCGTCGGAACGATTGCTTTATATTTTGCTTCTCATCGAAGCATGAAGGCGGATCTGAAGGCGCGAGACAAGTCAGGAACGGTACGGTTGGATCGAAGCCCGGATCGTCGGTCAAAGTTGTCGGCGCAAATGTATAAGCGCAAGCGTGAAGGATCAATTTCAGGATAATTGAGAGTTGCGCGACGAGGGAAAAAAAATGGTGCAAATCAACAAGAAAAAAATGTAAAAGTAAATAAATAAAAGGATGAGAGGAAATTCATGAATTGACGCTTAGAATGAATTCGGGTCCAGAAAAGTCAAACTGCTTCACAGGACGTGGCAGTTTAAAAGAATAAAGCGAAAGGAACATGGCGGGTGCGATCATACCAGCACTAATGCACCGGATCCCATCAGAACTCCGAAGTTAAGCGTGCTTGGGCGAGAGTAGTACTAGGATGGGTGACCCCCTGGGAAGTCCTCGTGTTGCACCCCTCCCTTTTTTGTTTCGAAATCCAAATTTCCCCTTCGTTCTTTATGCTGTTGTAATTTAGCTCCGTCGGAACGATTGCTTTATATTTTGCTTCTCATCGACGCATGAAGGCGGATCTGAAGGCGCGAGACAAGTCAGGAACGGTACGGCTGGATCGAAGCTCGGATCGTCGGTCAAAGTTGTCGGCGCAAATTTATAAGCGCAAGCGTGAAGGATCAATTTCAGGATAATTGAGAGTTGTGCGACGAGGGAAAAAAAAGGTGCAAAGCAACAAGAAAAAAATATAAAAGTAAATAAATAAAAGGATGAGAGGAAATTCATGAATTGACGCTTAGAATGAATTCGGGTCCAGAAAAGCCAAACTGCTTCACAGGACGTGACAGTTTAAAAGAATAAAGCGAAAGGAACATGGCGGGTGCGATCATACCAGCACTAATGCACCGGATCCCATCAGAACTTCGAAGTTAAGCGTGCTTGGGCGACAGTAGTACCAGGATGGGTGACCCTAGGCCGGTCAACGGGTCGGGTCTACACCCGGATCCGGATCGGATCCCTGAAATTTTTGCGGGTATGGGTAGGGATTTAATTCCGTTATCCGGATCCGGATCCGTTTTTTCAAACAAAAAAACGGGTCGGATACGGAATATAGTATTCCGACCCGTATTGGACCCGGATCCGGATATAAATGATTTAATAATTTATAAAAAATATATATTATCAATATAATTTGATTAGGATGATGTATTTGAGTAAAATCAATTTGATTTATTTTCTTATTTGGTTTTTTCTTTGCATTAGCTAGAAATTTGTTTACAAATATATCTTTTTCTCTTTTTTGTTAGAAATTATAAATTTTGGCAAATTTGTTCGGGTAGACCCGACCCGGATCCGAGACTCGCCGGGTCCGGATCCGGAACACAGAATAAAAGACCCGTCGGGTAAACGGGTCGGATCCGGGTCCGGGTCCGGAATAATGAATTCCGGCCCGGACCCGGCCCGTTGACACCCCTAGGTGACCCCCTGGGAAATCCTCGTGTTGCACCCCTCCCTTTTTTGTTTCGAAATCCAAATTTCCCCTTCGTTCTTTATGCTGTAGTAATTTAGCTCCGTCGGAACGATTGCTTTATATTTTGCTTCTCATCGAAGCATGAAGGCGGATCTGAAGGCGCGAGACAAGTCAGGAACGGTACGGCTGGATCGAAGCCCGGATCGTCGGTCAAAGTTGTCGGCGCAAATGTATAAGCGCAAGCGTGAAGGATCAATTTCAGGATAATTGACAGTTGCGCGACGAGGGAAAAAAAAAATGGTGCAAATCAACAAGAAAAAAATGTAAAAGTAAATAAATAAAAGGATGAGGGGAAATTCTTGAATTGACGCTTAAAATGAATTCGGGTCCAGAAAAGCCACACTGCTTCACAGGACGGGGCAGTTTAAAAGAATAAAGCGAAAGGAACATGGCGGGTGCGATCATACCAGCACTAATGCACCGGATCCCATCAGAACTCCGAAGTTAAGCGTGCTTGGGCGAGAGTAGTACTAGGATGGGTGACCCCCTGGGAAGTCCTCGTGTTGCACCCCTCCCTTTTTTGTTTCGAAATCCAAATTTCCCCTTCGTTCTTTATGCTGTAGTAATTTAGCTCCGTCGGAACGATTGCTTTAAATTTTGCTTCTCATCGAAGCATGAAGGCGGATCTGAAGGCGCGAGACAAGTCAGGAACGGTACGGCTGGATCGAAGCCCGGATCGTCGGTCAAAGTTGTCGGCGCAAATGTATAAGCGCAAGCGTGAAGGATCAATTTCAGGATAATTGAGACTTGTTCGACGAGGGAAAAAAAAGGTGCAAAGCAACAAGAAAAAAATATAAAAGTAAATAAATAAAAGGATGAGAGGAAATTCATGAATTGACGCTTAGAATGAATTCGGGTCCAGAAAAGCCAAACTGCTTCACAGGACGTGACAGTTTAAAAGAATAAAGCGAAAGGAACATGGCGGGTGCGATCATACCAGCACTAATGCACCGGATCCCATCAGAACTTCGAAGTTAAGCGTGCTTGGGCGACAGTAGTACTAGGATGGGTGATCCTAGGCCGGTCAACGGGTGGGGTCTGAATCCGGATCGGATCCCTGAAATTTTTGCGGGTATGGGTAGGGATTTAATTCCGTTATCCGGATCCGGATCCGTTTTTTCAAACAAAAAAACGGGTCGGATACGGAATATAGTATTCCGACCCGTATTAGACCCGGATCCGGATATAAATGATTTAATAATTTATAAAAAATATATATTATCAATATAATTTGATTAGGATGATGTATTTGAGTAAAATCAATTTGATTTATTTTCTTATTTGGTTTTTTCTTTGCATTAGCTAGAAATTTGTTTACAAATATATCTTTTTCTCTTTTTTGTTAGAAATTATAAATTTTGGCAAATTTGTTCGGGTAGACCCGACCCGGATCCGAGACTCGCCGGGTCCGGATCCGGAACACCGAATAAAAGACCCGTCGGGTAAACGGGTCGGATCCGGGTCCGGGTCCGGAATAATGAATTCCGGCCCAGACCCGGCCCGTTGACACCCCTAGGTGACCCCCTGGGAAATCCTCGTGTTGCACCCCTCCCTTTTTTGTTTCGAAATCCAAATTTCCCCTTCGTTCTTTATGCTGTAGTAATTTAGCACCGTCGGAACGATTGCTTTATATTTTGCTTCTCATCGAAGCATGAAGGCGGATCTGAAGGCGCGAGACAAGTCAGGAACGGTACGGCTGGATCGAAGCCCGGATCGTCGGTCAAAGTTGTCGGCGCAAATGTATAAGCGCAAGCGTGAAGGATCAATTTCAGGATAATTGACAGTTGCGCGACGAGGGAAAAAAAAATGGTGCAAATCAACAAGAAAAAAATGTAAAAGTAAATAAATAAAAGGATGAGGGGAAATTCTTGAATTGACGCTTAAAATGAATTCGGGTCCAGAAAAGCCACACTGCTTCACAGGACGGGGCAGTTTAAAAGAATAAAGCGAAAGGAACATGGCGGGTGCGATCATACCAGCACTAATGCACCGGATCCCATCAGAACTCCGAAGTTAAGCGTGCTTGGGCGAGAGTAGTACTAGGATGGGTGACCCCCTGGGAAGTCCTCGTGTTGCACCCCTCCCTTTTTTGTTTCGAAATCCAAATTTCCCCTTCGTTCTTTATGCTGTAGTAATTTAGCTCCGTCGGAACGATTGCTTTAAATTTTGCTTCTCATCGAAGCATGAAGGCGGATCTGAAGGCGCGAGACAAGTCAGGAACGGTACGGCTGGATCGAAGCCCGGATCGTCGGTCAAAGTTGTCGGCGCAAATGTATAAGCGCAAGCGTGAAGGATCAATTTCAGGATAATTGAGACTTGTTCGACGAGGGAAAAAAAAGGTGCAAAGCAACAAGAAAAAAATATAAAAGTAAATAAATAAAAGGATGAGAGGAAATTCATGAATTGACGCTTAGAATGAATTCGGGTCCAGAAAAGCCAAACTGCTTCACAGGACGTGACAGTTTAAAAGAATAAAGCGAAAGGAACATGGCGGGTGCGATCATACCAGCACTAATGCACCGGATCCCATCAGAACTTCGAAGTTAAGCGTGCTTGGGCGACAGTAGTACTAGGATGGGTGATCCTAGGCCGGTCAACGGGTGGGGTCTGAATCCGGATCGGATCCCTGAAATTTTTGCGGGTATGGGTAGGGATTTAATTCCGTTATCCGGATCCGGATCCGTTTTTTCAAACAAAAAAACGGGTCGGATACGGAATATAGTATTCCGACCCGTATTAGACCCGGATCCGGATATAAATGATTTAATAATTTATAAAAAATATATATTATCAATATAATTTGATTAGGATGATGTATTTGAGTAAAATCAATTTGATTTATTTTCTTATTTGGTTTTTTCTTTGCATTAGCTAGAAATTTGTTTACAAATATATCTTTTTCTCTTTTTTGTTAGAAATTATAAATTTTGGCAAATTTGTTCGGGTAGACCCGACCCGGATCCGAGACTCGCCGGGTCCGGATCCGGAACACCGAATAAAAGACCCGTCGGGTAAACGGGTCGGATCCGGGTCCGGGTCCGGAATAATGAATTCCGGCCCGGACCCGGCCCGTTGACACCCCTAGGTGACCCCCTGGGAAATCCTCGTGTTGCACCCCTCCCTTTTTTGTTTCGAAATCCAAATTTCCCCTTCGTTCTTTATGCTGTAGTAATTTAGCTCCGTCGGAACGATTGCTTTATATTTTGCTTCTCATCGAAGCATGAAGGCGGATCTGAAGGCGCGAGACAAGTCAGGAACGGTACGGCTGGATCGAAGCCCGGATCGTCGGTCAAAGTTGTCGGCGCAAATGTATAAGCGCAAGCGTGAAGGATCAATTTCAGGATAATTGAGAGTTGCGCGACGAGGGAAAAAAAAATGGTGCAAATCAACAAGAAAAAAATGTAAAAGTAAATAAATAAAAGGATGAGGGGAAATTCTTGAATTGACGCTTAAAATGAATTCGGGTCCAGAAAAGCCACACTGCTTCACAGGACGGGGCAGTTTAAAAGAATAAAGCGAAAGGAACATGGCGGGTGCGATCATACCAGCACTAATGCACCGGATCCCATCAGAACTCCGAAGTTAAGCGTGCTTGGGCGAGAGTAGTACTAGGATGGGTGACCCCCTGGGAAGTCCTCGTGTTGCACCCCTCCCTTTTTTGTTTCGAAATCCAAATTTCCCCTTCGTTCTTTATGCTGTAGTAATTTAGCTCCGTCGGAACGATTGCTTTAAATTTTGCTTCTCATCGAAGCATGAAGGCGGATCTGAAGGCGCGAGACAAGTCAGGAACGGTACGGCTGGATCGAAGCCCGGATCGTCGGTCAAAGTTGTCGGCGCAAATGTATAAGCGCAAGCGTGAAGGATCAATTTCAGGATAATTGAGACTTGTTCGACGAGGGAAAAAAAGGTGCAAAGCAACAAGAAAAAAATATAAAAGTAAATAAATAAAAGGATGAGAGGAAATTCATGAATTGACGCTTAGAATGAATTCGGGTCCAGAAAAGCCAAACTGCTTCACAGGACGTGACAGTTTAAAAGAATAAAGCGAAAGGAACATGGCGGGTGCGATCATACCAGCACTAATGCACCGGATCCCATCAGAACTTCGAAGTTAAGCGTGCTTGGGCGACAGTAGTACTAGGATGGGTGATCCTAGGCCGGTCAACGGGTGGGGTCTGAATCCGGATCGGATCCCTGAAATTTTTGCGGGTATGGGTAGGGATTTAATTCCGTTATCCGGATCCGGATCCGTTTTTTCAAACAAAAAAACGGGTCGGATACGGAATATAGTATTCCGACCCGTATTAGACCCGGATCCGGATATAAATGATTTAATAATTTATAAAAAATATATATTATCAATATAATTTGATTAGGATGATGTATTTGAGTAAAATCAATTTGATTTATTTTCTTATTTGGTTTTTTCTTTGCATTAGCTAGAAATTTGTTTACAAATATATCTTTTTCTCTTTTTTGTTAGAAATTATAAATTTTGGCAAATTTGTTCGGGTAGACCCGACCCGGATCCGAGACTCGCCGGGTCCGGATCCGGAACACCGAATAAAAGACCCGTCGGGTAAACGGGTCGGATCCGGGTCCGGGTCCGGAATAATGAATTCCGGCCCGGACCCGGCCCGTTGACACCCCTAGGTGACCCCCTGGGAAATCCTCGTGTTGCACCCCTCCCTTTTTTGTTTCGAAATCCAAATTTCCCCTTCGTTCTTTATGCTGTAGTAATTTAGCTCCGTCGGAACGATTGCTTTATATTTTGCTTCTCATCGAAGCATGAAGGCGGATCTGAAGGCGCGAGACAAGTCAGGAACGGTACGGCTGGATCGAAGCCCGGATCGTCGGTCAAAGTTGTCGGCGCAAATGTATAAGCGCAAGCGTGAAGGATCAATTTCAGGATAATTGAGAGTTGCGCGACGAGGGAAAAAAAAATGGTGCAAATCAACAAGAAAAAAATGTAAAAGTAAATAAATAAAAGGATGAGGGGAAATTCTTGAATTGACGCTTAAAATGAATTCGGGTCCAGAAAAGCCACACTGCTTCACAGGACGGGGCAGTTTAAAAGAATAAAGCGAAAGGAACATGGCGGGTGCGATCATACCAGCACTAATGCACCGGATCCCATCAGAACTCCGAAGTTAAGCGTGCTTGGGCGAGAGTAGTACTAGGATGGGTGACCCCCTGGGAAGTCCTCGTGTTGCACCCCTCCCTTTTTTGTTTCGAAATCCAAATTTCCCCTTCGTTCTTTATGCTGTAGTAATTTAGCTCCGTCGGAACGATTGCTTTAAATTTTGCTTCTCATCGAAGCATGAAGGCGGATCTGAAGGCGCGAGACAAGTCAGGAACGGTACGGCTGGATCGAAGCCCGGATCGTCGGTCAAAGTTGTCGGCGCAAATGTATAAGCGCAAGCGTGAAGGATCAATTTCAGGATAATTGAGACTTGTTCGACGAGGGAAAAAAAGGTGCAAAGCAACAAGAAAAAAATATAAAAGTAAATAAATAAAAGGATGAGAGGAAATTCATGAATTGACGCTTAGAATGAATTCGGGTCCAGAAAAGCCAAACTGCTTCACAGGACGTGACAGTTTAAAAGAATAAAGCGAAAGGAACATGGCGGGTGCGATCATACCAGCACTAATGCACCGGATCCCATCAGAACTTCGAAGTTAAGCGTGCTTGGGCGACAGTAGTACTAGGATGGGTGATCCTAGGCCGGTCAACGGGTGGGGTCTGAATCCGGATCGGATCCCTGAAATTTTTGCGGGTATGGGTAGGGATTTAATTCCGTTATCCGGATCCGGATCCGTTTTTTCAAACAAAAAAACGGGTCGGATACGGAATATAGTATTCCGACCCGTATTAGACCCGGATCCGGATATAAATGATTTAATAATTTATAAAAAATATATATTATCAATATAATTTGATTAGGATGATGTATTTGAGTAAAATCAATTTGATTTATTTTCTTATTTGGTTTTTTCTTTGCATTAGCTAGAAATTTGTTTACAAATATATCTTTTTCTCTTTTTTGTTAGAAATTATAAATTTTGGCAAATTTGTTCGGGTAGACCCGACCCGGATCCGAGACTCGCCGGGTCCGGATCCGGAACACCGAATAAAAGACCCGTCGGGTAAACGGGTCGGATCCGGGTCCGGGTCCGGAATAATGAATTCCGGCCCGGACCCGGCCCGTTGACACCCCTAGGTGACCCCCTGGGAAATCCTCGTGTTGCACCCCTCCCTTTTTTGTTTCGAAATCCAAATTTCCCCTTCGTTCTTTATGCTGTAGTAATTTAGCTCCGTCGGAACGATTGCTTTATATTTTGCTTCTCATCGAAGCATGAAGGCGGATCTGAAGGCGCGAGACAAGTCAGGAACGGTACGGCTGGATCGAAGCCCGGATCGTCGGTCAAAGTTGTCGGCGCAAATGTATAAGCGCAAGCGTGAAGGATCAATTTCAGGATAATTGAGAGTTGCGCGACGAGGGAAAAAAAAATGGTGCAAATCAACAAGAAAAAAATGTAAAAGTAAATAAATAAAAGGATGAGGGGAAATTCTTGAATTGACGCTTAAAATGAATTCGGGTCCAGAAAAGCCACACTGCTTCACAGGACGGGGCAGTTTAAAAGAATAAAGCGAAAGGAACATGGCGGGTGCGATCATACCAGCACTAATGCACCGGATCCCATCAGAACTCCGAAGTTAAGCGTGCTTGGGCGAGAGTAGTACTAGGATGGGTGACCCCCTGGGAAGTCCTCGTGTTGCACCCCTCCCTTTTTTGTTTCGAAATCCAAATTTCCCCTTCGTTCTTTATGCTGTAGTAATTTAGCTCCGTCGGAACGATTGCTTTAAATTTTGCTTCTCATCGAAGCATGAAGGCGGATCTGAAGGCGCGAGACAAGTCAGGAACGGTACGGCTGGATCGAAGCCCGGATCGTCGGTCAAAGTTGTCGGCGCAAATGTATAAGCGCAAGCGTGAAGGATCAATTTCAGGATAATTGAGACTTGTTCGACGAGGGAAAAAAAAGGTGCAAAGCAACAAGAAAAAAATATAAAAGTAAATAAATAAAAGGATGAGAGGAAATTCATGAATTGACGCTTAAAATGAATTCGGGTCCAGAAAAGCCAAACTGCTTCACAGGACGTGACAGTTTAAAAGAATAAAGCGAAAGGAACATGGCGGGTGCGATCATACCAGCACTAATGCACCGGATCCCATCAGAACTTCGAAGTTAAGCGTGCTTGGGCGACAGTAGTACCAGGATGGGTGACCCTAGGCCGGTCAACGGGTCGGGTCTACACCCGGATCCGGATCGGATCCCTGAAATTTTTGCGGGTATGGGTAGGGATTTAATTCCGTTATCCGGATCCGGATCCGTTTTTTCAAACAAAAAAACGGGTCGGATACGGAATATAGTATTCCGACCCGTATTGGACCCGGATCCGGATATAAATGATTTAATAATTTATAAAAAATATATATTATCAATATAATTTGATTAGGATGATGTATTTGAGTAAAATCAATTTGATTTATTTTCTTATTTGGTTTTTTCTTTGCATTAGCTAGAAATTTGTTTACAAATATATCTTTTTCTCTTTTTTGTTAGAAATTATAAATTTTGGCAAATTTGTTCGGGTAGAGCCGACCCGGATCCGAGACTCGCCGGGTCCGGATCCGGAACACAGAATAAAAGACCCGTCGGGTAAACGGGTCGGATCCGGGTCCGGGTCCGGAATAATGAATTCCGGCCCGGACCCGGCCCGTTGACACCCCTAGGTGACCCCCTGGGAAATCCTCGTGTTGCACCCCTCCCTTTTTTGTTTCGAAATCCAAATTTCCCCTTCGTTCTTTATGCTGTAGTAATTTAGCTCCGTCGGAACGATTGCTTTATATTTTGCTTCTCATCGAAGCATGAAGGCGGATCTGAAGGCGCGAGACAAGTCAGGAACGGTACGGCTGGATCGAAGCCCGGATCGTCGGTCAAAGTTGTCGGCGCAAATGTATAAGCGCAAGCGTGAAGGATCAATTTCAGGATAATTGAGAGTTGCGCGACGAGGGAAAAAAAAATGGTGCAAATCAACAAGAAAAAAATGTAAAAGTAAATAAATAAAAGGATGAGGGGAAATTCTTGAATTGACGCTTAAAATGAATTCGGGTCCAGAAAAGCCACACTGCTTCACAGGACGGGGCAGTTTAAAAGAATAAAGCGAAAGGAACATGGCGGGTGCGATCATACCAGCACTAATGCACCGGATCCCATCAGAACTCCGAAGTTAAGCGTGCTTGGGCGAGAGTAGTACTAGGATGGGTGACCCCCTGGGAAGTCCTCGTGTTGCACCCCTCCCTTTTTTGTTTCGAAATCCAAATTTCCCCTTCGTTCTTTATGCTGTAGTAATTTAGCTCCGTCGGAACGATTGCTTTAAATTTTGCTTCTCATCGAAGCATGAAGGCGGATCTGAAGGCGCGAGACAAGTCAGGAACGGTACGGCTGGATCGAAACCCGGATCGTCGGTCAAAGTTGTCGGCGCAAATGTATAAGCGCAAGCGTGAAGGATCAATTTCAGGATAATTGAGACTTGTTCGACGAGGGAAAAAAAAGGTGCAAAGCAACAAGAAAAAAATATAAAAGTAAATAAATAAAAGGATGAGAGGAAATTCATGAATTGACGCTTAGAATGAATTCGGGTCCAGAAAAGCCAAACTGCTTCACAGGACGTGACAGTTTAAAAGAATAAAGCGAAAGGAACATGGCGGGTGCGATCATACCAGCACTAATGCACCGGATCCCATCAGAACTTCGAAGTTAAGCGTGCTTGGGCGACAGTAGTACTAGGATGGGTGATCCTAGGCCGGTCAACGGGTGGGGTCTGAATCCGGATCGGATCCCTGAAATTTTTGCGGGTATGGGTAGGGATTTAATTCCGTTATCCGGATCCGGATCCGTTTTTTCAAACAAAAAAACGGGTCGGATACGGAATATAGTATTCCGACCCGTATTGGACCCGGATCCGGATATAAATGATTTAATAATTTATAAAAAATATATATTATCAATATAATTTGATTAGGATGATGTATTTGAGTAAAATCAATTTGATTTATTTTCTTATTTGGTTTTTTCTTTGCATTAGCTAGAAATTTGTTTACAAATATATCTTTTTCTCTTTTTTGTTAGAAATTATAAATTTTGGCAAATTTGTTCGGGTAGACCCGACCCGGATCCGAGACTCGCCGGGTCCGGATCCGGAACACCGAATAAAAGACCCGTCGGGTAAACGGGTCGGATCCGGGTCCGGGTCCGGAATAATGAATTCCGGCCCGGACCCGGCCCGTTGACACCCCTAGGTGACCCCCTGGGAAATCCTCGTGTTGCACCCCTCCCTTTTTTGTTTCGAAATCCAAATTTCCCCTACGTTCTTTATGCTGTAGTAATTTAGCTCCGTCGGAACGATTGCTTTATATTTTGCTTCTCATCGAAGCATGAAGGCGGATCTGAAGGCGCGAGACAAGTCAGGAACGGTACGGCTGGATCGAAGCCCGGATCGTCGGTCAAAGTTGTCGGCGCAAATGTATAAGCGCAAGCGTGAAGGATCAATTTCAGGATAATTGAGAGTTGCGCGACGAGGGAAAAAAAAATGGTGCAAATCAACAAGAAAAAAATGTAAAAGTAAATAAATAAAAGGATGAGGGGAAATTCTTGAATTGACGCTTAAAATGAATTCGGGTCCAGAAAAGCCACACTGCTTCACAGGACGGGGCAGTTTAAAAGAATAAAGCGAAAGGAACATGGCGGGTGCGATCATACCAGCACTAATGCACCGGATCCCATCAGAACTCCGAAGTTAAGCGTGCTTGGGCGAGAGTAGTACTAGGATGGGTGACCCCCTGGGAAGTCCTCGTGTTGCACCCCTCCCTTTTTTGTTTCGAAATCCAAATTTCCCCTTCGTTCTTTATGCTGTAGTAATTTAGCTCCGTCGGAACGATTGCTTTAAATTTTGCTTCTCATCGAAGCATGAAGGCGGATCTGAAGGCGCGAGACAAGTCAGGAACGGTACGGCTGGATCGAAACCCGGATCGTCGGTCAAAGTTGTCGGCGCAAATGTATAAGCGCAAGCGTGAAGGATCAATTTCAGGATAATTGAGACTTGTTCGACGAGGGAAAAAAAAGGTGCAAAGCAACAAGAAAAAAATATAAAAGTAAATAAATAAAAGGATGAGAGGAAATTCATGAATTGACGCTTAGAATGAATTCGGGTCCAGAAAAGCCAAACTGCTTCACAGGACGTGACAGTTTAAAAGAATAAAGCGAAAGGAACATGGCGGGTGCGATCATACCAGCACTAATGCACCGGATCCCATCAGAACTTCGAAGTTAAGCGTGCTTGGGCGACAGTAGTACTAGGATGGGTGATCCTAGGCCGGTCAACGGGTGGGGTCTGAATCCGGATCGGATCCCTGAAATTTTTGCGGGTATGGGTAGGGATTTAATTCCGTTATCCGGATCCGGATCCGTTTTTTCAAACAAAAAAACGGGTCGGATACGGAATATAGTATTCCGACCCGTATTAGACCCGGATCCGGATATAAATGATTTAATAATTTATAAAAAATATATATTATCAATATAATTTGATTAGGATGATGTATTTGAGTAAAATCAATTTGATTTATTTTCTTATTTGGTTTTTTCTTTGCATTAGCTAGAAATTTGTTTACAAATATATCTTTTTCTCTTTTTTGTTAGAAATTATAAATTTTGGCAAATTTGTTCGGGTAGACCCGACCCGGATCCGAGACTCGCCGGGTCCGGATCCGGAACACCGAATAAAAGACCCGTCGGGTAAACGGGTCGGATCCGGGTCCGGGTCCGGAATAATGAATTCCGGCCCGGACCCGGCCCGTTGACACCCCTAGGTGACCCCCTGGGAAATCCTCGTGTTGCACCCCTCCCTTTTTTGTTTCGAAATCCAAATTTCCCCTTCGTTCTTTATGCTGTAGTAATTTAGCTCCGTCGGAACGATTGCTTTAAATTTTGCTTCTCATCGAAGCATGAAGGCGGATCTGAAGGCGCGAGACAAGTCAGGAACGGTACGGCTGGATCGAAGCCCGGATCGTCGGTCAAAGTTGTCGGCGCAAATGTATAAGCGCAAGCGTGAAGGATCAATTTCAGGATAATTGAGACTTGTTCGACGAGGGAAAAAAAAGGTGCAAAGCAACAAGAAAAAAATATAAAAGTAAATAAATAAAAGGATGAGAGGAAATTCATGAATTGACGCTTAGAATGAATTCGGGTCCAGAAAAGCCAAACTGCTTCACAGGACGTGACAGTTTAAAAGAATAAAGCGAAAGGAACATGGCGGGTGCGATCATACCAGCACTAATGCACCGGATCCCATCAGAACTTCGAAGTTAAGCGTGCTTGGGCGACAGTAGTACCAGGATGGGTGACCCTAGGCCGGTCAACGGGTCGGGTCTACACCCGGATCCGGATCGGATCCCTGAAATTTTTGCGGGTATTGGTAGGGATTTAATTCCGTTATCCGGATCCGGATCCGTTTTTTCAAACAAAAAAACGGGTCGGATACGGAATATAGTATTCCGACCCGTATTGGACCCGGATCCGGATATAAATGATTTAATAATTTATAAAAAATATATATTATCAATATAATTTGATTAGGATGATGTATTTGAGTAAAATCAATTTGATTTATTTTCTTATTTGGTTTTTTCTTTGCATTAGCTAGAAATTTGTTTACAAATATATCTTTTTCTCTTTTTTGTTAGAAATTATAAATTTTGGCAAATTTGTTCGGGTAGACCCGACCCGGATCCGAGACTCGCCGGGTCCGGATCCGGAACACAGAATAAAAGACCCGTCGGGTAAACGGGTCGGATCCGGGTCCGGGTCCGGAATAATGAATTCCGGCCCGGACCCGGCCCGTTGACACCCCTAGGTGACCCCCTGGGAAATCCTCGTGTTGCACCCCTCCCTTTTTTGTTTCGAAATCCAAATTTCCCCTTCGTTCTTTATGCTGTAGTAATTTAGCTCCGTCGGAACGATTGCTTTATATTTTGCTTCTCATCGAAGCATGAAGGCGGATCTGAAGGCGCGAGACAAGTCAGGAACGGTACGGCTGGATCGAAGCCCGGATCGTCGGTCAAAGTTGTCGGCGCAAATGTATAAGCGCAAGCGTGAAGGATCAATTTCAGGATAATTGAGAGTTGCGCGACGAGGGAAAAAAAAATGGTGCAAATCAACAAGAAAAAAATGTAAAAGTAAATAAATAAAAGGATGAGGGGAAATTCTTGAATTGACGCTTAAAATGAATTCGGGTCCAGAAAAGCCACACTGCTTCACAGGACGGGGCAGTTTAAAAGAATAAAGCGAAAGGAACATGGCGGGTGCGATCATACCAGCACTAATGCACCGGATCCCATCAGAACTCCGAAGTTAAGCGTGCTTGGGCGAGAGTAGTACTAGGATGGGTGACCCCCTGGGAAGTCCTCGTGTTGCACCCCTCCCTTTTTTGTTTCGAAATCCAAATTTCCCCTTCGTTCTTTATGCTGTAGTAATTTAGCTCCGTCGGAACGATTGCTTTAAATTTTGCTTCTCATCGAAGCATGAAGGCGGATCTGAAGGCGCGAGACAAGTCAGGAACGGTACGGCTGGATCGAAACCCGGATCGTCGGTCAAAGTTGTCGGCGCAAATGTATAAGCGCAAGCGTGAAGGATCAATTTCAGGATAATTGAGACTTGTTCGACGAGGGAAAAAAAAGGTGCAAAGCAACAAGAAAAAAATATAAAAGTAAATAAATAAAAGGATGAGAGGAAATTCATGAATTGACGCTTAGAATGAATTCGGGTCCAGAAAAGCCAAACTGCTTCACAGGACGTGACAGTTTAAAAGAATAAAGCGAAAGGAACATGGCGGGTGCGATCATACCAGCACTAATGCACCGGATCCCATCAGAACTTCGAAGTTAAGCGTGCTTGGGCGACAGTAGTACTAGGATGGGTGATCCTAGGCCGGTCAACGGGTGGGGTCTGAATCCGGATCGGATCCCTGAAATTTTTGCGGGTATGGGTAGGGATTTAATTCCGTTATCCGGATCCGGATCCGTTTTTTCAAACAAAAAAACGGGTCGGATACGGAATATAGTATTCCGACCCGTATTAGACCCGGATCCGGATATAAATGATTTAATAATTTATAAAAAATATATATTATCAATATAATTTGATTAGGATGATGTATTTGAGTAAAATCAATTTGATTTATTTTCTTATTTGGTTTTTTCTTTGCATTAGCTAGAAATTTGTTTACAAATATATCTTTTTCTCTTTTTTGTTAGAAATTATAAATTTTGGCAAATTTGTTCGGGTAGACCCGACCCGGATCCGAGACTCGCCGGGTCCGGATCCGGAACACCGAATAAAAGACCCGTCGGGTAAACGGGTCGGATCCGGGTCCGGGTCCGGAATAATGAATTCCGGCCCGGACCCGGCCCGTTGACACCCCTAGGTGACCCCCTGGGAAATCCTCGTGTTGCACCCCTCCCTTTTTTGTTTCGAAATCCAAATTTCCCCTTCGTTCTTTATGCTGTAGTAATTTAGCTCCGTCGGAACGATTGCTTTAAATTTTGCTTCTCATCGAAGCATGAAGGCGGATCTGAAGGCGCGAGACAAGTCAGGAACGGTACGGCTGGATCGAAGCCCGGATCGTCGGTCAAAGTTGTCGGCGCAAATGTATAAGCGCAAGCGTGAAGGATCAATTTCAGGATAATTGAGACTTGTTCGACGAGGGAAAAAAAAGGTGCAAAGCAACAAGAAAAAAATATAAAAGTAAATAAATAAAAGGATGAGAGGAAATTCATGAATTGACGCTTAGAATGAATTCGGGTCCAGAAAAGCCAAACTGCTTCACAGGACGTGACAGTTTAAAAGAATAAAGCGAAAGGAACATGGCGGGTGCGATCATACCAGCACTAATGCACCGGATCCCATCAGAACTTCGAAGTTAAGCGTGCTTGGGCGACAGTAGTACCAGGATGGGTGACCCTAGGCCGGTCAACGGGTCGGGTCTACACCCGGATCCGGATCGGATCCCTGAAATTTTTGCGGGTATGGGTAGGGATTTAATTCCGTTATCCGGATCCGGATCCGTTTTTTCAAACAAAAAAACGGGTCGGATACGGAATATAGTATTCCGACCCGTATTGGACCCGGATCCGGATATAAATGATTTAATAATTTATAAAAAATATATATTATCAATATAATTTGATTAGGATGATGTATTTGAGTAAAATCAATTTGATTTATTTTCTTATTTGGTTTTTTCTTTGCATTAGCTAGAAATTTGTTTACAAATATATCTTTTTCTCTTTTTTGTTAGAAATTATAAATTTTGGCAAATTTGTTCGGGTAGACCCGACCCGGATCCGAGACTCGCCGGGTCCGGATCCGGAACACAGAATAAAAGACCCGTCGGGTAAACGGGTCGGATCCGGGTCCGGGTCCGGAATAATGAATTCCGGCCCGGACCCGGCCCGTTGACACCCCTAGGTGACCCCCTGGGAAATCCTCGTGTTGCACCCCTCCCTTTTTTGTTTCGAAATCCAAATTTCCCCTTCGTTCTTTATGCTGTAGTAATTTAGCTCCGTCGGAACGATTGCTTTATATTTTGCTTCTCATCGAAGCATGAAGGCGGATCTGAAGGCGCGAGACAAGTCAGGAACGGTACGGCTGGATCGAAGCCCGGATCGTCGGTCAAAGTTGTCGGCGCAAATGTATAAGCGCAAGCGTGAAGGATCAATTTCAGGATAATTGAGAGTTGCGCGACGAGGGAAAAAAAAATGGTGCAAATCAACAAGAAAAAAATGTAAAAGTAAATAAATAAAAGGATGAGGGGAAATTCTTGAATTGACGCTTAAAATGAATTCGGGTCCAGAAAAGCCACACTGCTTCACAGGACGGGGCAGTTTAAAAGAATAAAGCGAAAGGAACATGGCGGGTGCGATCATACCAGCACTAATGCACCGGATCCCATCAGAACTCCGAAGTTAAGCGTGCTTGGGCGAGAGTAGTACTAGGATGGGTGACCCCCTGGGAAGTCCTCGTGTTGCACCCCTCCCTTTTTTGTTTCGAAATCCAAATTTCCCCTTCGTTCTTTATGCTGTAGTAATTTAGCTCCGTCGGAACGATTGCTTTAAATTTTGCTTCTCATCGAAGCATGAAGGCGGATCTGAAGGCGCGAGACAAGTCAGGAACGGTACGGCTGGATCGAAACCCGGATCGTCGGTCAAAGTTGTCGGCGCAAATGTATAAGCGCAAGCGTGAAGGATCAATTTCAGGATAATTGAGACTTGTTCGACGAGGGAAAAAAAAGGTGCAAAGCAACAAGAAAAAAATATAAAAGTAAATAAATAAAAGGATGAGAGGAAATTCATGAATTGACGCTTAGAATGAATTCGGGTCCAGAAAAGCCAAACTGCTTCACAGGACGTGACAGTTTAAAAGAATAAAGCGAAAGGAACATGGCGGGTGCGATCATACCAGCACTAATGCACCGGATCCCATCAGAACTTCGAAGTTAAGCGTGCTTGGGCGACAGTAGTACTAGGATGGGTGATCCTAGGCCGGTCAACGGGTGGGGTCTGAATCCGGATCGGATCCCTGAAATTTTTGCGGGTATGGGTAGGGATTTAATTCCGTTATCCGGATCCGGATCCGTTTTTTCAAACAAAAAAACGGGTCGGATACGGAATATAGTATTCCGACCCGTATTAGACCCGGATCCGGATATAAATGATTTAATAATTTATAAAAAATATATATTATCAATATAATTTGATTAGGATGATGTATTTGAGTAAAATCAATTTGATTTATTTTCTTATTTGGTTTTTTCTTTGCATTAGCTAGAAATTTGTTTACAAATATATCTTTTTCTCTTTTTTGTTAGAAATTATAAATTTTGGCAAATTTGTTCGGGTAGACCCGACCCGGATCCGAGACTCGCCGGGTCCGGATCCGGAACACCGAATAAAAGACCCGTCGGGTAAACGGGTCGGATCCGGGTCCGGGTCCGGAATAATGAATTCCGGCCCGGACCCGGCCCGTTGACACCCCTAGGTGACCCCCTGGGAAATCCTCGTGTTGCACCCCTCCCTTTTTTGTTTCGAAATCCAAATTTCCCCTTCGTTCTTTATGCTGTAGTAATTTAGCTCCGTCGGAACGATTGCTTTAAATTTTGCTTCTCATCGAAGCATGAAGGCGGATCTGAAGGCGCGAGACAAGTCAGGAACGGTACGGCTGGATCGAAGCCCGGATCGTCGGTCAAAGTTGTCGGCGCAAATGTATAAGCGCAAGCGTGAAGGATCAATTTCAGGATAATTGAGACTTGTTCGACGAGGGAAAAAAAAGGTGCAAAGCAACAAGAAAAAAATATAAAAGTAAATAAATAAAAGGATGAGAGGAAATTCATGAATTGACGCTTAGAATGAATTCGGGTCCAGAAAAGCCAAACTGCTTCACAGGACGTGACAGTTTAAAAGAATAAAGCGAAAGGAACATGGCGGGTGCGATCATACCAGCACTAATGCACCGGATCCCATCAGAACTTCGAAGTTAAGCGTGCTTGGGCGACAGTAGTACCAGGATGGGTGACCCTAGGCCGGTCAACGGGTCGGGTCTACACCCGGATCCGGATCGGATCCCTGAAATTTTTGCGGGTATGGGTAGGGATTTAATTCCGTTATCCGGATCCGGATCCGTTTTTTCAAACAAAAAAACGGGTCGGATACGGAATATAGTATTCCGACCCGTATTGGACCCGGATCCGGATATAAATGATTTAATAATTTATAAAAAATATATATTATCAATATAATTTGATTAGGATGATGTATTTGAGTAAAATCAATTTGATTTATTTTCTTATTTGGTTTTTTCTTTGCATTAGCTAGAAATTTGTTTACAAATATATCTTTTTCTCTTTTTTGTTAGAAATTATAAATTTTGGCAAATTTGTTCGGGTAGACCCGACCCGGATCCGAGACTCGCCGGGTCCGGATCCGGAACACAGAATAAAAGACCCGTCGGGTAAACGGGTCGGATCCGGGTCCGGGTCCGGAATAATGAATTCCGGCCCGGACCCGGCCCGTTGACACCCCTAGGTGACCCCCTGGGAAATCCTCGTGTTGCACCCCTCCCTTTTTTGTTTCGAAATCCAAATTTCCCCTTCGTTCTTTATGCTGTAGTAATTTAGCTCCGTCGGAACGATTGCTTTATATTTTGCTTCTCATCGAAGCATGAAGGCGGATCTGAAGGCGCGAGACAAGTCAGGAACGGTACGGCTGGATCGAAGCCCGGATCGTCGGTCAAAGTTGTCGGCGCAAATGTATAAGCGCAAGCGTGAAGGATCAATTTCAGGATAATTGAGAGTTGCGCGACGAGGGAAAAAAAAATGGTGCAAATCAACAAGAAAAAAATGTAAAAGTAAATAAATAAAAGGATGAGGGGAAATTCTTGAATTGACGCTTAAAATGAATTCGGGTCCAGAAAAGCCACACTGCTTCACAGGACGGGGCAGTTTAAAAGAATAAAGCGAAAGGAACATGGCGGGTGCGATCATACCAGCACTAATGCACCGGATCCCATCAGAACTCCGAAGTTAAGCGTGCTTGGGCGAGAGTAGTACTAGGATGGGTGACCCCCTGGGAAGTCCTCGTGTTGCACCCCTCCCTTTTTTGTTTCGAAATCCAAATTTCCCCTTCGTTCTTTATGCTGTAGTAATTTAGCTCCGTCGGAACGATTGCTTTAAATTTTGCTTCTCATCGAAGCATGAAGGCGGATCTGAAGGCGCGAGACAAGTCAGGAACGGTACGGCTGGATCGAAGCCCGGATCGTCGGTCAAAGTTGTCGGCGCAAATGTATAAGCGCAAGCGTGAAGGATCAAATTCAGGATAATTGAGACTTGTTCGACGAGGGAAAAAAAAGGTGCAAAGCAACAAGAAAAAAATATAAAAGTAAATAAATAAAAGGATGAGAGGAAATTCATGAATTGACGCTTAGAATGAATTCGGGTCCAGAAAAGCCAAACTGCTTCACAGGACGTGACAGTTTAAAAGAATAAAGCGAAAGGAACATGGCGGGTGCGATCATACCAGCACTAATGCACCGGATCCCATCAGAACTTCGAAGTTAAGCGTGCTTGGGCGACAGTAGTACTAGGATGGGTGATCCTAGGCCGGTCAACGGGTGGGGTCTGAATCCGGATCGGATCCCTGAAATTTTTGCGGGTATGGGTAGGGATTTAATTCCGTTATCCGGATCCGGATCCGTTTTTTCAAACAAAAAAACGGGTCGGATACGGAATATAGTATTCCGACCCGTATTAGACCCGGATCCGGATATAAATGATTTAATAATTTATAAAAAATATATATTATCAATATAATTTGATTAGGATGATGTATTTGAGTAAAATCAATTTGATTTATTTTCTTATTTGGTTTTTTCTTTGCATTAGCTAGAAATTTGTTTACAAATATATCTTTTTCTCTTTTTTGTTAGAAATTATAAATTTTGGCAAATTTGTTCGGGTAGACCCGACCCGGATCCGAGACTCGCCGGGTCCGGATCCGGAACACCGAATAAAAGACCCGTCGGGTAAACGGGTCGGATCCGGGTCCGGGTCCGGAATAATGAATTCCGGCCCGGACCCGGCCCGTTGACACCCCTAGGTGACCCCCTGGGAAATCCTCGTATTGCACCCCTCCCTTTTTTGTTTCGAAATCCAAATTTCCCCTTCGTTCTTTATGCTGTAGTAATTTAGCTCCGTCGGAACGATTGCTTTATATTTTGCTTCTCATCGAAGCATGAAGGCGGATCTGAAGGCGCGAGACAAGTCAGGAACGGTACGGCTGGATCGAAGCCCGGATCGTCGGTCAAAGTTGTCGGCGCAAATGTATAAGCGCAAGCGTGAAGGATCAATTTCAGGATAATTGAGAGTTGCGCGACGAAGTAAAAAAAAATGGTGCAAATCAACAAGAAAAAAATGTAAAAGTAAATAAATAAAAGGATGAGGGGAAATTCTTGAATTGACGCTTAAAATGAATTCGGGTCCAGAAAAGCCACACTGCTTCACAGGACGGGGCAGTTTAAAAGAATAAAGCGAAAGGAACATGGCGGGTGCGATCATACCAGCACTAATGCACCGGATCCCATCAGAATTCCGAAGTTAAGCGTGCTTGGGCAAGAGTAGTACTAGGATGGGTGACCCCCTGGGAAGTCCTCGTGTTGCACCCCTCCCTTTTTTGTTTCGAAATCCAAATTTCCCCTTCGTTCTTTATGCTGTAGTAATTTAGCTCCGTCGGAACGATTGCTTTATATTTTGCTTCTCATCGAAGCATGAAGGCGGATCTGAAGGCGCGAGACAAGTCAGGAACGGTACGGCTGGATCGAAGCCCGGATCGTCGGTCAAAGTTGTCGGCGCAAATGTATAAGCGCAAGCGTGAAGGATCAATTTCAGGATAATTGAGACTTGTTCGACGAGGGAAAAAAAAGGTGCAAAGCAACAAGAAAAAAATATAAAAGTAAATAAATAAAAGGATGAGAGGAAATTCATGAATTGACGCTTAGAATGAATTCGGGTCCAGAAAAGCCAAACTGCTTCACAGGACGTGACAGTTTAAAAGAATAAAGCGAAAGAAACATGGCGGGTGCGATCATACCAGCACTAATGCACCGGATCCCATCAGAACTTCGAAGTTAAGCGTGCTTGGGCGACAGTAGTACTAGGATGGGTGATCCTAGGCCGGTCAACGGGTGGGGTCTGAATCCGGATCGGATCCCTGAAATTTTTGCGGGTATGGGTAGGGATTTAATTCCGTTACCCGGATCCGGATCCGTTTTTTCAAACAAAAAAACGGGTCGGATACGGAATATAGTATTCCGACCCGTATTAGACCCGGATCCGGATATAAATGATTTAATAATTTATAAAAAATATATATTATCAATATAATTTGATTAGGATGATGTATTTGAGTAAAATCAATTTGATTTATTTTCTTATTTGGTTTTTTCTTTGCATTAGCTAGAAATTTGTTTACAAATATATCTTTTTCTCTTTTTTGTTAGAAATTATAAATTTTGGCAAATTTGTTCGGGTAGACCCGACCCGGATCCGAGACTCGCCGGGTCCGGATCCGGAACACCGAATAAAAGACCCGTCGGGTAAACGGGTCGGATCCGGGTCCGGGTCCGGAATAATGAATTCCGGCCCGGACCCGGCCCGTTGACACCCCTAGGTGACCCCCTGGGAAATCCTCGTGTTGCACCCCTCCCTTTTTTGTTTCGAAATCCAAATTTCCCCTTCGTTCTTTATGCTGTAGTAATTTAGCTCCGTCGGAACGATTGCTTTATATTTTGCTTCTCATCGAAGCATGAAGGCGGATCTGAAGGCGCGAGACAAGTCAGGAACGGTACGGCTGGATCGAAGCCCGGATCGTCGGTCAAAGTTGTCGGCGCAAATGTATAAGCGCAAGCGTGAAGGATCAATTTCAGGATAATTGAGAGTTGCGCGACGAGGGAAAAAAAATGGTGCAAATCAACAAGAAAAAAATGTAAAAGTAAATAAATAAAAGGATGAGAGGAAATTCATGAATTGACGCTTAGAATGAATTCGGGTCCAGAAAAGCCAAACTGCTTCACAGGACGTGGCAGTTTAAAAGAATAAAGCGAAAGGAACATGGCGGGTGCGATCATACCAGCACTAATGCACCGGATCCCATCAGAACTCCGAAGTTAAGCGTGCTTGGGCGAGAGTAGTACTAGGATGGGTGACCCCCTGGGAAGTCCTCGTGTTGCACCCCTCCCTTTTTTGTTTCGAAATCCAAATTTCCCCTTCGTTCTTTATGCTGTTGTAATTTAGCTCCGTCGGAACGATTGCTTTATATTTTGCTTCTCATCGACGCATGAAGGCGGATCTGAAGGCGCGAGACAAGTCAGGAACGGTACGGCTGGATCGAAGCCCGGATCGTCGGTCAAAGTTGTCGGCGCAAATTTATAAGCGCAAGCGTGAAGGATCAATTTCAGGATAATTGAGAGTTGTGCGACGAGGGAAAAAAAAGGTGCAAAACAACAAGAAAAAAATATAAAAGTAAATAAATAAAAGGATGAGAGGAAATTCATGAATTGACGCTTAGAATGAATTCGGGTCCAGAAAAGCCAAACTGCTTCACAGGACGTGACAGTTTAAAAGAATAAAGCGAAAGGAACGTGGCGGGTGCGATCATACCAGCACTAATGCACCGGATCCCATCAGAACTTCGAAGTTAAGCGTGCTTGGGCGACAGTAGTACTAGGATGGGTGACCCTAGGCCGGTCAACGGGTCGGGTCTACACCCGGATCCGGATCGGATCCCTGAAATTTTTACGGGTATGGGTAGGGATTTAATTCCGTTATCCGGATCCGGATCCGTTTTTTCAAACAAAAAAACGGGTCGGATACGGAATATAGTATTCCGACCCGTATTAGACCCGGATCCGGATATAAATGATTTAATAATTTATAAAAAATATATATTATCAATATAATTTGATTAGGATGATGTATTTGAGTAAAATCAATTTGATTTATTTTCTTATTTGGTTTTTTCTTTGCATTAGCTAGAAATTTGTTTACAAATATATCTTTTTCTCTTTTTTGTTAGAAATTATAAATTTTGGCAAATTTGTTCGGGTAGACCCGACCCGGATCCGAGACTCGCCGGGTCCGGATCCGGAACACCGAATAAAAGACCCGTCGGGTAAACGGGTCGGATCCGGGTCCGGGTCCGGAATAATGAATTCCGGCCCGGACCCGGCCCGTTGACACCCCTAGGTGACCCCCTGGGAAATCCTCGTGTTGCACCCCTCCCTTTTTTGTTTCGAAATCCAAATTTCCCCTTCGTTCTTTATGCTGTAGTAATTTAGCTCCGTCGGAACGATTGCTTTATATTTTGCTTCTCATCGAAGCATGAAGGCGGATCTGAAGGCGCGAGACAAGTCAGGAACGGTACGGCTGGATCGAAGCCCGGATCGTCGGTCAAAGTTGTCGGCGCAAATGTATAAGCGCAAGCGTGAAGGATCAATTTCAGGATAATTGAGAGTTGCGCGACGAAGTAAAAAAAAATGGTGCAAATCAACAAGAAAAAAATGTAAAAGTAAATAAATAAAAGGATGAGGGGAAATTCTTGAATTGACGCTTAAAATGAATTCGGGTCCAGAAAAGCCACACTGCTTCACAGGACGGGGCAGTTTAAAAGAATAAAGCGAAAGGAACATGGCGGGTGCGATCATACCAGCACTAATGCACCGGATCCCATCAGAACTCCGAAGTTAAGCGTGCTTGGGCGAGGGTAGTACTAGGATGGGTGACCCCCTGGGAAGTCCTCGTGTTGCACCCCTCCCTTTTTTGTTTCGAAATCCAAATTTCCCCTTCGTTCTTTATGCTGTTGTAATTTAGCTCCGTCGGAACGATTGCTTTATATTTTGCTTCTCATCGACGCATGAAGGCGGATCTGAAGGCGCGAGACAAGTCAGGAACGGTACGGCTGGATCGAAGCCCGGATCGTCGGTCAAAGTTGTCGGCGCAAATTTATAAGCGCAAGCGTGAAGGATCAATTTCAGGATAATTGAGACTTGTTCGACGAGGGAAAAAAAAGGTGCAAAGCAACAAGAAAAAAATATAAAAGTAAATAAATAAAAGGATGAGAGGAAATTCATGAATTGACGCTTAGAATGAATTCGGGTCCAGAAAAGCCAAACTGCTTCACAGGACGTGGCAGTTTAAAAGAATAAAGCGAAAGGAACATGGCGGGTGCGATCATACCAGCACTAATGCACCGGATCCCATCAGAACTCCGAAGTTAAGCGTGCTTGGGCGAGAGTAGTACTAGGATGGGTGACCCCCTGGGAAGTCCTCGTGTTGCACCCCTCCCTTTTTTGTTTCGAAATCCAAATTTCCCCTTCGTTCTTTATGCTGTTGTAATTTAGCTCCGTCGGAACGATTGCTTTATATTTTGCTTCTCATCGACGCATGAAGGCGGATCTGAAGGCGCGAGACAAGTCAGGAACGGTACGGCTGGATCGAAGCCCGGATCGTCGGTCAAAGTTGTCGGCGCAAATGTATAAGCGCAAGCGTGAAGGATCAATTTCAGGATAATTGAGAGTTGTTCGACGAGGGAAAAAAAAGGTGCAAAGCAACAAGAAAAAAATATAAAAGTAAATAAATAAAAGGATGAGAGGAAATTCATGAATTGACGCTTAGAATGAATTCGGGTCCAGAAAAGCCAAACTGCTTCACAGGACGTGACAGTTTAAAAGAATAAAGCGAAAGGAACATGGCGGGTGCGATCATACCAGCACTAATGCACCGGATCCCATCAGAACTTCGAAGTTAAGCGTGCTTGGGCGACAGTAGTACCAGGATGGGTGACCCTAGGCCGGTCAACGGGTCGGGTCTACACCCGGATCCGGATCGGATCCCTGAAATTTTTGCGGGTATGGGTAGGGATTTAATTCCGTTATCCGGATCCGGATCCGTTTTTTCAAACAAAAAAACGGGTCGGATACGGAATATAGTATTCCGACCCGTATTGGACCCGGATCCGGATATAAATGATTTAATAATTTATAAAAAATATATATTATCAATATAATTTGATTAGGATGATGTATTTGAGTAAAATCAATTTGATTTATTTTCTTATTTGGTTTTTTCTTTGCATTAGCTAGAAATTTGTTTACAAATATATCTTTTTCTCTTTTTTGTTAGAAATTATAAATTTTGGCAAATTTGTTCGGGTAGACCCGACCCGGATCCGAGACTCGCCGGGTCCGGATCCGGAACACAGAATAAAAGACCCGTCGGGTAAACGGGTCGGATCCGGGTCCGGGTCCGGAATAATGAATTCCGGCCCGGACCCGGCCCGTTGACACCCCTAGGTGACCCCCTGGGAAATCCTCGTGTTGCACCCCTCCCTTTTTTGTTTCGAAATCCAAATTTCCCCTTCGTTCTTTATGCTGTAGTAATTTAGCTCCGTCGGAACGATTGCTTTATATTTTGCTTCTCATCGAAGCATGAAGGCGGATCTGAAGGCGCGAGACAAGTCAGGAACGGTACGGCTGGATCGAAGCCCGGATCGTCGGTCAAAGTTGTCGGCGCAAATGTATAAGCGCAAGCGTGAAGGATCAATTTCAGGATAATTGAGAGTTGCGCGACGAGGGAAAAAAAAATGGTGCAAATCAACAAGAAAAAAATGTAAAAGTAAATAAATAAAAGGATGAGGGGAAATTCTTGAATTGACGCTTAAAATGAATTCGGGTCCAGAAAAGCCACACTGCTTCACAGGACGGGGCAGTTTAAAAGAATAAAGCGAAAGGAACATGGCGGGTGCGATCATACCAGCACTAATGCACCGGATCCCATCAGAACTCCGAAGTTAAGCGTGCTTGGGCGAGAGTAGTACTAGGATGGGTCACCCCCTGGGAAGTCCTCGTGTTGCACCCCTCCCTTTTTTGTTTCGAAATCCAAATTTCCCCTTCGTTCTTTATGCTGTAGTAATTTAGCTCCGTCGGAACGATTGCTTTAAATTTTGCTTCTCATCGAAGCATGAAGGCGGATCTGAAGGCGCGAGACAAGTCAGGAACGGTACGGCTGGATCGAAGCCCGGATCGTCGGTCAAAGTTGTCGGCGCAAATGTATAAGCGCAAGCGTGAAGGATCAATTTCAGGATAATTGAGACTTGTTCGACGAGGGAAAAAAAAGGTGCAAAGCAACAAGAAAAAAATATAAAAGTAAATAAATAAAAGGATGAGAGGAAATTCATGAATTGACGCTTAGAATGAATTCGGGTCCAGAAAAGCCAAACTGCTTCACAGGACGTGACAGTTTAAAAGAATAAAGCGAAAGGAACATGGCGGGTGCGATCATACCAGCACTAATGCACCGGATCCCATCAGAACTCCGAAGTTAAGCGTGCTTGGGCGAGGGTAGTACTAGGATGGGTGACCCCCTGGGAAGTCCTCGTGTTGCACCCCTCCCTTTTTTGTTTCGAAATCCAAATTTCCCCTTCGTTCTTTATGCTGTTGTAATTTAGCTCCGTCGGAACGATTGCTTTATATTTTGCTTCTCATCGACGCATGAAGGCGGATCTGAAGGCGCGAGACAAGTCAGGAACGGTACGGCTGGATCGAAGCCCGGATCGTCGGTCAAAGTTGTCGGCGCAAATTTATAAGCGCAAGCGTGAAGGATCAATTTCAGGATAATTGAGACTTGTTCGACGAGGGAAAAAAAAGGTGCAAAGCAACAAGAAAAAAATATAAAAGTAAATAAATAAAAGGATGAGAGGAAATTCATGAATTGACGCTTAGAATGAATTCGGGTCCAGAAAAGCCAAACTGCTTCACAGGACGTGGCAGTTTAAAAGAATAAAGCGAAAGGAACATGGCGGGTGCGATCATACCAGCACTAATGCACCGGATCCCATCAGAACTCCGAAGTTAAGCGTGCTTGGGCGAGAGTAGTACTAGGATGGGTGACCCCCTGGGAAGTCCTCGTGTTGCACCCCTCCCTTTTTTGTTTCGAAATCCAAATTTCCCCTTCGTTCTTTATGCTGTTGTAATTTAGCTCCGTCGGAACGATTGCTTTATATTTTGCTTCTCATCGACGCATGAAGGCGGATCTGAAGGCGCGAGACAAGTCAGGAACGGTACGGCTGGATCGAAGCCCGGATCGTCGGTCAAAGTTGTCGGCGCAAATGTATAAGCGCAAGCGTGAAGGATCAATTTCAGGATAATTGAGAGTTGTTCGACGAGGGAAAAAAAAGGTGCAAAGCAACAAGAAAAAAATATAAAAGTAAATAAATAAAAGGATGAGAGGAAATTCATGAATTGACGCTTAGAATGAATTCGGGTCCAGAAAAGCCAAACTGCTTCACAGGACGTGACAGTTTAAAAGAATAAAGCGAAAGGAACATGGCGGGTGCGATCATACCAGCACTAATGCACCGGATCCCATCAGAACTTCGAAGTTAAGCGTGCTTGGGCGACAGTAGTACCAGGATGGGTGACCCTAGGCCGGTCAACGGGTCGGGTCTACACCCGGATCCGGATCGGATCCCTGAAATTTTTGCGGGTATGGGTAGGGATTTAATTCCGTTATCCGGATCCGGATCCGTTTTTTCAAACAAAAAAACGGGTCGGATACGGAATATAGTATTCCGACCCGTATTGGACCCGGATCCGGATATAAATGATTTAATAATTTATAAAAAATATATATTATCAATATAATTTGATTAGGATGATGTATTTGAGTAAAATCAATTTGATTTATTTTCTTATTTGGTTTTTTCTTTGCATTAGCTAGAAATTTGTTTACAAATATATCTTTTTCTCTTTTTTGTTAGAAATTATAAATTTTGGCAAATTTGTTCGGGTAGACCCGACCCGGATCCGAGACTCGCCGGGTCCGGATCCGGAACACAGAATAAAAGACCCGTCGGGTAAACGGGTCGGATCCGGGTCCGGGTCCGGAATAATGAATTCCGGCCCGGACCCGGCCCGTTGACACCCCTAGGTGACCCCCTGGGAAATCCTCGTGTTGCACCCCTCCCTTTTTTGTTTCGAAATCCAAATTTCCCCTTCGTTCTTTATGCTGTAGTAATTTAGCTCCGTCGGAACGATTGCTTTATATTTTGCTTCTCATCGAAGCATGAAGGCGGATCTGAAGGCGCGAGACAAGTCAGGAACGGTACGGCTGGATCGAAGCCCGGATCGTCGGTCAAAGTTGTCGGCGCAAATGTATAAGCGCAAGCGTGAAGGATCAATTTCAGGATAATTGAGAGTTGCGCGACGAGGGAAAAAAAAATGGTGCAAATCAACAAGAAAAAAATGTAAAAGTAAATAAATAAAAGGATGAGGGGAAATTCTTGAATTGACGCTTAAAATGAATTCGGGTCCAGAAAAGCCACACTGCTTCACAGGACGGGGCAGTTTAAAAGAATAAAGCGAAAGGAACATGGCGGGTGCGATCATACCAGCACTAATGCACCGGATCCCATCAGAACTCCGAAGTTAAGCGTGCTTGGGCGAGAGTAGTACTAGGATGGGTCACCCCCTGGGAAGTCCTCGTGTTGCACCCCTCCCTTTTTTGTTTCGAAATCCAAATTTCCCCTTCGTTCTTTATGCTGTAGTAATTTAGCTCCGTCGGAACGATTGCTTTAAATTTTGCTTCTCATCGAAGCATGAAGGCGGATCTGAAGGCGCGAGACAAGTCAGGAACGGTACGGCTGGATCGAAGCCCGGATCGTCGGTCAAAGTTGTCGGCGCAAATGTATAAGCGCAAGCGTGAAGGATCAATTTCAGGATAATTGAGACTTGTTCGACGAGGGAAAAAAAAGGTGCAAAGCAACAAGAAAAAAATATAAAAGTAAATAAATAAAAGGATGAGAGGAAATTCATGAATTGACGCTTAGAATGAATTCGGGTCCAGAAAAGCCAAACTGCTTCACAGGACGTGACAGTTTAAAAGAATAAAGCGAAAGGAACATGGCGGGTGCGATCATACCAGCACTAATGCACCGGATCCCATCAGAACTTCGAAGTTAAGCGTGCTTGGGCGACAGTAGTACTAGGATGGGTGATCCTAGGCCGGTCAACGGGTGGGGTCTGAATCCGGATCGGATCCCTGAAATTTTTGCGGGTATGGGTAGGGATTTAATTCCGTTATCCGGATTCGGATCCGTTTTTTCAAACAAAAAAACGGGTCGGATACGGAATATAGTATTCCGACCCGTATTAGACCCGGATCCGGATATAAATGATTTAATAATTTATAAAAAATATATATTATCAATATAATTTGATTAGGATGATGTATTTGAGTAAAATCAATTTGATTTATTTTCTTATTTGGTTTTTTCTTTGCATTAGCTAGAAATTTGTTTACAAATATATCTTTTTCTCTTTTTTGTTAGAAATTATAAATTTTGGCAAATTTGTTCGGGTAGACCCGACCCGGATCCGAGACTCGCCGGGTCCGGATCCGGAACACCGAATAAAAGACCCGTCGGGTAAACGGGTCGGATCCGGGTCCGGGTCCGGAATAATGAATTCCGGCCCGGACCCGGCCCGTTGACACCCCTAGGTGACCCCCTGGGAAATCCTCGTGTTGCACCCCTCCCTTTTTTGTTTCGAAATCCAAATTTCCCCTTCGTTCTTTATGCTGTAGTAATTTAGCTCCGTCGGAACGATTGCTTTATATTTTGCTTCTCATCGAAGCATGAAGGCGGATCTGAAGGCGCGAGACAAGTCAGGAACGGTACGGCTGGATCGAAGCCCGGATCGTCGGTCAAAGTTGTCGGCGCAAATGTATAAGCGCAAGCGTGAAGGATCAATTTCAGGATAATTGAGAGTTGCGCGACGAAGTAAAAAAAAATGGTGCAAATCAACAAGAAAAAAATGTAAAAGTAAATAAATAAAAGGATGAGGGGAAATTCTTGAATTGACGCTTAAAATGAATTCGGGTCCAGAAAAGCCACACTGCTTCACAGGACGGTGCAGTTTAAAAGAATAAAGCGAAAGGAACATGGCGGGTGCGATCATACCAGCACTAATGCACCGGATCCCATCAGAACTCCGAAGTTAAGCGTGCTTGGGCGAGAGTAGTACTAGGATGGGTGACCCCCTGGGAAGTCCTCGTGTTGCACCCCTCCCTTTTTTGTTTCGAAATCCAAATTTCCCCTTCGTTCTTTATGCTGTAGTAATTTAGCTCCGTCGGAACGATTGCTTTATATTTTGCTTCTCATCGAAGCATGAAGGCGGATCTGAAGGCGCGAGACAAGTCAGGAACGGTACGGCTGGATCGAAGCCCGGATCGTCGGTCAAAGTTGTCGGCGCAAATGTATAAGCGCAAGCGTGAAGGATCAATTTCAGGATAATTGAGACTTGTTCGACGAGGGAAAAAAAAGGTGCAAAGCAACAAGAAAAAAATATAAAAGTAAATAAATAAAAGGATGAGAGGAAATTCATGAATTGACGCTTAGAATGAATTCGGGTCCAGAAAAGCCAAACTGCTTCACAGGACGTGACAGTTTAAAAGAATAAAGCGAAAGGAACATGGCGGGTGCGATCATACCAGCACTAATGCACCGGATCCCATCAGAACTTCGAAGTTAAGCGTGCTTGGGCGACAGTAGTACCAGGATGGGTGACCCTAGGCCGGTCAACGGGTCGGGTCTACACCCGGATCCGGATCGGATCCCTGAAATTTTTGCGGGTATGGGTAGGGATTTAATTCCGTTATCCGGATCCGGATCCGTTTTTTCAAACAAAAAAACGGGTCGGATACGGAATATAGTATTCCGACCCGTATTGGACCCGGATCCGGATATAAATGATTTAATAATTTATAAAAAATATATATTATCAATATAATTTGATTAGGATGATGTATTTGAGTAAAATCAATTTGATTTATTTTCTTATTTGGTTTTTTCTTTGCATTAGCTAGAAATTTGTTTACAAATATATCTTTTTCTCTTTTTTGTTAGAAATTATAAATTTTGGCAAATTTGTTCGGGTAGACCCGACCCGGATCCGAGACTCGCCGGGTCCGGATCCGGAACACCGAATAAAAGACCCGTCGGGTAAACGGGTCGGATCCGGGTCCGGGTCCGGAATAATGAATTCCGGCCCGGACCCGGCCCGTTGACACCCCTAGGTGACCCCCTGGGAAATCCTCGTGTTGCACCCCTCCCTTTTTTGTTTCGAAATCCAAATTTCCCCTTCGTTCTTTATGCTGTAGTAATTTAGCTCCGTCGGAACGATTGCTTTATATTTTGCTTCTCATCGAAGCATGAAGGCGGATCTGAAGGCGCGAGACAAGTCAGGAACGGTACGGTTGGATCGAAGCCCGGATCGTCGGTCAAAGTTGTCGGCGCAAATGTATAAGCGCAAGCGTGAAGGATCAATTTCAGGATAATTGAGAGTTGCGCGACGAGGGAAAAAAAATGGTGCAAATCAACAAGAAAAAAATGTAAAAGTAAATAAATAAAAGGATGAGAGGAAATTCATGAATTGACGCTTAGAATGAATTCGGGTCCAGAAAAGCCAAACTGCTTCACAGGACGTGGCAGTTTAAAAGAATAAAGCGAAAGGAACATGGCGGGTGCGATCATACCAGCACTAATGCACCGGATCCCATCAGAACTCCGAAGTTAAGCGTGCTTGGGCGAGAGTAGTACTAGGATGGGTGACCCCCTGGGAAGTCCTCGTGTTGCACCCCTCCCTTTTTTGTTTCGAAATCCAAATTTCCCCTTCGTTCTTTATGCTGTTGTAATTTAGCTCCGTCGGAACGATTGCTTTATATTTTGCTTCTCATCGACGCATGAAGGCGGATCTGAAGGCGCGAGACAAGTCAGGAACGGTACGGCTGGATCGAAGACCGGATCGTCGGTCAAAGTTGTCGGCGCAAATTTATAAGCGCAAGCGTGAAGGATCAATTTCAGGATAATTGAGAGTTGTGCGACGAGGGAAAAAAAAGGTGCAAAGCAACAAGAAAAAAATATAAAAGTAAATAAATAAAAGGATGAGAGGAAATTCATGAATTGACGCTTAGAATGAATTCGGGTCCAGAAAAGCCAAACTGCTTCACAGGACGTGACAGTTTAAAAGAATAAAGCGAAAGGAACGTGGCGGGTGCGATCATACCAGCACTAATGCACCGGATCCCATCAGAACTTCGAAGTTAAGCGTGCTTGGGCGACAGTAGTACTAGGATGGGTGACCCTAGGCCGGTCAACGGGTCGGGTCTACACCCGGATCCGGATCGGATCCCTGAAATTTTTACGGGTATGGGTAGGGATTTAATTCCGTTATCCGGATCCGGATCCGTTTTTTCAAACAAAAAAACGGGTCGGATACGGAATATAGTATTCCGACCCGTATTAGACCCGGATCCGGATATAAATGATTTAATAATTTATAAAAAATATATATTATCAATATAATTTGATTAGGATGATGTATTTGAGTAAAATCAATTTGATTTATTTTCTTATTTGGTTTTTTCTTTGCATTAGCTAGAAATTTGTTTACAAATATATCTTTTTCTCTTTTTTGTTAGAAATTATAAATTTTGGCAAATTTGTTCGGGTAGACCCGACCCGGATCCGAGACTCGCCGGGTCCGGATCCGGAACACCGAATAAAAGACCCGTCGGGTAAACGGGTCGGATCCGGGTCCGGGTCCGGAAAATGAATTCCGGCCCGGACCCGGCCCGTTGACACCCCTAGGTGACCCCCTGGGAAATCCTCGTGTTGCACCCCTCCCTTTTTTGTTTCGAAATCCAAATTTCCCCTTCGTTCTTTATGCTGTAGTAATTTAGCTCCGTCGGAACGATTGCTTTATATTTTGCTTCTCATCGAAGCATGAAGGCGGATCTGAAGGCGCGAGACAAGTCAGGAACGGTACGGCTGGATCGAAGCCCGGATCGTCGGTCAAAGTTGTCGGCGCAAATGTATAAGCGCAAGCGTGAAGGATCAATTTCAGGATAATTGAGAGTTGCGCGACGAGGGAAAAAAAAATGGTGCAAATCAACAAGAAAAAAATGTAAAAGTAAATAAATAAAAGGATGAGGGGAAATTCTTGAATTGACGCTTAAAATGAATTCGGGTCCAGAAAAGCCACACTGCTTCACAGGACGGGGCAGTTTAAAAGAATAAAGCGAAAGAAACATGTCGGGTGCGATCATACCAGCACTAATGCACCGGATCCCATCAGAACTCCGAAGTTAAGCGTGCTTGGGCGAGAGTAGTACTAGGATGGGTGACCCCCTGGGAAGTCCTCTTGTTGCACCCCTCCCTTTTTTGTTTCGAAATCCAAATTTCCCCTTCGTTCTTTATGCTGTAGTAATTTAGCTCCGTCGGAACGATTGTTTTATATTTTGCTTCTCATCGACGCATGAAGGCGGATCTGAAGGCGCGAGACAAGTCAGGAACGGTACGGCTGGATCGAAGCCCGGATCGTCGGTCAAAGTTGTCGGCGCAAATGTATAAGCGCAAGCGTGAAGGATCAATTTCAGGATAATTGAGAGTTGCGCGACGAGGGAAAAAAAAATGGTGCAAATCAACAAGAAAAAAATGTAAAAGTAAATAAAGAAGAGGATGAGAGGAAATTCATGAATTGACGCTTAGAATGAATTCGGGTCCAGAAAAGCCAAACTGCTTCACAGGACGTGGCAGTTTAAAAGAATAAAGCGAAAGGAACATGGCGGGTGCGATCATACCAGCACTAATGCACCGGATCCCATCAGAACTCCGAAGTTAAGCGTGCTTGGGCGAGAGTAGTACTAGGATGGGTGACCCCCTGGGAAGTCCTCGTGTTGCACCCCTCCCTTTTTTGTTTCGAAATCCAAATTTCCCCTTCGTTCTTTATGCTGTTGTAATTTAGCTCCGTCGGAACGATTGCTTTATATTTTGCTTCTCATCGACGCATGAAGGCGGATCTGAAGGCGCGAGACAAGTCAGGAACGGTACGGCTGGATCGAAGCCCGGATCGTCGGTCAAAGTTGTCGGCGCAAATTTATAAGCGCAAGCGTGAAGGATCAATTTCAGGATAATTGAGAGTTGTGCGACGAGGGAAAAAAAAGGTGCAAAGCAACAAGAAAAAAATATAAAAGTAAATAAATAAAAGGATGAGAGGAAATTCATGAATTGACGCTTAGAATGAATTCGGGTCCAGAAAAGCCAAACTGCTTCACAGGACGTGACAGTTTAAAAGAATAAAGCGAAAGGAACGTGGCGGGTGCGATCATACCAGCACTAATGCACCGGATCCCATCAGAACTTCGAAGTTAAGCGTGCTTGGGCGACAGTAGTACCAGGATGGGTGACCCTAGGCCGGTCAACGGGTCGGGTCTACACCCGGATCCGGATCGGATCCCTGAAATTTTTGCGGGTATGGGTAGGGATTTAATTCCGTTATCCGGATCCGGATCCGTTTTTTCAAACAAAAAAACGGGTCGGATACGGAATATAGTATTCCGACCCGTATTGGACCCGGATCCGGATATAAATGATTTAATAATTTATAAAAAATATATATTATCAATATAATTTG
This sequence comes from Coffea arabica, assembly GCF_036785885.1. Lineage (NCBI taxonomy): Eukaryota > Viridiplantae > Streptophyta > Magnoliopsida > Gentianales > Rubiaceae > Coffea > Coffea arabica. The sequence continues at coordinate 23,976,547 of NC_092330.1, forward strand.
ATTAGGATGATGTATTTGAGTAAAATCAATTTGATTTATTTTCTTATTTGGTTTTTTCTTTGCATTAGCTAGAAATTTGTTTACAAATATATCTTTTTCTCTTTTTTGTTAGAAATTATAAATTTTGGCAAATTTGTTCGGGTAGACCCGACCCGGATCCGAGACTCGCCGGGTCCGGATCCGGAACACAGAATAAAAGACCCGTCGGGTAAACGGGTCGGATCCGGGTTCGGGTCCGGAATAATGAATTCCGGCCCGGACCCGGCCCGTTGACACCCCTAGGTGACCCCCTGGGAAATCCTCGTGTTGCACCCCTCCCTTTTTTGTTTCGAAATCCAAATTTCCCCTTCGTTCTTTATGCTGTAGTAATTTAGCTCCGTCGGAACGATTGCTTTATATTTTGCTTCTCATCGAAGCATGAAGGCGGATCTGAAGGCGCGAGACAAGTCAGGAACGGTACGGCTGGATCGAAGCCCGGATCGTCGGTCAAAGTTGTCGGCGCAAATGTATAAGCGCAAGCGTGAAGGATCAATTTCAGGATAATTGAGAGTTGCGCGACGAGGGAAAAAAAAATGGTGCAAATCAACAAGAAAAAAATGTAAAAGTAAATAAATAAAAGGATGAGGGGAAATTCTTGAATTGACGCTTAAAATGAATTCGGGTCCAGAAAAGCCACACTGCTTCACAGGACGGGGCAGTTTAAAAGAATAAAGCGAAAGGAACATGGCGGGTGCGATCATACCAGCACTAATGCACCGGATCCCATCAGAACTCCGAAGTTAAGCGTGCTTGGGCGAGAGTAGTACTAGGATGGGTGACCCCCTGGGAAGTCCTCGTGTTGCACCCCTCCCTTTTTTGTTTCGAAATCCAAATTTCCCCTTCGTTCTTTATGCTGTAGTAATTTAGCTCCGTCGGAACGATTGCTTTAAATTTTGCTTCTCATCGAAGCATGAAGGCGGATCTGAAGGCGCGAGACAAGTCAGGAACGGTACGGCTGGATCGAAACCCGGATCGTCGGTCAAAGTTGTCGGCGCAAATGTATAAGCGCAAGCGTGAAGGATCAATTTCAGGATAATTGAGACTTGTTCGACGAGGGAAAAAAAAGGTGCAAAGCAACAAGAAAAAAATATAAAAGTAAATAAATAAAAGGATGAGAGGAAATTCATGAATTGACGCTTAGAATGAATTCGGGTCCAGAAAAGCCAAACTGCTTCACAGGACGTGACAGTTTAAAAGAATAAAGCGAAAGGAACATGGCGGGTGCGATCATACCAGCACTAATGCACCGGATCCCATCAGAACTTCGAAGTTAAGCGTGCTTGGGCGACAGTAGTACTAGGATGGGTGATCCTAGGCCGGTCAACGGGTGGGGTCTGAATCCGGATCGGATCCCTGAAATTTTTGCGGGTATGGGTAGGGATTTAATTCCGTTATCCGGATCCGGATCCGTTTTTTCAAACAAAAAAACGGGTCGGATACGGAATATAGTATTCCGACCCGTATTGGACCCGGATCCGGATATAAATGATTTAATAATTTATAAAAAATATATATTATCAATATAATTTGATTAGAATGATGTATTTGAGTAAAATCAATTTGATTTATTTTCTTATTTGGTTTTTTCTTTGCATTAGCTAGAAATTTGTTTACAAATATATCTTTTTCTCTTTTTTGTTAGAAATTATAAATTTTGGCAAATTTGTTCGGGTAGACCCGACCCGGATCCGAGACTCGCCGGGTCCGGATCCGGAACACAGAATAAAAGACCCGTCGGGTAAACGGGTCGGATCCGGGTCCGGGTCCGGAATAATGAATTCCGGCCCGGACCCGGCCCGTTGACACCCCTAGGTGACCCCCTGGGAAATCCTCGTGTTGCACCCCTCCCTTTTTTGTTTCGAAATCCAAATTTCCCCTTCGTTCTTTATGCTGTAGTAATTTAGCTCCGTCGGAACGATTGCTTTATATTTTGCTTCTCATCGAAGCATGAAGGCGGATCTGAAGGCGCGAGACAAGTCAGGAACGGTACGGCTGGATCGAAGCCCGGATCGTCGGTCAAAGTTGTCGGCGCAAATGTATAAGCGCAAGCGTGAAGGATCAATTTCAGGATAATTGAGAGTTGCGCGACGAGGGAAAAAAAAATGGTGCAAATCAACAAGAAAAAAATGTAAAAGTAAATAAATAAAAGGATGAGGGGAAATTCTTGAATTGACGCTTAAAATGAATTCGGGTCCAGAAAAGCCACACTGCTTCACAGGACGGGGCAGTTTAAAAGAATAAAGCGAAAGGAACATGGCGGGTGCGATCATACCAGCACTAATGCACCGGATCCCATCAGAACTCCGAAGTTAAGCGTGCTTGGGCGAGAGTAGTACTAGGATGGGTGACCCCCTGGGAAGTCCTCGTGTTGCACCCCTCCCTTTTTTGTTTCGAAATCCAAATTTCCCCTTCGTTCTTTATGCTGTAGTAATTTAGCTCCGTCGGAACGATTGCTTTAAATTTTGCTTCTCATCGAAGCATGAAGGCGGATCTGAAGGCGCGAGACAAGTCAGGAACGGTACGGCTGGATCGAAACCCGGATCGTCGGTCAAAGTTGTCGGCGCAAATGTATAAGCGCAAGCGTGAAGGATCAATTTCAGGATAATTGAGACTTGTTCGACGAGGGAAAAAAAAGGTGCAAAGCAACAAGAAAAAAATATAAAAGTAAATAAATAAAAGGATGAGAGGAAATTCATGAATTGACGCTTAGAATGAATTCGGGTCCAGAAAAGCCAAACTGCTTCACAGGACGTGACAGTTTAAAAGAATAAAGCGAAAGGAACATGGCGGGTGCGATCATACCAGCACTAATGCACCGGATCCCATCAGAACTTCGAAGTTAAGCGTGCTTGGGCGACAGTAGTACTAGGATGGGTGATCCTAGGCCGGTCAACGGGTGGGGTCTGAATCCGGATCGGATCCCTGAAATTTTTGCGGGTATGGGTAGGGATTTAATTCCGTTATCCGGATCCGGATCCGTTTTTTCAAACAAAAAAACGGGTCGGATACGGAATATAGTATTCCGACCCGTATTGGACCCGGATCCGGATATAAATGATTTAATAATTTATAAAAAATATATATTATCAATATAATTTGATTAGGATGATGTATTTGAGTAAAATCAATTTGATTTATTTTCTTATTTGGTTTTTTCTTTGCATTAGCTAGAAATTTGTTTACAAATATATCTTTTTCTCTTTTTTGTTAGAAATTATAAATTTTGGCAAATTTGTTCGGGTAGACCCGACCCGGATCCGAGACTCGCCGGGTCCGGATCCGGAACACCGAATAAAAGACCCGTCGGGTAAACGGGTCGGATCCGGGTCCGGGTCCGGAATAATGAATTCCGGCCCGGACCCGGCCCGTTGACACCCCTAGGTGACCCCCTGGGAAATCCTCGTGTTGCACCCCTCCCTTTTTTGTTTCGAAATCCAAATTTCCCCTTCGTTCTTTATGCTGTAGTAATTTAGCTCCGTCGGAACGATTGCTTTATATTTTGCTTCTCATCGAAGCATGAAGGCGGATCTGAAGGCGCGAGACAAGTCAGGAACGGTACGGCTGGATCGAAGCCCGGATCGTCGGTCAAAGTTGTCGGCGCAAATGTATAAGCGCAAGCGTGAAGGATCAATTTCAGGATAATTGAGAGTTGCGCGACGAGGGAAAAAAAAATGGTGCAAATCAACAAGAAAAAAATGTAAAAGTAAATAAATAAAAGGATGAGGGGAAATTCTTGAATTGACGCTTAAAATGAATTCGGGTCCAGAAAAGCCACACTGCTTCACAGGACGGGGCAGTTTAAAAGAATAAAGCGAAAGGAACATGGCGGGTGCGATCATACCAGCACTAATGCACCGGATCCCATCAGAACTCCGAAGTTAAGCGTGCTTGGGCGAGAGTAGTACTAGGATGGGTGACCCCCTGGGAAGTCCTCGTGTTGCACCCCTCCCTTTTTTGTTTCGAAATCCAAATTTCCCCTTCGTTCTTTATGCTGTAGTAATTTAGCTCCGTCGGAACGATTGCTTTAAATTTTGCTTCTCATCGAAGCATGAAGGCGGATCTGAAGGCGCGAGACAAGTCAGGAACGGTACGGCTGGATCGAAGCCCGGATCGTCGGTCAAAGTTGTCGGCGCAAATGTATAAGCGCAAGCGTGAAGGATCAATTTCAGGATAATTGAGAGTTGTGCGACGAGGGAAAAAAAAGGTGCAAAGCAACAAGAAAAAAATATAAAAGTAAATAAATAAAAGGATGAGAGGAAATTCATGAATTGACGCTTAGAATGAATTCGGGTCCAGAAAAGCCAAACTGCTTCACAGGACGTGGCAGTTTAAAAGAATAAAGCGAAAGGAACATGGCGGGTGCGATCATACCAGCACTAATGCACCGGATCCCATCAGAACTCCGAAGTTAAGCGTGCTTGGGCGACAGTAGTACTAGGATGGGTGACCCTAGGCCTGTCAACGGGTCGGGTCTAGACCCGGATCCGGATCGGATCCCTGAAATTTTTGCGGGTATGGGTAGGGATTTAATTCCGTTATCCGGATCCGGATCCGTTTTTTCAAACAAAAAAACGGGTCGGATACGGAATATAGTATTCCGACCCGTATTGGACCCGGATCCGGATATAAATGATTTAATAATTTATAAAAAATATATATTATCAATATAATTTGATTAGGATGATGTATTTGAGTAAAATCAATTTGATTTATTTTCTTATTTGGTTTTTTCTTTGCATTAGCTAGAAATTTGTTTACAAATATATCTTTTTCTCTTTTTTGTTAGAAATTATAAATTTTGGCAAATTTGTTCGGGTAGACCCGACCCGGATCCGAGACTCGCCGGGTCCGGATCCGGAACACCGAATAAAAGACCCGTCGGGTAAACGGGTCGGATCCGGGTCCGGGTCCGGAATAATGAATTCCGGCCCGGACCCGGCCCGTTGACACCCCTAGGTGACCCCCTGGGAAATCCTCGTGTTGCACCCCTCCCTTTTTTGTTTCGAAATCCAAATTTCCCCTTCGTTCTTTATGCTGTAGTAATTTAGCTCCGTCGGAACGATTGCTTTATATTTTGCTTCTCATCGAAGCATGAAGGCGGATCTGAAGGCGCGAGACAAGTCAGGAACGGTACGGCTGGATCGAAGCCCGGATCGTCGGTCAAAGTTGTCGGCGCAAATGTATAAGCGCAAGCGTGAAGGATCAATTTCAGGATAATTGAGAGTTGCGCGACGAGGGAAAAAAAAATGGTGCAAATCAACAAGAAAAAAATGTAAAAGTAAATAAATAAAAGGATGAGGGGAAATTCTTGAATTGACGCTTAAAATGAATTCGGGTCCAGAAAAGCCACACTGCTTCACAGGACGGGGCAGTTTAAAAGAATAAAGCGAAAGGAACATGGCGGGTGCGATCATACCAGCACTAATGCACCGGATCCCATCAGAACTCCGAAGTTAAGCGTGCTTGGGCGAGAGTAGTACTAGGATGGGTGACCCCCTGGGAAGTCCTCGTGTTGCACCCCTCCCTTTTTTGTTTCGAAATCCAAATTTCCCCTTCGTTCTTTATGCTGTAGTAATTTAGCTCCGTCGAAACGATTGCTTTAAATTTTGCTTCTCATCGAAGCATGAAGGCGGATCTGAAGGCGCGAGACAAGTCAGGAACGGTACGGCTGGATCGAAACCCGGATCGTCGGTCAAAGTTGTCGGCGCAAATGTATAAGCGCAAGCGTGAAGGATCAATTTCAGGATAATTGAGACTTGTTCGACGAGGGAAAAAAAAGGTGCAAAGCAACAAGAAAAAAATATAAAAGTAAATAAATAAAAGGATGAGAGGAAATTCATGAATTGACGCTTAGAATGAATTCGGGTCCAGAAAAGCCAAACTGCTTCACAGGACGTGACAGTTTAAAAGAATAAAGCGAAAGGAACATGGCGGGTGCGATCATACCAGCACTAATGCACCGGATCCCATCAGAACTTCGAAGTTAAGCGTGCTTGGGCGACAGTAGTACTAGGATGGGTGATCCTAGGCCGGTCAACGGGTGGGGTCTGAATCCGGATCGGATCCCTGAAATTTTTGCGGGTATGGGTAGGGATTTAATTCCGTTATCCGGATCCGGATCCGTTTTTTCAAACAAAAAAACGGGTCGGGTACGGAATATAGTATTCCGACCCGTATTGGACCCGGATCCGGATATAAATGATTTAATAATTTATAAAAAATATATATTATCAATATAATTTGATTAGGATGATGTATTTGAGTAAAATCAATTTGATTTATTTTCTTATTTGGTTTTTTCTTTGCATTAGCTAGAAATTTGTTTACAAATATATCTTTTTCTCTTTTTTGTTAGAAATTATAAATTTTGGCAAATTTGTTCGGGTAGACCCGACCCGGATCCGAGACTCGCCGGGTCCGGATCCGGAACACCGAATAAAAGACCCGTCGGGTAAACGGGTCGGATCCGGGTCCGGGTCCGGAATAATGAATTCCGGCCCGGACCCGGCCCGTTGACACCCCTAGGTGACCCCCTGGGAAATCCTCGTGTTGCACCCCTCCCTTTTTTGTTTCGAAATCCAAATTTCCCCTTCGTTCTTTATGCTGTAGTAATTTAGCTCCGTCGGAACGATTGCTTTATATTTTGCTTCTCATCGAAGCATGAAGGCGGATCTGAAGGCGCGAGACAAGTCAGGAACGGTACGGCTGGATCGAAGCCCGGATCGTCGGTCAAAGTTGTCGGCGCAAATGTATAAGCGCAAGCGTGAAGGATCAATTTCAGGATAATTGAGAGTTGCGCGACGAAGTAAAAAAAAATGGTGCAAATCAACAAGAAAAAAATGTAAAAGTAAATAAATAAAAGGATGAGGGGAAATTCTTGAATTGACGCTTAAAATGAATTCGGGTCCAGAAAAGCCACACTGCTTCACAGGACGGGGCAGTTTAAAAGAATAAAGCGAAAGGAACATGGCGGGTGCGATCATACCAGCACTAATGCACCGGATCCCATCAGAACTCCGAAGTTAAGCGTGCTTGGGCGAGAGTAGTACTAGGATGGGTGACCCCCTGGGAAGTCCTCGTGTTGCACCCCTCCCTTTTTTGTTTCGAAATCCAAATTTCCCCTTCGTTCTTTATGCTGTAGTAATTTAGCTCCGTCGGAACGATTGCTTTATATTTTGCTTCTCATCGAAGCATGAAAGCGGATCTGAAGGCGCGAGACAAGTCAGGAACGGTACGGCTGGATCGAAGCCCGGATCGTCGGTCAAAGTTGTCGGCGCAAATGTATAAGCGCAAGCGTGAAGGATCAATTTCAGGATAATTGAGACTTGTTCGACGAGGGAAAAAAAAGGTGCAAAGCAACAAGAAAAAAATATAGAAGTAAATAAATAAAAGGATGAGAGGAAATTCATGAATTGACGCTTAGAATGAATTTGGGTCCAGAAAAGCCAAACTGCTTCACAGGACGTGACAGTTTAAAAGAATAAAGCGAAAGGAACATGGCGGGTGCGATCATACCAGCACTAATGCACCGGATCCCATCAGAACTTCGAAGTTAAGCGTGCTTGGGCGACAGTAGTACTAGGATGGGTGACCCTAGGCCGGTCAACGGGTCGGGTCTACTCCCGGATCCGGATCGGATCCCTGAAATTTTTGCGGGTATGGGTAGGGATTTAATTCCGTTACCCGGATCCGGATCCGTTTTTTCAAACAAAAAAACGGGTCGGATACGGAATATAGTATTCCGACCCGTATTAGACCCGGATCCGGATATAAATGATTTAATAATTTATAAAAAATATATATTATCAATATAATTTGATTAGGATGATGTATTTGAGTAAAATCAATTTGATTTATTTTCTTATTTGGTTTTTTCTTTGCATTAGCTAGAAATTTGTTTACAAATATATCTTTTTCTCTTTTTTGTTAGAAATTATAAATTTTGGCAAATTTGTTCGGGTAGACCCGACCCGGATCCGAGACTCGCCGGGTCCGGATCCGGAACACCGAATAAAAGACCCGTCGGGTAAACGGGTCGGATCCGGGTCCGGGTCCGGAATAATGAATTCCGGCCCGGACCCGGCCCGTTGACACCCCTAGGTGACCCCCTGGGAAATCCTCGTGTTGCACCCCTCCCTTTTTTGTTTCGAAATCCAAATTTCCCCTTCGTTCTTTATGCTGTAGTAATTTAGCTCCGTCGGAACGATTGCTTTATATTTTGCTTCTCATCGAAGCATGAAGGCGGATCTGAAGGCGCGAGACAAGTCAGGAACGGTACGGCTGGATCGAAGCCCGGATCGTCGGTCAAAGTTGTCGGCGCAAATGTATAAGCGCAAGCGTGAAGGATCAATTTCAGGATAATTGAGAGTTGCGCGACGAGGGAAAAAAAATGGTGCAAATCAACAAGAAAAAAATGTAAAAGTAAATAAATAAAAGGATGAGGGGAAATTCTTGAATTGACGCTTAGAATGAATTCGGGTCCAGAAAAGCCAAACTGCTTCACAGGACGTGGCAGTTTAAAAGAATAAAGCGAAAGGAACATGGCGGGTGCGATCATACCAGCACTAATGCACCGGATCCCATCAGAACTCCGAAGTTAAGCGTGCTTGGGCGAGAGTAGTACTAGGATGGGTGACCCCCTGGGAAGTCCTCGTGTTGCACCCCTCCCTTTTTTGTTTCGAAATCCAAATTTCCCCTTCGTTCTTTATGCTGTTGTAATTTAGCTCCGTCGGAACGATTGCTTTATATTTTGCTTCTCATCGACGCATGAAGGCGGATCTGAAGGCGCGAGACAAGTCAGGAACGGTACGGCTGGATCGAAGCCCGGATCGTCGGTCAAAGTTGTCGGCGCAAATTTATAAGCGCAAGCGTGAAGGATCAATTTCAGGATAATTGAGAGTTGTGCGACGAGGGAAAAAAAAGGTGCAAAGCAACAAGAAAAAAATATAAAAGTAAATAAATAAAAGGATGAGAGGAAATTCATGAATTGACGCTTAGAATGAATTCGGGTCCAGAAAAGCCAAACTGCTTCACAGGACGTGACAGTTTAAAAGAATAAAGCGAAAGGAACGTGGCGGGTGCGATCATACCAGCACTAATGCACCGGATCCCATCAGAACTTCGAAGTTAAGCGTGCTTGGGCGACAGTAGTACTAGGATGGGTGACCCTAGGCCGGTCAACGGGTCGGGTCTACACCCGGATCCGGATCGGATCCCTGAAATTTTTACGGGTATGGGTAGGGATTTAATTCCGTTATCCGGATCCGGATCCGTTTTTTCAAACAAAAAAACGGGTCGGATACGGAATATAGTATTCCGACCCGTATTAGGCCCGGATCCGGATATAAATGATTTAATAATTTATAAAAAATATATATTATCAATATAATTTGATTAGGATGATGTATTTGAGTAAAATCAATTTGATTTATTTTCTTATTTGGTTTTTTCTTTGCATTAGCTAGAAATTTGATTACAAATATATCTTTTTCTCTTTTTTGTTAGAAATTGTAAATTTTGGGAAATTTGTTCGGGTAGACCCGACCCGGATCCGAGACTCGCCGGGTCCGGATCCGGAACACCGAATAAAAGACCCGTCGGGTAAACGGGTCGGATCCGGGTCCGGGTCCGGAATAATGAATTCCGGCCCGGACCCGGCCCGTTGACACCCCTAGGTGACCCCCTGGGAAATCCTCGTGTTGCACCCCTCCCTTTTTTGTTTCGAAATCCAAATTTCCCCTTCGTTCTTTATGCTGTAGTAATTTAGCTCCGTCGGAACGATTGCTTTATATTTTGCTTCTCATCGAAGCATGAAGGCGGATCTGAAGGCGCGAGACAAGTCAGGAACGGTACGGCTGGATCGAAGCCCGGATCGTCGGTCAAAGTTGTCGGCGCAAATGTATAAGCGCAAGCGTGAAGGATCAATTTCAGGATAATTGAGAGTTGCGCGACGAGGGAAAAAAAAATGGTGCAAATCAACAAGAAAAAAATGTAAAAGTAAATAAATAAAAGGATGAGGGGAAATTCTTGAATTGACGCTTAAAATGAATTCGGGTCCAGAAAAGCCACACTGCTTCACAGGACGGGGCAGTTTAAAAGAATAAAGCGAAAGAAACATGTCGGGTGCGATCATACCAGCACTAATGCACCGGATCCCATCAGAACTCCGAAGTTAAGCGTGCTTGGGCGAGAGTAGTACTAGGATGGGTGACCCCCTGGGAAGTCCTCTTGTTGCACCCCTCCCTTTTTTGTTTCGAAATCCAAATTTCCCCTTCGTTCTTTATGCTGTAGTAATTTAGCTCCGTCGGAACGATTGCTTTATATTTTGCTTCTCATCGACGCATGAAGGCGGATCTGAAGGCGCGAGACAAGTCAGGAACGGTACGGCTGGATCGAAGCCCGGATCGTCGGTCAAAGTTGTCGGCGCAAATGTATAAGCGCAAGCGTGAAGGATCAATTTCAGGATAATTGAGAGTTGCGCGACGAGGGAAAAAAAAATGGTGCAAATCAACAAGAAAAAAATGTAAAAGTAAATAAAGAAGAGGATGAGAGGAAATTCATGAATTGACGCTTAGAATGAATTCGGGTCCAGAAAAG